>NC_138550.1:171456441-171818885 GCF_964273705.1 Natrix helvetica | reverse complement strand
GCAAATGTTTCTTTCTAAGTTGCTCGAAGTTAAAACGTTGACATTTAAGTAGTTCAGGTTATGAAAACTGGCTTAAAGATTGTTAATAGTTAGGGTTGTTTCAGCCGTTCCGCCTTTACTGCCCCGGCTATCAGCAAATAATTAGCTTTCGTTTTCAGTAAGTTTTCAGCTATAAATCAACACCATTTTGAATCCTTTGTTCTAAGCCCACACCTCTCAAACTCAGCAGTAGCGTTCTTTTTAAAGATTTTTTCCCCCCCAATTAAGACTTAAAATACTTGCAAAAATCTTGCTTCCTTCTTGAGATGTTGAGATGTTGAGATGATAAGGCTGTTCCCGGCGACTGGCCCTGCTAATTAGCAGAGGTTATAAAAAAGACAGGAGAATACAACAACTGCGAAGGGGGGCAAACCTCGTCGCACTCCAGAGGCTATAAATCCACCTGGAGGTTACACGAGGGGCTCAACCCAACAGCTGAATCTCTCCCTCATAAATTCCAAGAATTTAAGAGTGTCCGAGGTGTTAAAGATCATAAAAAAACACCTCTAACTGTCTCTTGATCTGACAGGCTCAGAGAAAGCCTGCCATCGGCGCCAGGAAGAAACCGGAAGCCATCCCCTCCTCCTGCCTTCTCACCAGGGGCAAAGAGGGGGGTGAGAGGAAGGGAAAAAATTTGTTTTTAAAACGACAGGCTCCCTTTTCCTAGGAAGACAGGGAGAAAAAAGCTTCTCGTCATTCATCCAAAACACCTCTTTTAGCAAAACAACTCACTCTGCTTTTTAACCATACATTTCAAGCATCCAATACTGACTACATACACACTCATTCACACCTATAGTTACATTTCTTTTGTAATAAATCAGTCATTAAATTTATTTCAATGAACTAGCTTACCCCCAAAGCAGTGAAAACCCAGGCAGTAGTTTTAATCACAAAAGTGATAGGGCCCTTTAACGACTGCCTGTGTTGGCCTGCCTCAAGGCAAAAGCACATTCATTTTGCTGGCCAGCAATTAATTAATTAAATCACATTAATTTTACACACTATCATTATAGATGCAAAGAACGGTAAGTCAAAGGAAATTGAATGCACAGCGGGGGAGGATGCAAAAGCAAAAGTCAGGAAAGGGAAAGCGAGAGTTTGTATTTTTTCCGAGGACACATAAATCATTTTTGTACTAGGGTTTTGATCCCTGATGAAAGAGAGGGCGAGATGTTACAGACATGCCCCTCCTTGGATTTTTACACTCTCTTTTAAAATAACGCTTTTCTTGAGGTTTCCTGTCTTGTAATAAAGCACAAGCCATTGCAGAATCGTACGGGGGAGGTACAGCACCATCTGGCATAAAAGGTGAATTAGGATCATATTTATGATGAACAACTAAACATTCCATAATTAAGCGCCACATAGCCAAAATTTAAATAGGTGCTCTAGGAGATTGATGCAAATATTCCCCCAATTTGATCCATGTAGAGATTTTTAAAGTCCCTTTCTCAGGGTAAAATGGAAATTTTTGCCAAATGTAAGTTAACAAATTCCTAATCTCCTTTTTTTTTATTCGTGGTAATTTTTTACCACTTTGAGAGGCGATCTTAGAAGTAGCATCGATTAATTCCCCCAATTCCTTCAAATGACCTATCTGAGGTTGGGAAAACTTTCCACCCATAACTCACGAGATCCTGTTGTCTTTCAGACGGACGATTTGCGCGGCTTTCCTCAGCGATGAGAATGGGCAGTTCGATCTAACGGCTTCTTCGCAAAGAATCACGTCGGGGTCACCAAAATGCAGCGTCGCCAGCTGCATTAGGGTGGGCTCATACATGGGATGAAATAAAAGAATGACAGCAAAGTTTCCTTGAGATGATATGAGCCCCGAATGTGTTCTGGAGCCTGCTTTTATTAAGCCAGAAGGCATTCAAAAAGTTTCCGTTATACAGCGTGTGATTACATGATTGGTTACCTGCTTGTTGCAGGGCAGAACTAAACAGGTTAGCATACAGCAATATAATTGGTTAAAGCTTTCCATAGGATGTGGTTTTTTCTCTCCTGTCCGGAGTTCTCTGGACAGGCTCTGTGGTTAGCATTTCTTGCATAAACAGCAGGTGTTGAAGCATAGCAAAGGATGTGGTTTTCAATGTCGTTAGGCTACCTTGTCAGGTTGACTTTAATGTGAAGCAAAGTTATTTGACCATTGCAAAAGACCCCAACAGGAAGGTACCTCAGAGGTCATCTAGTCCAGCCCCCTGCCCGAGCAGCAGACCCTTTACCATTTCAGACCAGTGGCTGTCCACTCCCTTCTTGAAAACCTCCAGCGATGGAGGCCTCACAACCTCTGGAGAGAAGCCATTGATTAATTGTTCAGGAAATTTCTCCTTAATTCCAGGATACTTCTCTCCTTGATTAGTTTCCATCCATTGCTTCTTGTCTGGCCTTCAGGTGCTTTGCAGAATAAGTTGAGCCCCTCCTCTTTGGGGCAGCCCCTCAGAGAGTGAAATGCTGCCATCAGGTCCCCCCCCCCCCCCGTCCTCCATGCCCGGTTCCTGCAACCCTTTTTCATCTGTTTAGCCTCCAGGCCCCTCATCTTCCTCCCTACCAGATCGGCTCCTCCACTGCAGGGGCTGAGAGTCCCAGGGGGCGGAACTCCACCTGACCTCAGGTGGCCTCCATAAACCCATCCACCCTCTGAGGAGCTAGGGTTAAAAGCTTCCGTCAGCCAAACTCTTGGCTCCGTTTTGGGTTCCTTCCCAGTGGCGTTAAAGCCCCCCACAGCCAGGCAGTGAAGGAGAGGGGAGGGAAGGGCTCTTCCCCTTTGGTGGGTGATGCCATTCGTGCCACCTGTTTGGTGGGGAGGTAGAGCATCAGGCTAGAACCCAGGAGCCTGAGTCCTGCAGAGGCTCCATGCCAGCTGGGTGACCTTCGCTCAGCCCTGCCAGGAGGAGGCCGGGGCACACCGCTCCCAGAACACCTTGCCAAGAAAACTGCAGTTGCTTTTCCAGGCACTTGTCAGGAGTTAACACAACTGGCACGCACACACAACATAAAAAAAAAACACACAAAAGTACACCACACATACATAATCACAAAGCAGAGCAGACTGCCAACTTGGTGGGTTGAAGAGAGGGCCAGGGGAGGGGTTTGTCCCAGTTATCATTCTAGTGCCCTCTGCTGCTCCTATAGTTGGCACCAAGCCAGCCTGGCATAAATCTCACTCTTCCTTCGGCCTCTTTCGCTTTCCATTTGAGTGGGTGTGCATGCCAGTCAGGGCTTGGCCTGGCATTCTTGGCCTCTCAGCAGAGGTGGGCGGAGAAAACAGCCCCCACGTTGAGGGTGGCCTACAGGAAGAGCCAGGCAGGCTAAAAAGATGCCGAGACTCTGGAAAAAGGGCAGGGAAGAGCAACTGAGAGGATGAGGGGACTGGAGACTAAAACATAGGAAGAACGCTTGCAGGATTTGGGTTTGGCTACTCGAGAGAAAAGAAGGATTGGGGGGAGATGATAGCAGTCTTCCAGGATTTGAGGGGCTGCCCCAAAGAAGAGGGAGTCAAGCTGTTCTCCAAGCCCCTGGAGGGCAGGACAAGAAGCAACGGATGGAGAAGCAACCTAGAAGAAAGGAAACATTTGCTGAGAGTGAGGACAATCAATCAGTGGAACTGCCTGCCACCAGAGGTTGTGGGGGCTCCATCACGGGAGGTTTTTAAAAAGAGACTAGACAGCCATTTGTCTGAAATGGTAGAGGGTCTCCTGCTTGAGGAGGGGGTTGGACTAGAAGACCTCCGAGGTCCCTACCAGTTCTATTCTGTTCTTGTTCATTTTGACACCTGTACACAAGGGACTAGAAACCTAACAGCCCAGAGACCAGCCCAGGGGCTCCCCCAAGGCCAGGTGAAGTGGGCCTGGCTTGGTGCTGGGGGAGCAGACCCATCCTTCCTGGGCTGCTGCCTGGAGTGGGGCAGGGCCAGAATCCCCTTGAAAGAGGGCAGGGCAGGCCCTGGGGTGGGAGTCCCGTCTGGCGGTGGGTGAGATGCTGGAGAGGGAGGGCAGCCTAGACGGAGGCTCAGCCTGCCATTCTGCTGATTGCACGCTGTGCACCTGCAAAATCAGCACCCAGCGAGTCAGAACGGCTGAGGCGGGAGAGGGAGGACGTCCTGCAGGCTGGGAGAGCATTGCTGAGTCAAGAATTGGGGAGGGGGGAGTGAGAAAAGGGTCCGGAAGGACAGGCACCGCTGGGCCTCTTCCTCTGGGGCTTCGGGTGGGATGAGGCCCGGCTCATTCTGGCAAACGGCCAGTGGGGGAAGGGCCAAAGGGGTGGAGGGGCACCAGGCCACTGGGAGGAGCTGGCTGGGGGGGGGGCTTCAGGCAGCCCAGAGTTGGATGCGGGGGGGGGGGGGGAGCAGGGCATCTCCAGCCCCACTGACGCTGAGGGGCAGCAGACACCTTCAGCCTTGCTTGGAGCGAGGTTAGTGGGAGATCCCTCTTTCGGGGGGGGCGGGTCCTGCTGCCAGGCTGAATTACCTTCAGGATCAAGGGGGTGCCGGGTGGGTGGGTGGTTTGGTGCTGTCTTGCAAATGTTTTGCTGCAGAAGCTAGGCAACATCATCAGTGCTAGAAGATGCAAATCCTCCTCCCTTCTAGCACTGATGATGTTACTTAGCTGGGTCATGAAATGTCTGCAAGAAAACAGCCAGGCTCAGAGAGCATCAAAGAACTCTCACTTCAGCCCAGAGCCAGAAATCCTCTCCTTTATTAGATGCCAGGGGACAGGGCCGTGTCCCACCTGGGCAGTGCCCAATGGCTTCCTTCCTTGAAAGGGTTCCTTTGCCCATGCTGGCTGGGAGCTTTGGGGCCTGAGAAGGGAGGAGCTCCATTTCTGCTCTAAACTCCCGGCCAGCCCTTCGGGGCCAGGAGGCTCCCAAGGGCTTCTCCCTCTCTTACTAAATCCCAGGGAAAGGAAGAGGATCCCCCTCCTTCTCTTTGAGATGAGCCTGGCCGGGGCTGCCTTGTCTTTGCAGTGGTAGATTCGCTCTTCCTCCTTGCAGTGGAAATTTGAGATTGCCAGCATGCTGAATAATTCTGGGGCAGATCCCAACTCCCACTGCATGAAGGTTGCAGGGACAAACCTGTGGGTGCCCGCTGCCATCTCTGCCAGGAACTGCAGGCCTGCCGCTTGTGCTCCTCCTTCGGGCACAGGGACCCTTTGGGCAGGTGTGAGAAAAAGTGAACAGGCGGGCAGCTGAGATGGGCACAGCAGGGAAGCAATTAAACTGATTAACACCAGCAACATCTGATGGGTGTCATGTGCAGAATATGCAGTGGGCCTCCTTCCTCTGGCCCCCTCCTCCACAACCCCCTCCCCACCCAGAGGGTGAAACGGGCAAGAGCTGGCAAGGGTTGAGGAAAAAAATATTTGGGGAAGAATGTAGGGTAGGATTTGACTTCTCAGGCTAACCTTGGCGACTGCAGCTGATGCAGCCCTCCCATACACACACACACACACACTCTCTTTTCTCTCTCTCTCCTTCCTCTCCTTTCTCTCTCTTTCTCTCTCTCTTTTTCTTTCTCTGACTCTCTCTATTTCTCCACCTTTCTCTCTCTCTTTTCTCTCTCCTCTCTCCTCTCTCTCTTTTCTCTCTTTTTATCCTCTCTCTTTTCGCTCTTTCTCTCTTTCTTTCTTTCTCTTTCTCTTTCTCTTTCTCTTTCTTTCTCTGACTCTCTTTCTCCCCCACTTCCTCTCCCTCTTTTCTCTCTTTTTCTTTCTCTTTCTCTGACTTTCTCCCCCCTTTCTCCCTTTCCCCTCCTCTCTTTCTCTCTCCCTTTCTCCCTCTTTCTCTCTCTCTCTCTCTGACTCTCTCCTTCTCCTCCTCTTTCTCTTTCTCTATCTCTCATTGACTCTCTTTCTCTCTCCCCCCGCCCCATCTGTGCTACCGAAGATGCAGACATTGTTTAATTCTTCAGCAGCTGGGCCTGCTGTTTCCAAAAACCATCGTTAAGCTAAAACTGGTGATAAGCGAAAAAGGAAGCAGGATTTCCAGCAAAGATGGGAAATTGGCCTATCCTAACTTCTGAAAAGCCGCCCCCCCCCCAAATTTCTCGGACCACAAAATCTCAGCCTAAATCAGGGTCTTCAACCTTGGGAACTTTGAGCCTGGAAGACTTCAACTCCCCCAAATTCTCCAGCCAGCAAGAATTCTGGGAGTTGAAGTCAGACAGGCTTAAAGTTGCCAAGGTTGGAGACCCCTGGCTTAGAGTTACACACGTGTGTGTGTGTGTGTGTGTTTCACTCTGAAGCACCGGGGTGGGGGTGGGGGGGCATGGATTCTGAGGGCAGTGAACGATGGGCCCTGTCCAGCAACGGAGGAATCTGCCCTTGGACAGGAAAACCAACACAGGAAGCACAGGAAGTTCTTAACTTAACAACCATTCATTTAGTGCAGTGATGGCGAACCTTTTTCGCCTCGGGTGCCAAAAGCACATGCGTGCGCGCTATCACACGAACTCGAGTGCCGACCCACATAACGTAATGTCCCCGCTCACCTGTGTGGACCGTGCATTTTTGCACAAGGCTTCCTCGCCACTCCCTGCTCTGGCTGCTTCCCCTTGGATAACACCCAGTGAGGGGAGAAGTTGCTCTGCCACTAGCGGGCAGAGATTGGGGTGGGGGTGGGGGGATGCTCAAGTGTGCTCCTGTGTCAAAAAACCTTCCCTTATCATTCTCCTGTGTAAAGATTGGGCCCTTTTTACAATGGCAGGTGTGAGTCCAGTTGCTAAATTCTCCCCTTCTATTAAAGAGGATCCTGGGCACTACAGTCAATAGACAAATGAGGAAGGGAGCTGCTGGCACAGGGGAAAGACAAGCGGCAAGGAAAGAAGAAAAAGCAGCTTTTTCCCCTCAAGGTGGCTGCTCTGTTTCCCCCCCTCCCCCATGCTAGCACAGAGGATCCTGCCTGGTCCCTGCAATCCAAAGGGAAATGAGGAAGAGAGCAATCTGCATGAGGGAAAGACAAGCAGCAAGGAAATAAGGAAAAGCAGCTTTTTCCCCCTCAAGGTGGCTGCTCTGTTGCCCTTTTCTCCATTTCAGCACCACTCCATGGAGCCTGCCCCACCCCCATCGCCCAGGTCCTCGCTTCTCCCAAGCCTTTCTTTGCCTATTTAATTTCCCCTCCGTAGCATTTTTCCATCGTGTTTCTTGCCGTTTTGGACAGGAAAACAAAGTTTGTGGGACTAAAAAAAACTCCTTTCAATCAATCAATTCCAACTTTGCAAGATCTTTTACCCCCCCCCCCCAAGTTGTAATTGATTGATTGAAGTTCTTTTTTAGTCCCACAAACTTTGTTTCTCTGCACACGATGGCAAGAAACGCGATGGAGCTGGAAATCAGGTAGGCAAAGAAATGCTCGGGAGAAGCGAGGACCTGGGCGATGGTGGGTGGGGCAACCTCGATGGCATAGCCATGGCACTGAAATGGAGAAAAGGGCAACAGCAGCCACGTTGAGTGAAAGAAGCCTCTTTTCTTCTTTTCTTACTGCTTGTCTTTCCCCCCTGCTGGTAGCTCTCTCCTCATTTCCCTAAATTTTAGTGACTGTTCCAAATGGCAACCACACTGAAAAAAGGTGACTAATGGCCATTTTTCATACTTATGACCTCTGCTATGCAGAAGAAACTGGCTGCATTGTTCCCCCAAAAGAGAGGGCTATGGGGAGGCATGACAGTCTTAACAGAATGGTAGAGCTGGTAGGGACATTGGAGGTCTTCTAGTCCAGCCCCCTGGTCAAGGAGGAGTTTGAGACAAATGGCTGTCCAGCCTCTTCTTAAAAACCTCCAGCGATGGAGCACCAGAGCTTCTGGTGGCGAGCGGTTCCACTGGCTAATTTAGGCAGTTTCTCCTTAATTTCAGGTTGCTTCCCTCCTTGATTAGTCTCCATCCGCAGCTTCTTCTCCTGCCTTCAAGTGCTTTGGAGAATAGGCTGACCCCCCCCCTCTTCTTTGGGGCAGCCCCTCAAACACTTGAAGACCTCTATCCTGCCACCCCAAATCCTTCTTTCCACTACCCGATTCCTGCCAACCGTTCTGTCAGTCTTTCCGTCCTTGGAGGGCTCTCACAGGGAGGGGGACGGGGGCAGCTTCTGAATGTAGGGCACAGAACGACCAGTGGGAGTTTGCAGAGGGGGATTCAAGGCTGCCCTGGGGGGTTTCCCGGCCTTTGCAGCCAGGGAGCAGGGGAACAGCCAGGCTCCCTGCTGGAGCTTCCATCAAGCTTCTGTCTGGGGTGGCCTGAGAATTCCTGTCTCGGCCAGGAAGCCTCCGTGGCCCTTTCCATCCCCCTGGTGCTCTGAAGCCACGGCCATGCTCTGTCGCCCCTCACCCCTTTCCCCTCCAAAGGCTGCCACTTCCTTCCTTCTTCCGGCACAGCCCGTGGCCTGCTGCTTCCGTGAGTCGTTTCGTGGGCTCCATCCCACTCTGGCTTCCCCAGGCTCCCTGGCAGAATCACGCTGAGGACCGTGTGGCTGAGGACAGGTCGACCAAGGCAGCCGTAGGATGGATCCCACTGGATCAAAAGCGTCCTAAAAGAGACCCAAAGCAAGATGGAGAGGTGACATCATCAGGTAGGGCGGGCCCAATCGGAAAAAGGAAGCTCAGGTGTGTTTGGTTGGAAACCTGCAGGAGACGGAGGATGGCTAAAAGGAGGAGGAGGAGGAGGAGGAGGAGGAGGAGGAGGAGGAGGAGGAGGAGGAGGAGGAGGAGGAGGAGGAGGAGACGGTACCAGCCTCATTAGACAGCCTGGCCTTCCCTGCGCCCCCTCCCACTCTTCCCTGCCTGTCTTTGCCTCTTGGGAGGAGGAAGAGGAAGGGCGCCCAGCCCAGGAGGGTCCGAGGGCACCTTCAGGGTCCTGCAGAGGCAGGTGGAGGCAGGAGTGCCCAGGGCTGGCAGGGTGATGAAGATGGGAGCTGGCATTTGCATTCAGGGAGGGAGGTAATGAACGGCTGAACATCTGCTGGCCCTGCCAGAGATTCCTGCACCGCACACCCGTCTGCCGTCACCTGCTCGCTGACTGGCTATGGCTGCCTGCCCCCTCCTGCCCGTCCGACACTTCTTCCCAGATGGGCACAGATGTCATCCCGGGGCCAAGAGGGGGCAAAGGAAGCCGGCCAAGAGGACTGGCTTCCCAGGCAGGAGCCTCTGCCGTCAGATAGATGCCAGAGGCCTGAAGGAAAGCCTGTCCCTCTCAGGACTTTACCTGGGGGCCAAAGCAGGCCATCCTTGTCCCTTCCAACGGTCAGCTTATGAAGGTGCCCAGAGGCCGAAGGGCTGCAGGCTGCCCTTCCGCTCGGCAAAGCACGCCCAACAGAGCCCACAAGGAGTTGGCGAAGAGATGGTGCGCTTGGCACAGCTCTCTCCACCACAGCCAAGGGAATCCTCTTGAGGCAAACCCAACCTGGGTGGTCGGCTGATGGACAAGAGGCTCACCCTGACCACCAATCACGTGGCTCAGCCACCAGCTAAAGACACAGCCATTCTTTCACAACAGTGGCCTGCTTTCTCGGGGGGGGGGAATGGAGCCCCTCCAAAAAAAAGCAGCCTGTGGGGCTGTACGGGGGAGGGGGCTCTAGCCAGGCAGGGGCTCCCTTGTGCTCCCCCTTTGCTCGGTGGGCAAAGCTGCCGAGGGGAATGGGACAACTTGCTACGGCCAGTTTGCTGTGGGACAATTCAATAATTCAATTTAATGATTTCAAATCATTAAAAAATATGCTTAATAGTTGTCATTCCCATTTCATTCTGTCCCTCCTTTGGCCTCCTTTCTTTAACGGTTCTATTCAGCTGTTTCTTTGACATTAGGGAGACTCTTCTCCCGCGCTGAGTTGGCCCTGGGGAGTTGGTACTGCAGCCGTGGTGGCTTCCGGATCCCGTTGCAACCAGTGCAGGGCCTGGCAACCCCCCAATGTACGCACACGCACACACACGCCGGTTTCCTTACCTCCGCGACGTTCCAGCTGCTTGGCGGAGCTTCGCACAGGCTCCGCGCACGTGGACGGAAGTGCCAAACAGCTCAAATACAGGTAAGGAGCTCGGATGGGCGGCTGGGCCCTCCAGAGCACCGTAACGGAACAGTGCCCGGTGCTCCCAGCAGGCACCGGTAGGTCCGTACCAGGGAGTACCGCCTGCAACCCACCACTGGACTGCAGCTATTCAAGACACAGGCTGAATAATTATACGCTTCGCTGAAAATATCTCAGGTGGATGGTTGTTGATGGGGGGGGCATGCAGTGAGGGCAGGTGAGCCACCCTGAATGGGATGTACACCTTTTAAGGAGGACCAGGTAGAAGAGGCATCAACTCATGGCCTTTGAACTGCCCCCCTCGTCAGACAGCCTGTGACAGGGTTCCTCGACGTACGGCCGGGAATTGCGCCTCAAACTTCTGTTGTCAGTGAGACATTTGTTAAGTGGGCTTTGCTCCATTTCTTGCCACAGTTAAGTGAATCCTTGCAGTTGTTAAGCGAGTCTCATGGTTGTTAAGTGCCTTCCCCATTGACTTTGCTGGCCAGGTGGTCATAAAAGGGATCACATGATCCTGGGACCCTGCAATCGTCATAAATATGAGTCAATTGACAAGTATCTGAATTTTGGTCCCATGACCACAGGAACGCTGCAAAGGTCATAAGTGTGAAACACGGTCGCCTTCTTCTACGTCTTGTGCCGTATCCGTCATCAGACGTTGAGGATCATGTTGGGGATCCTATTTTTATCAACAGCCGCACCAAAAAGTGCTGCAACTTTTGTCCCTTAGATTTTGAACCCATAACCCACTTTTTCCAATGCTGTTTTAATTTCAAACGGTCACTAAACGAATGCCTATAAGTCCAAGACTTCCTGAAGTTTGGTCAAGAGGTCAAGAGGTTGCAGCAAAGGAGTGGTCAAAGGTTTAGCCGTCTTTGACCAGGCCCTGCCTAGCACCATGCGCCATGGGACAAGAGTGACATTCATATCAAAGAAAGGGTGGAATGGAGTCGCTAAAGTAAGGGTGGCAAGAAGGGACAAAATGAAATGTGAATGACAAAAATTAAAATAATTTTTAAGGAGCGCCAAAGGTGCTTTCTGGCTTTTCTTTTGAAGATGTTTCTCTTCTCATCCAAGCAGCTTCTTCAGCTTCTTCAGCTCTGACTGGATGGTGGGGAAGGGAAGGATTGAGACTCCTTGCAGCAGATGCAATGAAATCCTCCCATTCAGTCCCACCATCCAGTCAGAGCTGAAGAAGCTGCTTGGAGGAGAAGGGAAACGTCTTCCAAGGAAAACGGGAAAGCCCAGTTTCTTGGTCTGGGACAGCCTGCAGGACTGAGAAGCTCCAGGAATTTTAAACAATTAAATGGAATTGTTGGCTGGGTCCCATTCTGTTTAGCAACACACCAAACTGGCTGGGCTGCCTCTGAAGCAGAAGCAGCTGCTTCCCACACCTTCTCCGTGAGCAAAGGGACGCCCCCCCCCCAGCCCAGATGAGCCCCCAGAGCCAGGCAGCCCTCATTAGCAGGGAAACAGCTGCAGAGGGGCAGGCTCCCCCCACAAAGCCTGCTCCAGGTGCTTTGCTCCCCCTGGGACAGATGTGAGCAGGGATGGGCTTCTCGGATGGAGCATGTCTCCTCCTTCGGGAGGGGTCTTGGGGGGGCAGGGAGGGGGGCTTTGGGAGGGGGCAAAGCCTCAGGAGGGGCAGGGCAGGGCAGATCCCTGCTTTCACCAGAGTTTGGGACTACTGAGGAATCGGGCTTTTGCTACAACTCAGTGCAAAATCAAAGGAAGTGGTTTATTAGCATCTGTGGAAAGCACTCTGTGTCAGTCATGAAAGTAGTCACTGTTTACTTAGATTGATTATCCTGCCTTTATATGCAACTGAAGGTGGTAAACATACATAATAGTCCTTCCTCCCTCCTCTGATTTTCCCCACCGCAAGGACCCTTGGAGGTGGCTTGGGCTGAGCGAGAGGGTCTGGCTGGCCCACCCCACGTGGTGGCCCCAAGCTGCCTGTCTGGGCTGGGTCCCTCAAGGAAGCCAATCTTGCCCCCCTCCTTCTGTCACCGTCCGGGACAAGGCCCACCGAGCGCTGGAGGCTTCTGGGCCACCTTTTCTCAGGGTCGCCTAATTTTTCTCCTCCTCATTTTGGCTGTTTTGTTTTACAGTCAGTCCTCGACTTACAACAGTTTCCTCGTGTCTGTTGAAAGCTACAACCGCACTAAAAAAGCAATTTAATGCCATTTTTTCACACTTACAACCATCGCAGCATCCCCAGGCTTATGAGATTTACATTTGGATCCTTAGCAACTGGCTCGTATTTATGACGGTCGCCGTGTTCCGGGGTCACGTGATCCCATTTTGCAACCTTCTGACAACCTGGAGAAGCTAGATTCACTTAACAACCATTTGACTAACTTAGTGACTGCAGTGATTCACTTAACAGCTGTGGCAAGAAATGTCCTCAAATGGGGCAAAACTCACTCAACACATTTCTCACTTAGCAACATACATTTTGGGCTCAATTGTGGTCATAAGTTGAGGACTCCCTGTATTTCTCTCATCGTTTGGGAGAGCCCCTCAGCGAAGGCACCTTGTGCCCCCCGCCCCCTCCTCCCTCCCTCCCTGGCAGCTCCAGGCAAGGCGGGGACCCCTCAGAGCAGCTACGTTTGGGCTGCTTCATTTATTTCCTTATTTAACACTTTCTTGGTTTCTCATCCTTGGGGAAGCCCAGGTGGAGTCGCTTCCCAGGAGACCCAGGCGACTGATTAACGGAGTCAAGAAACTTGTAAATAAACACTGTAAAAAAGATGTGGAGACTCTGGAAAGAGGGCAGAGAAGAGCAACCAGGATGATGAGGGGACTGGAGGCTAAAACAGGCGATGAACAGTTGCAGGAACTGGGCCTGGCTGGTCTAGGGAAGGAGCAGGGGAGTCATAGCAGTGTTCCAATATTGGAGGGGCTGCCACAGAGAGGAAGGGGCTCAAGCTGTTCTCCAAGGCTCCCAAAGCCCAGGCAAGGAACAATGGATGGAAACTGATGGAGGAGAGATTCAACCTGGAAATAAGGAGAAATTCAACCCAGGGAACAGAAGTTGCCTTCGGACGTTGAGGGAGCTTCGTCCCTGGAGGCTTTCAAGAAGAGACTGGACCTCCATCGGTCAGAAATGGGGTAGGGTCTCCTGCCTGGGAGGGGGGGGTGTTGGACTAGGTGACCTCCAGGATGCCTTCCAACTCTGTCTATTCTATTTTATTCAATTCTATTTTCTATTCTACTGTATTCCATTCCATTCCGGCCGACTGCTTTGAGCTGGTTTTCTTGCGGGGACTGAGGGTCTCGTGGGAACGTTTTCTTTCTCTTGGGTTCTTGGTGGTTCCGGCTCTTGCGTGAACCCGAAGCGCCTCCGTGGCGCATCTTCCTTCAAGGGAGGCGGGAGGGCAGCTACTCTCCTGCCTGAAGAGGCCCGGGCGCTTCGGGGGAAGCCGCGTGCCCGCCTTGCCAAGGGGAGGCGCAGCGCGGGGGACGGAAGAAAGGGGCTGCTGCAGACCCTGCGAGGGCCCGGGATGGGGCAGCCGGGCGAGAGCGCTTGCGCGGGGCAGCGGCGGTTCGAGCCGGGCGACTGAAGCGCAACGAAACTCCTCAGCCGGGCAGGCACGGAAGCTGCAGCCCGCAATCCGAGTCGCTCAGCTCCGCGGCGAAGGGAGGACTTGGCCCAGGCTTCGGGCGCAGAGCAGCCCGCCTGAAGTGGGCGCGCTTGCAGACCCCGACCGGTGCGCGTGTCCCAACCTCCTCTCCCCCGGCCTTCTAGGGTCGTTCCCGGCTCCAGCCCGGCTGGAGATGGGGCGCCGCTCTCCACACTGGGACAGGGCGGGGGCACCCCACCACAGTGCCAGGGCGACCACTGACCCTTGGGGTGGCAATAGCTCTCCAGGTCGTATGAACAGGAC
Organism: Natrix helvetica; assembly: GCF_964273705.1. Taxonomy (NCBI): domain Eukaryota; kingdom Metazoa; phylum Chordata; class Lepidosauria; order Squamata; family Natricidae; genus Natrix; species Natrix helvetica. The sequence goes on along the minus strand of NC_138550.1, from coordinate 171,804,945 downwards.
CAATAAATAAAGGGGACTCTTTGTAGCTCTGGGTTGAAATGAGGAGTCCCTGGTGGTCTCTGAGCTTGGTTGTTTTCTTGCAGACATTTCATGACCCAACTAGGGAACATCATCAGTTCTTGGCAGCAGTTTGCTCTCCAAACTTGTTTCAATTTAGTTTCTGAACGTTTCATTCCCAGACTAGGTAACATTATCAGCAGGATTGTCTTGACTCTTGTTCTATTCTCCTTAGCTTATGAGTGGCTTGGAGAGCAACCCAAAACCTAAAACCAAGTCTTTCCTATTGTTTCAACCTGGTGACTGCTAATCACGATCAATAGGAGCAGGAGAGGGAATCATTGCTAGGCTTCCTTGGAGGTCCAGACCCTCAGTGATGCCTCTGAGCCGTTTGGGAGGGGTTGGGGGGGGCGCAGTGATGCAGTGCAGGATTACAGCACCTGATCCGATATTTTCCATACTTGCATAAAGCACATCAATTGTATTCAGCCTCCCTCGCAGCAGGTGCAGAGCAGGAGAACCTCAGCAAGCTTCAAGATTGGCTTGGGGGAGGGGTTGGTTTGATGGGTGAGCCCACTCAAATTTCCTTGGTTCCTAAATTCAATATAGTGTACGGATCCAGGATAGCCAGTTTAACAAGTAAGCATCTTGCACGAATCCTAGACTGTTAAGGGTTGAAAATGACGTGGGAGGTCATCTGGTCCACCCGCTGCCCGTGCCCCAATTCCCTCCCCCAGTATCCCCATCAGGCGACCACCCAGCCTCCGTTCAGCCTCCTCCAGAGTGGGATGGACCCCCAGCTCTTTGGCGAGCTGTTCCGTTTTTAGCTGCTCTATCTGCCCTTTCGACTGAACTGAAATCTATTCCTCCGCCATTTAAAGCTGCAGCTTCTATTTCAGTCCTCTGGAACAATTTCCAGCCATTCTGCCCGGTCTCCCAGGTGAAGGTTCTTCAGAAATTACAGGTAATCTACACATCTTCCCACACTTTCCTCTTCTTAGGCTCAACCAGGGGTGGAGAACTATGGGCCCTTTAGGACCTGTGGACTTCAGCTCCCAGAATTCCTCAGGACAGCCATGAACCCCATATAGGCCATGAAGTGCCCCCTCCACCTCTTCCTCATTTTTTCCTTCCCAAGGCTCTGATCGCCTTGGCTGTTCTCTTCGGGAGGCCCTTCGGGTGGTCTTCCCTGAGAGGTGGTGCCCACGGGCGGACCTGACATTCCAGCCAAGGGGGCCTAAGGGGGACCAGCGTCTCCTCTGGATTGTGACCCTCCACATCTGCTGTGGCATCCCAGGATTGGCCTTGCGGGCTTTGCAGCTGCGTCACATGCTCGGCTCACGCTTAGTCAGGGAGCCACCAATAAATCCGTTTCACGTCTTCTGCTGCTGCTTCCTGCATTCGCCCGCCCCCCCCGCCCCCCCCGCCCCCGCGCATGCACAACAGCGACCCAAAAACCAGCTGGGCGGCAATAGCAGCACACATGCATGGCACCTGTGCCACAACTGCCATAGGTTTGCCATCAGGGCCCTCTACCATTTCAGACAAGAGGTTGGAAATCTCTATTCAGCTCCCACAGCTTCTGGTGGCAAGCAGTTCCACTGGTTAATTGTCCTCTCTTTGAGGAAGTTTCTCCTCAATTCCAGGTTGCTTCTCTCCTTGATGAGTTTCCCTCCATTGCTTTTTGTCCTGCCTTCAGGGGCTTTGGAGAATAGGTGGAGCCCCTCCTCTCTGTGGAAGCCCCTCGGATATTGGGAGATGGTATCAGGACAGACCAGTCCCCTTTTTTAACAGTTTGTTTATACATTCTCATTTAACACACACACAAGTGCTTTGTGTACATTGTATTGTCTGGGTCAATTGGCTCACATAATAACACTTTTCCATTCTCCTCATTCCTACCTGAATCACCCAGCCATTTATAGAACAAATCCCATGACTGAAAGTCCTCTGCATCCTCTTCTTTGCCTTTGATCTTCCACGTCAGTCTGTCCATTTCTACACAACCTAATATTGTTTTAATTGCATCTTCTTCTCTCCGTGTTTCCTCATCTCACCCCACTCCTTCTTTTCACCAGACCAGGCAAACCTAATTCCTGCAACCGTCCTTCCAATGTTTCAGCCTCCAGTCTCCTGCTCATCTTCCTGGCTCTTCTGTGCGGCTTCTGATACGATAATTCCCATCCCATCATCCCCAGCCCCCAGGGTTTTTTCCAGGGAGGTGGGCATCCTCCTCAGCCGGAGAAGGCAGTGGAGTCTGAATTTGGCAAGCTTGCGTTTCTGAGCGGGGCACCAGGAGGGGCTCCTGGGGCTCCCAGAATGACAGCATCTTCTCCATGGTCACATCTCCCCACCTCCAAAGCCTGCAGGTTGCGCTGTCAAAGACCTCAACCCCCCCCCAGTCCTGAAATCCAGAGGAATTCCCCCCCCCTTTTTGGCCTCTCTCCTGCCCTCGCTTGGGCCGCCCTTCCTCACCGTTTGGGTTTGCAGCCAGGCAGGGGGGCTCCCTGTTGGGGGGCTGGTGTTGGGAAGGGGGGGCTCCACCTGTCTCTGCCGCACAGGCAATTACAGGAGGGGAGAGGAAGGTCTGGGTACCCAGCTGACGGTGGCCAAGGGTGCCCCGGGGAAATGCGGGCGATGGGTCCATCAGGGCTCTGGGCTAATTAACGGTTGGGAGCCGCATGTGGGGAGAGGGCTGCCTGGCGCTGAGGCCTGATAGGGAATCAGCCCACACATCTGCTCCACGCCAGCTCAGCGCAGGGCGATAAATCACAGTAAGGCCGGCCTCCCTCCCCCCCCAGCCGGCCCAGGCTGCCAAAGGGGCACTTTGTGTGGCTGGATATCCATTGCTCTTCTGGGGGGGGGGAATTGGCAGGGGAATGGGCTGGGAGAGCATTAACCAGGCTGCCACATGTGCCTTCCAGTTGATTATCCTCCAATTAGTGTGGCGTTCAGGGCTGCCCACCGCCAGTTCTGTGGCTGGCAATGGGGAAGGGTCCCGAGGCAGAGGAGGAGGAGGCGAGTGGGGTAGCCCGGATCCCTGGCCTTGACCGTGCAGAGGGCCAGGAGAGTGTGGCCCTTGGAGCCCCCCCCCGCAGCTCTGCACAGCACAGCCGTCTTCCAGTATTTGAGGGGGCTTCCCCAAAGAAGATGGGGGTCAGCCTGTTCTCCAAAGCCCCCGAAGGCAGGACGGGAAACAATGGATGGAAACTCATCAAAGAGGGAAGCAACCAGGAATTCAGGAGAAACTTCCTAACAGTGGGAACAATTAACCAATGGAACAACTTGCCACCAGAAGTTGTGGGTGCTCCATCACTGGAGGCTCTTAAGAAAAGACAGGACAGCCATTGGTCTCAATAGCTCTACTGCTTCAGCAAAGGGATGGACTAGAAGGCCTCCAGGGTCCCTTCCAGCTCTATTCTGATTGAGGCTGGGGGGGGCAAGTTCACAGTGGCCTTTGGGGGGGGGCAGGATGTGCCAAATGGAGGCTCAGAACGTGCTAGTTCTTGATTTACAGCAGTTTGTTTAGTGACCATTTTTCACACTTACGACCATTGTGGCATCCCCATGGTCACGTGATCAAAATTCAGATGCTTGGCCACTGACTCGTATTTATGACGGTCGCAATGTCCCAGGGTTCCTTTTTGCAACCTTTTCACAAGCCAAGCCAATGGGGGAAGAGAGGTTCACTTAACAACTGCAGTGGTTTTCTTTACAACTGTGGCAAGAAAGGTCGCAAAATGGGGCAAAATTCACTTAACTGTTCCACTTAGGAACAGAAATGTTGGGCTCAGTTGTGGTCTTAAGTTAAGGACTAGCGGTATCTGCAGGAATCTCCCCGATCCATCATGTGATTGTTTTATGTTATATGTCGCCCAAAGGGAGGTTGTGGGCCAGAGGTGAATGTCCTGGCATGGGAAATGGCCCCACTGGGCCTGTGTAGGTCAGGCTGTGGGGCCCGCCTGATGTGTAAAAAGGCTGCCTCTCCGGGCCTTCTTCCTTCTCCACTTTGAGCATGAAGATGGAGCCTCAATCCCAACCTTCTTCAAGAAGACACGATAGCCGAGTTCAAACAACGTGTGAGCTATGAACGACATTCACACAATACACAAGAAGCAAGACAAGGGCTGGGCTACTCTAACCTGCTGACCCACAACTGGACAATCCCATTGTATCCCCCAGCCTAATGAGAGGGGCAAATCCAGGCAGCTCCCATGCATTTGTCCACGGAGGCTCTCCATCCTCTGGGTCCTGGTTGTCCCAAAGGAGGCAACTGGATTGTCTGGTTTCTTTCTTTTGAAGAAGTTTCGCTTCTCATGCGAGAAGCTTCTTCAGCTCTGACTGGATGGTGGGGAAGGGAAGGGTTTATACTCCTTGCAGGCAGCTGGTCTTTAGTTCTCTTTCTGAGAGTCTCTGAGACCATCAGACCTGAAGAGTGCAATGTATTTGCAGGCGTTTATTGAAGAAATCCGATCGCTTTTCCTTTGGAGAACTCAGAACAGGGATGCCGGGTCCAAATAGGAGACCAAGGTCAGGGTTGGTGCAACAGCTGAGGGAAAGCACCTCCCCCACCTGGCTAAAGATGGAGGAGGTTGTAGAGAAACCCCCCCCATTCCTTAGAAGGGAGATCTCAACGGCCCACCCGAGTGCCAGCTTGCTTCTTGGCACCTCTAGCATGCTGCAGGTGGCTGGAAAGGACCCCAGGAATTGCAGCATCTGGGCAAGCTGCAGAGTGCCAAGGAAGCCCAGCTGGGCCCTGGGCAGGCAGGGCTGCACCGCAGGCTGGATTCAGAATTTCAGCCTCTTGCAGGTCCTTCCAAAGTGGGTGCCTGGATGCAGGACCCACTCATGACGGAGGCAGGCCTGGCACAGCGATGGGAAGGTTGGCCGGCGTGTTTCAGTGCATTTTACAGGACACAAAACTGAGGCTGCAGGCAAAGGGGGTGGGCGGCCGACTCCTTTGAAAGTACGAGCTGCAGCTGGCCTATTTTCTCAACCTCCCCCTCCTCAAAAGTCCCCAGCAGCTTCTGAGAAGACCCCCAGCAAGGCTGAAGAGCAGAATACGAGAGTTGGGAGGAATTTTGGACCTCGGCAAGGCGGCCTTGGGAACATTGCATCCGGTTTTGGTCGCCACCATATAAAAAACATGTTGAGACTCTCAACGTCATTTTACCAACTACCAACCCGCCCCGAGTCCCTTTTTGGGAGAAGGGGCGGTTTAGAAATCCAAAAAAATAAATAATAAATAAATAAATAACCCCCTCCTCAAGCAGGAGACCCTACACCATTTCAGACAAGTGTCTGTCCAGTCTCTTCTTGAAAGGGATGAAGCTCCCACAACTTCTGAAGGCAACTTCTGTTCCCTGGGTTGATTGTTCTCCCTGTCAGAAAATTCTCCTTATGTCCAGGTTGAATGTCACTTTGCTCAGTTTCCATCCATTATTCCTTGTCTGGCTTTCGGGTGCTTTGGAGAATAGTTTAATTCCCTCCACTCTTGGCAGCCCCTCAAATATTGGAAGATGCTCTCCTGTCTCCCTTTGTCCTTCTCTTCTCTAGACTAGCCATGTCCACTTCCTGCAAGCGTCCATCGTATGTTTTATCTTCCAGTCCCCTAATCATCCTGGTTGCTCATCTCTGCCCTCTTTCTAGAGTCTCAACATATTTTTTATATCAAACTGTCTGCAGGATTCCAAGGGTGGCCTTACCAAGGCCTTATAAAGTGGTACCAACACTTCCGGTGATCTGGATCCCATCTCTGTGCCTTATACCACAATGCCAGGGCTCCGTGTGGTCCATGCAGGAGCGTCTGGGGTGCTTTTGATTCCTTGATGCTCCAGGATGGAGCTCCGATGTTGCTGAGAAGGTTCTGACCTTCACTTCTTCTGTGTCCAAGACCTTCTGTGTCCGCCACCCGCCCTGGGAGATTGGCTTCAGCTCCCGGAGATGCCCAAGGGGCCTGGGGCTTCTGGAAGGATACTGAAGGGCTGGCTGGGGGAGTCCCCCACTGGCCATTTCCAGGCCCGCGTAATGATCCCAGCTGAGGCCAGATGGGGTCGTCATCTTCCTGCCCAGCCTTCCGGAACAGGGTGAGGGATCTGGAGTCATCAAAATGCTAATGGGGGAAGGAGTCACCCCTCGTGCTGCAGCCCCTCCCTGCCACCATCTCCTCCCTCCCTCCCTCCGGCTGAACCTGCCCCCCAGCCCCACCCTGCACCCAGCTTAATAATAGGAAGCAGCCTGTGGACGGAGGCAGACAGACCCTTTCTAGGCCGGCATCCCCTCCTCCCTGCCCCTCCTGCCCATGGGCTGCAAAGTCCGGCCTTCTCTGATTTTCTCTTGACGTTTTGGAGTCTTTTCTTGCACAGCAGTGAAGGAGGACAAGGGCTGGCAAATGCCTCAGAATTAAATGCAGATTATTAATTTATCAAAATATAAAACACAGGAATACAAAGGCCAATGGAAACGATGGGAAAGTAGAGGAGAGCAAAGGGGAAAAGGAAAAGAAAAGTATGGACTTCCGATTCTTTGTTTGGAGCAGCTTTGTTTGGAGCAGCAACTACTACAGATGAAACCTCAACTTTTTACATAATAATATATTGTCGCCATTTCTGTCACAAAAAACCTAACTCATCAGCAAAACCCAAAATCAACCTAATATTTGTTTTCCACTTCAAGCACAAAGTCCAAAAGTGGTTTCCAAATAGAAACAAAATAATCTTTTATTCTTTTCCTTAACCGAACCCATCAGCTTTGCCACCTTTGCCAACTCCGTCCTCTTTTGCAGCCGTCTGTCCGTCCGTCCTTCCATCGTGGGAGTCAAAGTGCCCTTCCATTTTCTTGTGCAGAGGCTGGCAAATGCCTGTGGCTTTGTTTGCAGGGGTTGGTAGGGGAAAAACACACAGATAAGCTTAGGGAATAAAGAGCATTGGGGGGGGAAAGGGGGGGGCTTTGATAATTGGGTGCCTGGTGACTGATGGGAACTGCCAAGGCTTCCATTTGCTGAGCTCTTCCAGGTCTTTATCTTGACATCCCAAACGGCTCCACCTGCCCCAGAAAAGCTTCCTTGCAGGGTGCCTACCTATCCCTGGGGAGGGGGGGGGCTTAAAACTGGTGCATGGCTCCTCCCCACTTGGATTTCCAAGAAGGATTTCCACCCCTGTTTGGAGTCCAGGGAGTCCAGGGGGCAGACATGCCAGTTGCTGGGCTGGTTGGGAAGTAGACGTTTGCGGATGGAGGTGCAACTCGGAGGAAGTGAGAGCCATTGCATGGTGCAGCAGGAGAGCAGGGTGTTTGTGTGTCTCTGCCTCACCTCCCCCCCCCAACTGCATTCTCCTCACAAGGAGAGAGGTAGCAGGGCAGCATTCCCCAATGGTGATCTTTTTTCAAAAGGCACCTGGGCTTCCCTGTTGATTTGCAAGCGGGCGAGGGCCTCCCCACTCACTCACCCCTCTCTCTGGCTCATGGATGCCCTTGCAGCCCTGGACACCCCCCCCCCAGGAGTGAATCAGGCTTAAGCCAAGAGCTTTAGCTGTGCTGAGGTCCTTTCCCACAACTCCCCCCTCCCACCCCCACTGCAGGTGCTTTGCTTCTGGAGACTCCTCCAGATCTGCTGGCCATTTTCCGGATCCCCCTGATGGGGATGATACCAAGGAAAACCTGCGCCCGGATTTCACCTCTTATTCTGTGCCATGGGTGGGGTGGGGTGGGGTGGGGTGGGGTGGGGAGGGTTGTCAAAGTTGCTACACCTGATCACCTGGCTTGGGGAGCGAGGGGGAGTCAGGGCTGCAGGGATGGGTGTGTTTCCAGAGGGAGCACATTTTACACTGGGAGTTTCCTACCGGTCCCTGGAAGGGCAGAGAACACCAGCTCAGCCATGGGGAAGAGCCGGGGGCCTTTAGCCAAGGGTCTGCAGGGTGCAAGAAAGCCTATGACTCCTGGCCTTAGAAGGAGAGCTGTGGGGAATGTGCACTGGGCTCCACTGGGAGAACCGGAAGGAGGATGGTGGGCTCATTACTTCCCCAGAAAGGCTGCAATTGCTGAACCCTGATAGAGGAGGCTCTGGGCCATTTATTATAGGAGCCAGCCATGGGCAGCAGCTGCCAAAAAAGCCAACACGGTTCTAGGCTGCATCCACAGAGGGATAGAATCAAGATCACGTGAAGGGTTAATACCACTTTATAATGCCTTGGTAAGGCCACACTTGGAATCCTGCATTCAGTTCTGGTCGCCACGATGTAGAAAAGATGTGGAGACTCTGGAAAGAGTGCAGAGAAGAGCAACAAAGATGATTAGGGGACTGGAGACTAAAACATATGAAGAACGGTTGCAGGAACTGGGAATGTCTAGCTTAAGAGAAAGAAGAACCTGGGGAGACATGATAGCAGTCTTCTGGTATTTGAAGAGCTGCCCCAAAGAAGAGGGAGGGGGGTCCACCATTCTACAAAGCACCTGAGGATAGGACAGGAAACAATGGATGGAAACTAACCAAGGAGAGAAGCAACCTGGAACTAAAGAGAAATTTTCTGGCCGTGAGAACAATTAACCAGTGGAACAGAAGTTACCTCCAGATGTTGTGGTGCTCCGTCACTGGAGGTTTTTAAAAATAGATCGAACAACCATTTGTCTGGAAAGGTAGAGAGTCCCCTCCTTGAGCAGGGGTTGGACTAGAAGACCTCCAAGGTCCCTTCCTTCTCTGTTATTTTGTTGTGTTTGTATTTGTGAGGTTCTCAGTTGTTCTGGCCAGGGACACTGGAGTGGTGATTGAAGGTAGCAGCCACTGTAGCCCCCCTCTCTCTTAACATGACCAGAAACCCCTTGCCTTAAAGTTCCAGGAACGTCCCTTTGCCCTACGGAAAGCAACTGGTTTGCAAGGGGGGCCGAGATGTGGGGCAGCCCCAGTGGCTTGCCTCTTGATCTCGGCACGCCTGGCAATGAAGTGTGCATCCACCCCAAGTGTGTGCATGCATGGGGGGGGAGGGAGGTGGGCCGCAGCTTTGTTCCCGTGCCTGGAAGAAAAGGGGCCCCGTGGGAACCAGTGACAAGGATCAGACACTCCAATTTGCATAATGGAGGCGCCCCCCTGAGTAACTTTCCCACCCTGCACAGCCGAGATAAAGGGGACGGGTCCCTCCTGGCCAATCAGGGGGCTCAGCCGCCCCCTCCGCCCCTCCTGGGAGTGGTTATGACAAATAAGATTAATGTTCCCTCCGCCACCTCACCTGGCCTGCACAAAGGCCTCTGTGCCAGGGACCTCGGGTTATGGCACCCACGGGCAGGGGAGCCAGCTGGGCTGTGTGGGAGCCCAGGGCAGAGAGGAGTCTGCACACACGGAGACAAACACAAACGCCTGGCGCCTTCCGTACACCCCCCTGGATCTGGAGGCTGTGGGAGACAAGGATAAGGCATCACCGGTGGGGGCTGCATCAGCAAGGGCCCCTTGGCTGAAGGTGTCTGTCTGTCTCTCCTTTGGGCCACTTTAAGACCTGCAGCTGGGGAATTCTGGGAGTTGAAGTCCACAGGTCTTAAAGTGGCCAAGGTTGGACTCCCTGCTTTAGAAAGGAGGAGGGGAGGGTCGCAGGGACTGTGGACTGCTGCTGTCAGCCCTTCTGGATGTTTCTACCTGCTGTCCGCCACCAATGGAAGGAAAGAGCCATTGTGCAGGAAGGAAGGAAATGCTGTGTCCAGGTTTGGTCGCCCTGATAGAAAAATGATGTTGAGATTCTGGAAAGATCAGCAAAAATGAGACTAAAAGCTAAGATGGACTGTTGCAGGAATTCGGTATGTCTAGTCTAGCTAAAAGAAGGACCAGGGGAAACACGATAGCATCTTCCCACATCTCAGGGGCTGCCCCAAAGAAGTGGGAGTCAAGCTATTCTCCAAAGAGTAGGATGAGAATCAATGGGTGGAAACTAATCAAGGAGAGAAGCAACTTAGAACTGAGAGAACAATCAATCAGTGGAACTGCCTGCCACCAGAAGTTGTGGGTGCTCCATCACTCAAGGTTTTTAAGAAGAGACTGGAGTGGGCAGCCAGTTGTCTGGAATGGTAGAGGATCTTCAGTTTGAGCAGGGGGCTAGACCAAAAGACCCCCAAGGTCCCTTCCAAGCCCAGTCTGTTCTAATTATTCTGAAATCAGAGACGTATTCCGGGGGTTGGGCTGTGGAGAGAAGGAAACGATCATGTCTTGAACCACAGAGAAAAAGACTTGCTTTTATTTTCTTTATCCAATTTTAAAACCGCCCATTTCCCTCACAAAGAGACTCTGGTGGCATAGAAGTGAAATATTAGAAAAATGGAAATCAGGGCATAAGGGTTAAAAACAGGGAAGGGTTAAAAATGAATGAAAAGCCAGGGGGAAGCTTTTCAGGGTGCTAACCAGCCCCACAGCTGCGTGGTCCCCTCGGCACTCCAAGGAAGACAGCAGAGCTCCGTCTTCAAGCCTTTTGGGGCGCCCGCCTCCCCTTTGGGGGCAGATGGGAATGTTCCACAGGGTGGGGTGGGGGTGGGGCAATGTCAGAGGAGTCTCTCTTCCTGCCACCCCCCCCCCCCGGTCGTTTTTTGGCTGACGGGGTCTGCATTGCAACGTGCCTTCCGTGCCTGACCAGATGGAGCGGGATAAAGACGTTTCCATAAGTCGGCTGGCCCCAGGCAATGGGGGCCCTTAGGTCATAACCAGCACCCTGAATTGGACCCAGAAGCAAACCTGCACCCAAAGCAGCTTGTGCAACAAATGTGTTACATGCGCCGTTCTTTGGGGGCACAAGATTGCCTGCCACCTTCTGCATCTCCTGCTGTTTTATAAATGGATGATGTTACCTGCTTGGGTCATGAAGCGTCTGCAAAAAAACAAGCAAGAGAGCACCAAGAACCCCGGAGTTTATACATTCTCAGGCCTGGATCAACCCCCCCTCCTCCTCCTTCAGGGCAGGCCTCCATCAGATTCAATGGCTGGTATTGCCCCCCCCCCCACTTCCACTCATAGGGACAGGAGAACAGTGTGGACGGGTGCCCCAGGCATCTCCAGAGTAGCCCTGAGTGGGTTGCTTGACAAATTGTATTTGCTTTGTGTAAGAGGAGCGCAGGGCTGCTCAGCTGGACCCCTGAGGCTTAGGGCGTCTCAGGGTAAAACAGACAGACTATGCCTTCAAACCAGGGAAGCAAAGGAGGCTCCTGGCTGGAATGTGGGGTCCTTGGTGCTCTCTGAGCTTGGTGATTTCCTTGCAGACATTTCATGACCAAACTATGTAACACCATTAGTGCTAGGAGGAGGAAGAGGAGGAGGACTATGGAGACCTTGGTGCTCTCTGAGTTTGGCTATCTTCCTGCAGACCTTTCAGTACCCAGTTAGGGAACATCATCAGTGCTAGAAGGGAGTGGAGTTTGTGGGAAGGAGGAGGGACTGTGTGGAGTCCTTGAGGTTTTCCAGCTCTCCCCCCAATACAATAAAATATATCCCACCCTCAGTCCTGCTCTCCCTGGTACAGCCTGATCCATTGGAGTGGGAAGGGGTTGCCCTGGGCTGGGCATCCTTCAGGCCAGGAAGGGGATGGGTCCCCCTTGAGGGGAGGATGGTTCAGCCCAGGCCTTCAAGCTGCCCTTAATGGCCTTGGGGTCACCGCTTCACATGCCCAGAAGCCCGAGGCATCCAGCAGAAGCTAGAACCCACATTGCAACATCACTTCCTGCCCAAGGGGTGCAGAATTCTGCCTTTTGCCTGACGCCAGAGCACACAGGACACCTGGCTCTCCTGCTTCCCCAGGAGAGGAGGAAAGCTGGAGGGTGGGAGGGTGGGTGGCTACTCCTGGGGGTTGCTCTGCCCCTCTTTGCACTCTGCCTGAGTCACCCCAGAGCTCCTGCCTTCCAGCTCGGCTTCCAAGGCTTTCATGGTGGAAAGGTCAGAGAGGGGCTGAGGTTCAGCTGGGCTCCTGGCATCTGCTTGGGGGTCTCCTGGCAGCTCCCTGGGGGGGGGGGTCGGGGAGGTGTGCTTCCAGTGGATTGGGAGGTGATGACCAGGTGGTCTCCTACCCAGCACTGCCCACACCGGAGCCTACTTAAGAGGGCGGCCCCAACGGCGTCTTATGTTCGAAGTGGGGCTGCTCCTGGGGCCTCTCCTCCTCTTTTCCTCTCTTGGCCATTTCAGCGTCTTATCGCAGACAAGTGGGGGTCAGAACCTGATGGGCGGACGGAGGCCCCGCTATGACAGTGAACCGGCTCAGGCCAGCCGGCCGGTCAGCGGGAGTCCGGCCTCTGCCACGCTCCGGGGCGCCTCCCTTCGCGGGACGAGGGCCGCCGAGGGAGGGAGGGAGGGAGGGAGGGAGGGGGTGGGAGGGAGGGAGGGGGAAGAGCGGGCGGGGCTGCAGAATTGGTCCCAGCTGCACCTCTTCACAAAGCCCCGCAGCCCCGGGTGTTCATGCCCATCAACTTCAGTTGCACGAGCTGACAATGAAGTTAATAAGCTATTCAGGCAAAGGAAGGGACCCTCGCGCAACCGGGCGGCCGACGTCAGGGGATCCGAGGCGGGAGGGAGTTCAGGGCAGGCTCCGGGGGGCCCCAGCCACCCCTCCTCCGCCCAGTCCGGGACTTTGCAAGACCCGCGAAGACTCGGCTGGCGGCGGCTGCTTTCAAGGGCCCCGCCGGTCTCTGAGGAGGGGGCGGTGGGCAGCGAGCGACCCCCAACTGCAGCGGCTGCAGGTCTCAACAACCCCCGAGGCGGCCGATGACCGCTCCGCCGAAGCCCGGTGGGTGGGCGAGCGTTGGGGCTCCCGTGGGCTGGGCTGCTGCTGGGGGGAGGGGCTGGCCGCGGCTTCTTGGCTTCCCGTGCAAAGCGCGAGAGTGGAAATTAAATGCTAATGAAGTCCTTTGATTTAGCAGCAGCCGAGCGCTCCGTGTTGCGGCGCCTCCTAGACTATTATTATGCAAATGCGCGCCGGGCCCGCCCCCTCCCCCATTTAGCCGAAATGAGCTCTTCTTGGCAACATTCGGAGTCAATTACGGCACTTACCTGCTTAATGATCGCAGCCCCGGGAGGGGGGAGGAGGCCGCCAGAGCCTTGCCGGCAGCAGGGCCGCCTCGGCTGGGGAGGGGGGAAGCGGGATAAGATCACTCCATGCTTGGGCTATGGGGGTGGGAGGAGAGGCTTGAATTTGGGGTGAATTGGGGGTCCGTGGCCTCCTGCCCCTCTTCTTCGTCCTTTGTTGGTCTTGATCTACTCATTAATTTATCCGGCTTTTAATTAACCGTCCTTCTCCCCGAGGGCCCCGGAAGATAATACCAATTGGGAAGAGGAAATCAAGTGACTGAAATATTTAAAGCCAAAGGCACCTGCCCCCTCCCCTCCCCTCCCCTCCCCTCCCCTCCCCTGAGAGCAGGAGTGGGAGAGACTTGCCTCCCCATGGGTGGGTTGTGGGGCTCCAGCCGCTTCCCAGCCTCTTATGTGGGTGACTACATGACCTAGAAGAGAGACCCTTACTCCAGGGGTCCCAGTTTGGCCCTGGGTCTGGACAGGCCCTGGCCTTTCCCTGGGGGAGCCAGGGGGGAACTCCGCCAGGCAGGGAAAGGGGTTGGGGGGACTGGGGCTGCGTGCCTGGCTGGGGCCGGAATTGGAGGGAGGGGTGGGTTGCTGGATCTGGAAGACGTGCAGTTAGGTCCCCCATAAGACAGTGACAACCCCTCCCCCCTTCCCTGCTGAGCATCTGAAAGGAATTAAGTCCTGGGGGGGGGGCTTCTTATAGGCCCCCCACTTCCTCCCGTGGGACCAGGAGGCTGGCTGCCCAGGGCGGCTTCCCCAGCCCCTCCACCCCTGGAGGCCTTTCCGGAGGGCAGATTGGGAGAGCCCCGCGTGGATTTCACTCTTGGCCAGAGAAGGCAGCATCGGTGGGGATCCTGGCTTGGCAGAAGCCATCCTAGTGACCCTCCCTCATTCTGGGGACGCTCCGGCTGCCCCACAAAGCCCCGCCCCTTTCCCAAATCCCTTCAGAGAGGCGGAGTTTCAACCGCGCAGTTGCAATTGTCCTGTTGGCTGTTTTGACGCAGGCAGAGCCTCCAGCTGCCTCTTTGGCTGCATTCACACAGCACACTTAACCGGGGCTATGAAAGAGCATGGCTGTTTCCCACTAAGCGTTATACTTCTGATGTCCTTGGAGATTCTCCACCATCCAAGAAGCTGCTTCAGTTCATGAAGAACCGAATGGTGAACTGAGGAAGCTTCTTCGATGAGGAGCGAAATGTTTTCAAAGGAAAAACCAGGAAAGTCCAGTTGTGCTTTTGGGGTTCTACTGGCTGGTTAGCTGGCTGGGCAGTCCCGGAGCTGTTGGGGAGCTTCTGTTCCTTGGGCTTTTTCATAAAATGTGCCCTCTGGGGAGGGGCAGCCTGCTCTCCCCCCTGCAACCACTGGCTGGGAGGAGTGCAGGAGGCTGCCTGAACCAGCCAGGTCTTTGCAGGAGGCCTCGACTTGCAACCATTCATTTAGTGACCATTTGAAGCGATAGTAACAATGAAAAAAGTTCCACACATGTGACCGTTGCCCCATGGTCATGTGATGACAATTTGGGCACTGGGCGACTGGTCACATGATCACCATTTGGCATCTTCTGGGCGGGATTCCAACAAGCAAAGTCAGAGGGAGAAGTTGGATTTGCTGAATGACCACATGATTCACTTAACAACTGTAGTGATTTGCATCACAACTGTGGCCAAAAAAAGCTTGTAGCATTGGGCATGACTGAATTGCCCTGCTTAGCAGTGGAAATTATGTTCCCAACGATGATCATAAGTTGAGGACTTAACTGTATAAGATGCGTGTGCTAAACTTGGCAACTTTGAATCTTGGTTACTCTTCGTGTTGCTTCAGTTTGACTGTGAACTGAGCCCCTTTGAGAGAGACAGGAAGGAGAAGGGGGGCTGGTTTTGCATAACCAATGAATCCCAACACCCCCCCACTCCCTCCTCCCCTTTGAACCTTCCTTCCTTCCTCCTTTCTAATCTTCATTTTTTCCTTCCTTCTTTCCCCATTTCCTTCCTTCCTTCCCCATTTCTTACATTCCTCTCTCCCTTTCTTACCTGCTTTCATCCTTTCTAATCCTTTTTCCTTCACTTTATCTTCCTTCCTCTTTTTCAATCTTCCTTGATTCCCTCCACCCTCTCTCCCTTCCTTCCCATCCATTCATCCATCTTCTCCCTCCCTTCCCCCCTTCTTACCTTCCTTCCTCCTTTCTAATCTTCTTTCCTTCCTTCCTCATTTCCTCCCCCCCCTCCGTCCCTTCCTCCTTTCTAATCTTCTCTCCTTCCCTTTATCTTCCCTCCCTCCGGAATGCAGGCTCCTCCAGCAGGGGGCAGTAGGCAGAGCCTCCTTTGACCTTCATTCTTACAGATTCGGCCTGGGAGCCTCTCGCTGCCTGCCAGTCGCTCAGCTCTGCAACACGTCGAGGGAGGACTAGGATTCCTGGAACACCTGCAGAGTTTCCCATCCCCGCTTTGAGAGGCAGCCGCACTCCCGATCTTGGAGGAGAAACCGGGGGGAGGGGGGGGCGAAGGGCGCCTCCTTGCCTGCAGTGCAGTGCCCGCCGGAGCAGCAGCTCCTCTCCCAGCTTTCCCGGGCTGATTGTTGAACCGGAGGGCGAGCCATGCTGGCTGGGAACGACGGGGGTTGTGAGCCAAGAAGAGACCCGGAAGGCGTCAGGTGGGGGGAGGCTGCCGAAGGGAATCTATGCCTACCTGAAGATTTTCAGCATAGCTTGCAAATCTTCAGCCGCTCAGAAGCGCCGTCCCTTCAAGGAATGCTGACCCCTCCCCCCCATTTTTTCTCTGCGGCTCCAAGTCCAGAGTGAGACTCGGTCCCTGAGCCTGAGCTCCTGCCCTGCTGCGGGAGGGGGGGGGGCGGCGCTTCCGTGGACCCCATACAAAGCATTTCTGAAAGCAGCGCTATTCATACCCTTATCTGCGCCTTCCCAGGAGCTGCGAAGTGGCCATCTCCCACTGAGGGGTTTAATTCTTGCTCCTCCACCGGGAGGATTTTGCGCTGGGATGGCAGCATTCCCAAAGGTTTCCCAGCCCCCGTTTGCAGCCTGAGAAGTTATCCTGGCCTGCCACAACCATGGACCTCCTGCTAAATATTTGCTTCCAGAGGAACAAGGATAAAAGCAGCTCTTGAGTCAAGCGGAGCTGTGTTCACACCTCCTCCGGCCCCGAAGTCCTTGGGGTGGGCTGGGGTGACTGCAAGAAGGGAATTCCTGAGCGGGGCTCCTCGGCCAATGTCCCCTCCTTGTGCCTGGGACATCTGGGTGGGTTTGGGACATACAGAACATCTGAGTCAGCTCAGCGGGAACGTTTTGGTATTATTAGTTTTCACTTCTAAAGAGGGGGAGCCAGCTGGGTGTAATGATTAAGGGATAAGGCCAGACGCTGGGTGACTGTGACTTCTAGGTCTGCCTTGGGCATGTTACCGGCTGGGTGACCTTCAACCAACCGCTCTCTCTCAGCCCTGGGAAGGAGGCAATGGCAAATCACTTCTCAAATCTTGCCACGAAAGTGGCATGGGCCCACCCAGATAGATGCCAGGAGTTGATACTGACTCAAAGGTGTGTACACCACACACACAAGCACGCATTTAAGCAGGCAGAATTCTTGCCATATCCAAGAACACCTATTCTCTTCTGCACACACCTGATGACCGATGTGACCCCTACCAGAGGCATATGGACTAGCTACCTGAAGGTCTGCCTCTCTCCCAAGACATCTACCAGGGTCAACATGTCCCATGCATTGCACAAACTGCCTGACTCTCTGACTATATATAGTAAAAGAGTTAGGCAGTTGTGTGTGTGTGTGTGTGTGTGTTTGTGTCTGTCTGTCTATCCTGTCTATATCATCTATCCATCATCTATCTGTCTATCTCTGTCCATCCGTCCATCCAATTTAGAAATCTTTGCTGCCATGCGGCCATCATTCTTGGATGCAAAATCCCGCTCTCACCTCCTGGACCCTTGCAGGTGTGAAGTCTTCTGCATTGCCCTTCCATATTCCAGGACGGCTTTGGACAAGGCAGAGTTGAGCAGCTCCATAAGGGTCACATCCAGCAATTCTCTCCCTGACCAAACAAAATTACATCCCGTTAACCACCATTGGTTTGGTTTAAACTCTGAACATTGTGAGAACTTGGAAAGTTGGGGTTTATTCAGCAAACCATGGTTAAGGGCTACTTCGGAACTCTTAAGGCAGTCCGTATAGACAGGCCTTACCTGTGGCTCAACCTCAGGGATGACCCTCCATTGACCAAACCGGGGTCTCCTGCCTGGCCACATACTTTTCCTGGCCCGTTGCAGGGGAGGAGGCATTCCTGTGGGATGGGACAGACACCTCCCCCCCCCACGCGAAAGCGGGAATGCTACAGGCATTTCCCACCTTCAACTCTGACCGCTCTTAGCTCGGCTCTGGTGCCCGGAGCCCCCTCCGAGTCTTCCGAGAGCTGCTCAGCCTGATGCCTGCGGGGGGAGGGGAGGAAGGTTGGGATCCCCCCGGCCTTTGTTGTCACTTGGGGTTCCTGCACGCTCCCTGCTCTGCAGAAGTAAACAAACCTGCCCCGGGGAAGACAATAGAGAGCGGGCTTGTTCCTAGATATTTGTTAATTAGGGACATATGTCTCCTAAAGGAATCGTTGTGCTAGGGAGGGGGGAACCTTCTGCTCGCCATCCCCCCTCATTAGCATGAAACGAAGGCCATTGGCTTGGGAGTTGTGACGTCACGGGGTGACTTGTAAACTCGGAGCGATGGAGGATTGTGAGCTTGGTTTGCGATCCCGTCCTTCTGCTGGAAGCGAGAGGGAGGGCAAAAATTCATAGGGAAAAAAAGTATGCAGCAGGCGCCCGCGCGTCCCCGGAGCACATCCTCGCTCTCGCTCAGGCCAAAGGAGGCGAGGAATCACGGTATTCATTAGGGCGCAGGGAACGGGGGCGACGGGAATCAAAAGACAGGGCAGCCAGGAGCCGCCGACCCAGCCTTAGCGCAGAGTGCTCGAGCGCAGGGATTTCTACTTTGGAGTCTCAGCGCTGTTGACTTGCCGGAGGTCCTTGGGTTGGCGCGTGTGCGCGCGAGGCGGGGAATGTGACCTTCAGAGGGGGTCGGGTTGCAACCCGATTCCTCTTTC
Source organism: Natrix helvetica (assembly GCF_964273705.1). NCBI lineage: Eukaryota > Metazoa > Chordata > Lepidosauria > Squamata > Natricidae > Natrix > Natrix helvetica. The sequence goes on along the minus strand of NC_138550.1, from coordinate 171,786,809 downwards.
CCTTGAGTCCCCGAGCCCCGACTCCTCGCCCTCCCCCAAATCTCTGGGCCTGCTAAGACAGGAGTGACGCCTTCCGAGTTAGGAAGGAGGAAAGGGTAGGGACTGCTGAATGGAAGTCTTCGGGGGGTCCCAGCTGGGAGTAGACCCTTCCCCAGGCTGCCTCCCCAACCTTTGCAACGGAAGGCAGCCCCCCCCCCCGAAATTAAAAGGGACTTTAATGGGGCCAGTCGGTGGTTTCCTGAAGGATGCTTCTGCCGAAGGGCTGGCTTGTCTTGGCTCCCTTTGAATTGCGGTGACCACAAGTCCAGTAAGGGCAGCTTGAAGGTTTCACTTTCTCTGTCCACACACCCAGAGTGCAGGCACAAGCCACGAGTAAGCCCTAGTTTCAGAGGGGTGTGTGTGTGTGTGCCAGGAGTTATACCTCACTTGGGTCTGATGAAACAATGAATCTGTTTCCTTCTGTCCACGGTTCTTGCAACTCAAGTGATTTCTGAATTCACAGGTGGGGTTTTTCATTCCATTCCTCTCTTCCCACCCCAACCCGATCATAGGAACGCCTCGGATTTGGAGTGAAAAGACAAAGCAGCACCGTCTACCAGAAATGAGGGTTTAGGAGTGATTTTATTCAACCTTTAGGTTTATACGCTGCTTCTGAAATCAGATTTAATAATAATGTACAAAGTTAGAAAATTATCAGTAAGAAAACCTAAAATATAATCAAAGTATAAAAACAGCAGCTTAAAGCTGGCATAGATACAAAATCGGACTAGTTACATAGTTTTAAAAAATCCCAGGTGTTTAATATCAGCCAAAAGTAGAAATGAAAACAACCAACTAAGAACTAGAGAGAGAAGTTATAATAAGTGATATTAAAATACTGAGATGGCAGATCCGAAGCCATGAAAACAGGGAACAGTGTCGGGGTTCAAGAGTCTTGCGGTGCCTCCAAAAGGCCAGAGATGAGCAGACTGGGGGCCACTGAACGAAAGGTGAGGGCTCCTCGGTCTGATCCGGGTCTTGAAAAGTTTGCTCAAGACAAACCTGGCAGCTAGGACGGGGCTCGCAAGCGCCAAGGCCGGGTGGAAGAAACACGCTGCCCGAGAAAACGCTTGCTGCCACTTCGTGGAACTTGCCGGTGAGACGTGGCGTGGCCTCCGGAGGAGACGCCGGGACTCAGGTGCAACCAAGGACTCTAAAGGCGCGAGGTTTGACACCTTCCTGACTGCTCTCTCGCCCCCCACCTCGGTTACTGACAGCCTCCGGCGCCCGCCCTTGCCCGATCCACAGGCGCTTCTGCCCCTGCTCCGCGAATCCCCCACGCCCCTTCCCTTTGCACAAAAGAATAAAGGCCGCTGTACTCTCACCTCATTAAAAACTGAGCGCTGCGCTCCTTTTATCGCATCCCGGAGCCCACAGGTCCTCCCGACGCTCCGTCCAATAAATCATAGCCCGGGTGTCGAATGGGGAGGGGGAGATCACAAAGATCGCCCCCCTTCGTTAGCCAGGACTGGTGGACCGAGGCGGGGAGGTTGGGCTATGGAATTAGGCAAAACTTCCTTCTCTTGAAAGCTACAAACGCGGGAGAATCCAAGATCCCCCCCCCACAGGACGCGGGGGGGGGAGACTTAATATTTTGCGCCTCCTCCTCCGCCCCCTCCTACTCGCCTGTTGTCCTTCGCATTTCCCTCGCCGGCTGAAAAACAAGAGGCGAGGGGAGGTTTCCGAAAAGATCGGGCAGGAGGCGACTCACAACAGCATCACAAATCATTCCGTCTCAGCGCTGCTCCCGAGAGATTTTTTTTGATGGATTAAATTAAGCGCTTCCATTTCCGTCCACCACCTGATCGCTGCATTATAAATCCGAACAGCTGATCCGCGAATCTTCAGAAATCCAGGCGCCTGCAAAGCGGAGGCTGCGGCAAGGAAGCCTGGGAGCTGTCCAGTGCTGAATGAGGAACCCCCAGCCAGCAAGCAATAACCGCCCCCCCTCCCAGCTCCCGCCGCCGCCGCCGCCGCCGCCCCGAAGCGGAACGACCGTGCCAATCGCAGCGCACACACAGGCTGGGCGGCGCGCGCATTCCCGACCCGAGCAGTGGCTGCCGCACTGGAGGAGAGGACCGGCGGTGGGGGGGTCGGACCGGCGAAGGACACCGAGCCCAGCGAAGCCGCAGCCGTCGCCGGCCGGGCTGGAGGGGCGCGCGCCGGCGCGGAGAGCGGCCGGCCGGGCGAGCCAGCGAGCGCGCCACCGGCTGGGCACCGAGCGAAGCGGGCGCAGGGCCGGTCAGGAGCTGTCCAGGTGCTGACTCCGCCGGCCGCCTCTTATGAACCAGCGCGGCGTTGGCCGTGATCTCTCGAACTCCTGGGGGGCTCCAGAGGCGAGCTGGAGGGCAAGCGAGCGGCCTGCCGGAGAGGCGCAGCCTTGCCTCGCACAAAAGCCGCCGCAGCCGCGGAAAGGAGGACCGGCGCGGCGCAACCGCCCAGGCTGGAGACCTCCGCGGGCGGCGCCGCTCCCTTCAGGCCTTCGGAAGCAGAAGGCGAAGTAGCCGCAGCGGCGGCAGCCCACAAAGCCATAGTACCCGCGATCGGCGAGGCCATCCCCGGCGTCCCCCCGCCTCCCTTCCTCGCGGCGGGCTCGTTCTTCTGCCTTTCCTCCGACCCCCCCTCTCCCCTCGCCGCCTCTTCTCCCATTCTTTTCGCTGGTCTTTGATCGCCTCCCCCCTGCCCGCCCCCCTCCCGCCCGGAGCCCATCGGCGGAAGCTGCGGGAGCCTTCTCACATTCCGGGGGAGTCCAGAACCATGCCCAGATCCTTCCTGGTGAAAAAGGTCAAACTTGACGATTTCCCCTCGGCGGACCTCGAGAATTCCTACAGCAGATCGCGGACCGACTTCAACTCCCGGATCCATGACAAGGGTGAGGAGGGGGACGGCGCGGGTGGGCGAGGAGGAGGAGGGGGGAGTCGGCCTCGAGATGGGCCGAGAGGGGGCGAGTGCGGGTGGTCGATTTCCCTGCGCCCGGCTCGGAACTCCGAGCCAGCAGGCCTGAGCACCCTGGCGCGAGCTAGGCAGGGTGCGCGGGGGAACCGGGCGAAAGAGCGCCGTCTTCCTATTCTGGAATGCGAGAGCCATATTGAGCTGCTATGCGCCTGCCTGCCTGCCTGCTTCGTTGGCGGCGGCGGCGGCGGCGGCGGCGGCGGCGTTGACTCGGCACCTTTGGATGGAACGCAACCCGGCTAAAATTAGAGCTTGCGGGGAGGAGGGGGGGGCGGCAGGCGGGCCTATTCCAGGGGATCCGGCTGGGCGAGAGGTGGGAGCGCGGGTGGGGCGAGGAGGGGTGCGGGCGGTGGGAGGCATTTCGCCGCAGTGGCGCCTGCCTTGCCAGCGGGGCCTTTTGTCTCTCGCGCCGCGAGTCCAAGGGCAAGCGCGCGGCTGCCTCCGACGGGCCGCTCCCCTGGGGCGCGCACTTGGGAAGGCCTGCCCAGCCCCGTACCCGGAGGCTCCCACCTCGCAGTCCGAACGGACGATGCCCGCCCTCCGGCCCAGGGAAGCCCCCTTCCCGCTTTTGTTCGGGACAACGCGGCTGCAGCACGTTGCATAATCGTCAGCATTTAGCTGAAGTGGGGGGGGGGGTGATTAGCTTCCGCAACGCTGCAGCCCCCCCCCCCATGCCTTTGGCCTCCTTCAGAGTTGACCTTGAGGGGAGGGTTGGGGGGGGGGCGAAAAAAAGATGCCTCGCTCCTCTTCCTCGGCCTACCCGCCCAAGGGACAGAGGCTCCCCCCTCCCGCCCCTCCCCTCCCCCTCCGCGCCACTATCCGGTCCCCCGGCCGATTTCTGGCCCAGCAGCCGCAGATGAACGGGAAACCCCTCTAAGGACGGAGCAGGGAGCCGGAGCCTCGGGGAGCACTGCGGCTATCGGCAGGACGCCCGGTTGGGCGGGCTGGAGAGGGATGAGGGGCACGGGGGTTATTGCCGCTTGTTGCCTCTACTAAGTGGGGAGCCCCGAAAGCATCCATTGGGGATTGATGCGCCTCTCTGCCGTCCTTGTCAGGTGTCTGTGCTAACGGTCTCTCCCTCCTGCCTTTTCTCCCCGGGCCTCCCTCTCTCCTGTCTCTTGCCCGTCCTCCCTGCCTGCCTCCCTCCCCACCCCCACCCCTCTTGGCTTCTGCTGTCTTCCCCCCCACCCCGCTCGCAGGTGGCTATATCAGCGACTACATCGCGCCGTCTTCGGTGTACGAGGGGGAGGGCGAGAACGGCCTCAAGGTGTCCCCGCCGACGGCTGTCATCTACCCGGGGACTCACGGCGACTCGGACCAGGCCGACAGCCCTCACTCGGCCTTGGCCGGGGGCTACATCAACGGCGACGCGGCGGTGAGCGAGGGCTATGCCGTCGACGCCTTCTTCATCACCGACGGGCGCTCGCGCCGCAAGGCGGCGGTGGTGGGCGGCGGGGCCGGGGGTGCGGGCTCCCGCCTGGGCCAGCCCCCTCCCGCCAGCGGGCAGCCCCCGCCCCCGCCGCCCCCGCCGCAGCGGCACACCTGCAGCGAGTGCGGCAAGACCTACGCCACCTCGTCCAACCTGAGCCGCCACAAGCAGACCCACCGCAGCCTGGACAGCAAGATGGCCAAGAAGTGCCCGACGTGCGGCAAGGTGTACGTCTCCATGCCGGCCATGGCTATGCACCTGCTGACGCACGACCTGAAGCACAAGTGCGAGGTCTGCGGGAAGGCCTTCAGCCGGCCCTGGCTGCTGCAGGGCCACATGCGCTCCCACACGGGGGAGAAGCCCTTCGGCTGCGCGCACTGCGGAAAGGCCTTCGCCGACCGCTCCAACCTGCGCGCCCACATGCAGACTCACTCGGCCTTCAAGCACTTCCGCTGCAAGCGCTGCAGCAAGACCTTCGCCCTCAAGTCCTACCTGAACAAGCACTACGAGTCGGCATGCTTCAAGGGCGCCGTCCCGCCGCCGCTCAGCCCGCTGGAGGCCTGACCGAGCACAGCACGGCGCCCTCCTCCTCCTCCTCAGGCTGCCCCCTCCCCCTCCCCGCCCCTCCAGGAAAGCGGGCGGAGGCCAGGGGCGGGGCGAAACGCCCAGCGCCTCACCTGGACAGGTAACCCCCCTCCCAGCCGCAGCCTCCCGGCCGCGCTCGCTCCCCTCCCCTTGCTGCTCCCGCGGAACGACGGGACCGACGCCTCCGCCCTCCCGGAGCCCCTCCCGCGAGCGCTTCTCTGCGCTCGACCAGGGGTCGGTCGGTTGGTTTCCTTCCACGAAGCCGCCGAATTTCTATTTTCCTAAATGTTTACGTTACCTTATTTTGATTTCGCTGTTTTAAGAGAAAAACAAGGACAAGAAAGGTAGAGAGGTATGTATTTAACTCGGAGGCGGTCTTATTTATTTATTTATTTATTTATTTATTTATTTATTTATTTATTTATTTATCTATTTATTTATTTGCTTACTTAACGAATGTATTCATTTCTTTACCTGTTGGTTTATTGCGCGGGGCAGTGCCCCCTCCCTCCACGTTGCACTTTTGTGTTGGTTTTTAATTATTTTGTTGCTTTTAAAGCCGAGCCGGCGATTTGCACCGCTGTTGACTTCCAATCCGGACGTTTGTTGCCAAGACTTCTTTACTATGCCAAAGTCTACGTCACTTTTTGAAGGGGGGGGGGAACGAGGAAACCAGGACTGGCCGTTCTTTTGTTTTTGTTTTTCCTTCTTTTGGGTTCGCTTTCTCCTCCCCCTTTTCCGGGTCGGGGCGAGGGTGGGGGGTGGGGGAAATGATCGCCATCCTTTCTAACGCAGGATTTTTTGCATGCAAGAAGAAATGTATTTAAATCTATGCCAATTTGATGATGCTTTTTAAAATTATTATTATGATGGATTTTCATTTGTAACACTTTACATCACTTTGTTTTTCTTTGCCAAACTTTTAGATAATAATAGTCTATTTGAGGGCAATATTCTCCTACTGAACTAATAGAAGCAATAATTAACGTAATGCATGTTATTTTTAAGACAATAGTAATACTGAGGAATCAGGTAACTTTTAATCCAACTTCTTAATAGCAACGGATATCAGGGACTTTGCCAGTGTAGTGAACTCGAGTTAATGAGGCGAACCTTCCTTCTCTTCTTCTTCTCTTGTCTTTTAATGAATGCACACTGCCTGCCTTCTTTGACTTTCTTCCGAGTAGCTTAGTCAAGTCTCCGGGCCTGTAGCGCTTGCCTGGCCGGAGAAATACGAGCAACACCCCGCCCGAATCCCCCCTCCTCCTCTGCCTCCCTGCGGGGCCTATGCCCCACTACGACCCCGTGGCTTTCAGGATTTGCCAGCCCTGCCCTCTGCCTCCGGGGGAGGGGAGAGGGGGCGTGGGATGCAGCCCAGCAGGGGTGGAGAAGCTTGTTCCCCGTCTCCCCCCCCCCGCCCTTCCTTCCTGGGTCTCCCCCAGCACCAGAGCCTGCACCCAACAGGTGCCTTCCGCTCCATCGGTGGAGAGACACCGCAGCAGGGATGACTTTCCTGGTCTCCCCGGGGTCAGGTCTGATGGCTCCGGCTGTCCCCCCTCCCCCCAAGGCTTGGCCCTCTGGCACGATCGCCTCTTCCGATCCTCCCGTTTCCCCGCAGGAACCTTCCGCCCACGTCACGGGCCTGCGGGGAAAGGAAGACTTCTCCTAAAGACATTGCCTTCCGTTACGAACATTAAGCCCCCTCCCCGAAAGCCACGAGGACCTCCCCCCTTCTCTCCCACTCCAAGCACTACTTCCCCTGTAGGTCTTTCCATTTTATGAATAACTTAAGAAAAATAAACAGCACAAAAGAATAAAAAAATACCTTAATAGAAATCAGGTAGAAGGAACTGGTATTAGCTAGCACCTCCTGTTTTTGTACTTAAGATTATTAACGATGCTACTAGAACAATGACTTCTAATACTAATATTGCTATTAATACTCCCTCTTGCTGACTTAAAAAAGGGAAACGACGCGGATGCTTTGTAAATACCGTTTGGAAATTTACATGAATTTTTACAAGCTGTTAAAAGAATTCTGAGCCTGTTTGTGGGGGGGAAAAGCAAAAAGCAAACACCGAAACTCTCCCCGGGGAGAAAAGACGGACTATTCGAGCGGAGAGCAATGGCCAGGATGCCAGAGAGGATGTTTGAGGCAGACGCTGAGCGGTGGACCAGTAAAGCACAATTCGCACACCGTGTCCTGCAGCATTTCACAATAATAAGAATCATAATAAAAAAGAGAGAATACTCTTGTAGTACACTCGGCGTGGCGCCTTCTTCCTCCGCGCGAGCGAGGCTACTCTGCGGGAGGGGGGGGTGGTTGCTCTCTGCACGTGCTCCGAACCTCGTCGAGCTTGGGCCGGCTTGGAGGCCCAGCCGCGAGCATAGGAGCCGCCTCGAAGCGGGCTCTTCCCCCCGGCTCGCCCTTCTTTCTCAGGCGGGGGCTCTTCGGTCGTCCAGCCGTCCAAGCTCACGTCGAGGAACGTCTGAGGGCCGCGGCTAGGAAAGAGGTTATAAATAATAATAATAAATAAATATTTATTTCTTAGCCGCACCCTCTCCCGAAGGACTCGGGGCGGCGTACAATGAAACATATGAAATAAATATGGACAAAACAAACATATAACAGACACATATACCGAGACATACACAAGGAGGAGGTCGGCTGATGAATAAAAAACAATTAGAATACAGTGATTAAAAAACCCCTAAATAATTAAATATAATTAAAATACCCAATTAAAAACCCGTCAGGAGCGATATGGTTAGATCAAAGTTGAGCCAGGCCAGCTACTTGGAATAGGTTGGTCCGAACCAGCTGCGACGTCCCTCTGGCCGCCTCCCTGGCCCTGAGGCGCTGCAGTTCACCAGAGAGGTCCGTGGATCCTGGACGTCCGCTGTCCCCCGGCGACCTCTGAGCCCCGAAGCCTGCTCTTTCCCCTCCATTACCCTGCCGGGACTGCCAAAGATGCTCCTGTCCCAAGAGTTCTGCCCCCCCTCCCCACATGCCAGGAGCGCACCGAGGGAAAGCCTCCTTGTGGACCCGAGCTGGTTGGGGCAGCGGAGGGCATTGGCAATGTCTGGAGGCAAGCAGTTCCACTGATTAACTCTTCTCCCTGTTAGGAATTTCCTCCTTAGTTCTAAGTTGCTTCTCTCCTTGGTTAATTTCCGCCACTTGGTTCTTCTCCTGCCTTCAGGGGCTTTGGAGACTCTTCCACCAAAGGCCTATCAAGAGGCCAAGTCTTAAGCCTGACCCTCCCCAGCTGAAGCCAAGGCCCCCACGCCCTTCAGACCCCCATCTGCAAAGCCGCAGGGCCGGGCTCCGCAATCTTTCCTCGGGGAAAGATTTTGTAGGGACAGCTTATTATTTCGGTCACGTCTGCTTCCAGTTTCTGCCGCCCAACTTTTCGGTGGTGGCTCAAGTCCGCTCGGGCCGATCGCTCAAGGGAAGGAGGGCCTCTTTCTCGGGGCTGGAGGGCCGCCGGGCGAAGCAAGGAGGGCCTTTTCTTCTCGAGTCGAAAAGCGCGGCGGATTTACTGCAACGGCCGGGATTCAGGAGGTCCCGGAGTCCAGGCTGGGCTTTTGGCTCCCCCAACACGTGACCCGGGTTGGGGCGAGGAGGGCGTCTGCTGTGAGGCAGGAGCAGAGAGTGGCGTTTCTAGCGCGCGGAGGTCATCTCGCTCAATGCGGGCCCCAAGGTGTGACGGCCGAAGAGGCCCCCGCGCGCTCTCAGGTCAGAGCTGGCCCGGGGCGCTTCTCCACATCAACCACCGGGAAAGCCTGGGAGAGCGCGGGGAAGCGAGGAGCGACTGAGATCCTGCTGGGTCTTGGGGGGGAGGGAGGGGGGCGCATTCTAAGGCACCGGGCAGGGCAAAGCGCAGGGAAGCCCCAAAGGTGCTCCTGCTGCCGGGCGGGAGGGGACAAGCTGCTGCCTCCGCTCTTCGCCTGCCCGCTGACTCAGGCGGAGGCGGAGGCGGAGGAGGGTCAGCTCAGGTTAGGCTGCCGCAGCGGGGGCGGCCCGGGTTCTTCCCGCCCCCGCCGCACTCCGCTGCCCCTACAGGACAGCTGCACCGCAGACACCGGGAAGAGAGCGCGGGAGAGAGGATGGGACGGATTCCTGTGGCTGCGGTGGGCGTGCGTGCCGTGCGTGCGTGTAGCGAGCAGAGATGCGGACGGGGATGTCACGTGCTCAGACCCCCCCCCCAAACAAATCCAAGCAAACAATACTTTAAAGAAGGGAGCCCCCTCCCCCTCCCCTTTGGAAGGAAAGGCGAGCCCCTTGACCGTGCTGGAATGGGGCGGGCTCCGGCCTCGGAAGTGACACGAATAGAGCCTCTCGGGAGGTCCCTCTGCCGTTGCCTTCTACCGCGGCCAGGAAAGGCGGGTAGCCTTTACCTGCCAGGAAATAGCCAGGAAAACGCCCGAAGAGCCCGAACAGCGAGGGCGTCCCACTTGCTGCTTTCGTCAGCGGTTCCGAGCGGGGGAGGGGGGTCTGCAAAGGGGCGCTCCTGTCCTCCCCCGCCGGAGAGCAAAGAGGGAGGAGGCGGCATTTCCCCCCCCCCCGAAGCATTCCCCATGGTGCACAGTCAGGCTCGACGGCGATGGTGAGGGTCTCTCTACCTCCACAGGACCCTCCTGAAGCGATTTCGGCGTTTCTTGAGCAGGCCGTTGAGTCCCGCCTTCCTTCGGGGCTCCTCCTGCGTCTGCCCCGCTTCGGGGAGGGCCCGGGAAGTCACTTCTCTCCCCAGATTAGTTCGCCGAGCAAGGTGAGGTCCTGCAGCCCAGGTGCTTCGTGGAAGAAGAGCGGGGGCTCCGGCAGCCTAGGCAGGGCGGGAGGAACCACCGGTCTTGCGCGGCTGCCTTCCGAAGGGCCCGGCGCGCTCCTGCAAATCGGCTCCCCCAACCTCACCCAGGCGCCTCCGGTTCTCTAGCGGGGTGGCGGCTGCGGGGCCGAGACCACCTGTGGCGGAGCCCCCCCTTTAGCCCCGCCCGCCCAGACTTGGAGGGAAGGAGCGGGAGGTCGGGCTGGCCGATTCCTGGACGAACCCTTCTGCGGTTCTCAAGGCGGCCTGGGGGATTTGGTGGGCTCTTCTACGCGCGGGGAGAAGCGGCGTGGAAAAATTCTTCCCCCGGGTATAACTTTAGCTCCGAGCGGATGGGCTTGGCTGCCCCGGCAGGGACCGGAGGGGTTAGTGGCCGGAGAACTCTCGGCGCCTTCGCTGACCCTCCCCCCCGCCACTCCCTTGACAAGCGGACTTTTCCCACGGAAGAAACGGGCGGCGCTCCCTCAAGGTCATTGCTGCGGGCCCGCTATTCCCAGACGGACCGCTAGGTGGAGCAGCGCGCCATGTCCCTGGCTTTCGGGCGCTGCGGCTGAGCTTGGAAGCAGAGCCCGGGCCGCGCCGGCAGCTCCTTTCCCACCGGTGGCCTTAATTCCGGAGGAGCCTCCCGGCTGTGATGCAGCCCAGAGGCTCTTCCGCAGCTGAGTAAGCGCTGCAGTGAGGAGTCTTCAGCGAGCAGGGCCCCTGCCTGGGAGCGCCCCAGAGGGAGCCACTCTGGCGATCACGCGGGGACACAAATGGGGTCCTTAGAAAGAGTTTAAAGAGGCCGCTCTGTGCCTGGTCAATCAGCCTCCGTCCCCCTGACTGGGCCTGAGTGGCGCTTGGGGTGCTTGAACCCCTGGCAGGGAGGGAGGGAGAAGGAGAATCCGGCCACACACACAGCATCAAGTGGAATGTTTTAAGCCCCGCAGATGAAACACGTGAAGCAACAATAAAAATGCAACAAAAGCCAATCAAAGAACAGGGCGGACTTTCTTTCTTGGGGAGTCCAAGGACAGCAAAGGCCAGGAGTGCACATGCAGGCAACCTTCCCCTGGACAGTCCTTTTCTCCAGCCTGGTTCTTCAGCCGTAGTGGCTGGGAATCATAGGCACTGGAGTCCCAACTCGCCTGGCAGGCAGGCGGGTCAGTGGAGGGAGCCATGGGGAATCTGAGGGGGGGAGGGGGGCTGGATGGCCTAAGGGAAGCCGGATCTGGACGGTTCATCTCCTGGTCCCAATTCATCTGTCTCTTCCTCCTCTCACCAGCTTCAGAAACACTTTCCCCAAGTTGCAGATCTTGAAAGCAAAAGCTTTTGTCAGGTGGCAACGGCTGCGCCCTCACCTGGCCGCCTCCCAGGAGGCTCTGCAGGTCTCTGAGGCTCCTTCACGGGGCTTTGCATAGTTAACATGTTAACATGTTTATTCATATTATATTCATATGCTAATATGCAATATTGGAGCATTAGGACCCCTTGACATTATTAGCACCCCAGGTGTGTGAAGGATTAGCACCTCCCGGCGATGCCCTCAAGGGAAAGGAAAGGGGGCAAATGAGCAATCTGGGAAAAAGCAAAAGCCAAGAGAAGCACCAGGTCCAGCTGGCTATTACAAGGCACCTCCAATAGAGTGGAGTGGAGTAGGAGTGGGAGTAGGATGAATAGAGTAGGCTAGAACGAAGAATAGGGTAGGGTGGAGTAGGAGTAGGATGGAATAGAATAAGAACGGAAGACTATACAATATAATACAACACAATAGAATGCAGAATTCAGGAGAGAAGAGAAGAGGGACACGGGGGGGGGGAACGGGACGGGGGGGGGGACGACTCCTGAGAAAATCCAGGGCCTTCCTTCTGACCCTGAGCAGTTACAGAAGTTTTTCCATCAGAAGAAAACAGTGGGTCCCATGAAGGTGAATCTGGAGGGCCCAGAGTGCTGATTGGTCCTTTTCATTTACCCAGCGCTTGCAAATGTCTCTTCCTAAACGGAGCAGGGAGGAGCTGAGATTTTTCTGTTGACAAGATCAGCCCAGCATGTCACCCGGGGGCCCCTTTCCAAGGCTTTTCCAGCCCATCCATCACCCGCACAGGCTATTTCCAGCCTCCTTATCGGGGGCTCCATCTGTCCCAGGCTCCTCTGGCGTCTTCGGCCCCCAGCCGGACAAGGCCATGACGTCCCCAAAGCTCAAGGGTGGCACAGGCTGCACCCCCACCTCCCACCGCTTCCCCAGAGAGCATCCAAACAGTCCCCTCCCGCTGTAAGCAGGCCTCCTGTTGGGCCACCAACGGCTAGCATGGAGTTGGCCCTGGGCCCAAAGCCCTGCAGCCTGGCCATAAGTGCTCCCAATGGGCTGAGTGTGGGGGAGGGGCTCCCCGACTTGCAAGGCATGTGGCCTCCCTCATTGGATGGTTGTTAAGGCTTGTGAAGAGGACGCAGCGCGCCTCCAAGGGCTGGGCCACAATTCAGTCAAGGTGGTGGCTCCAGCCTTAAGATCAAAGTGCTTTTCATGTTTGCCCTGTCAATCAAAGGGAGATGGGCTTTACTGGATGGCCGTGGCTGCCATATGGAAGTTTTTGACCCCTTCCCACAGATACCCCAGGCAATTCAGGAACTAGGGAAGTCCAGTCTAGGGAAGAGAAGGACCAGGGGAGACAGGGTAGCAGCCTTCCAATATTTGAGGGGCTGCCACAGAGAGGAGGGTGAAGCTATTCTCCAAAGCACCAGAAGGCAGGATGGGAAGCAATGGATGGAAACTAATCCAGGAGAGAAACAACCTGGAATTAAGGTGAAAATTGCTGACTGTCGGAACAATTAACCGGTGGAACAGCTTGCCCTCAGAAGTTGTGAATGCGCCAACACTGGAGGTTTTCAAGAAGAGATTGGACACAGGGACTTGTTTGAAATGATATAAGTCTCTCCTGCTTGAGCAGGCGGTTGGACTGGAAGACCTCCAAGGTCCCTTCCAGCTCTGTTATTCTGTTAATTCCCGGCTTATTTCAAGCTTGAGATAGGACTTGGCCCCCCATCCCCCACTGCCCTTCAGTGCCCCATTGACCCTCAGGGACCAGGCTCCACACTCCGCCCTGCGTCTATTCCTGCTATTCCCGGGTGAGGGGCCGTGAGACCCCTGGCTGAGGTGCCTCCTGCTGCCCATCATTCCCAACCCCTGGGAGGGGGCAGATAACACCCTACAAGTGTCTGCTGTGCCTTGGCATGGGGCTCCCCCCCCTCCCTTCTGCACTTCCAAGGTGCCCCCACAGGCAGAGCTGGGATTTGGTTCAGCCCAGCCTGCAGTGGGAGAAGCCAAGAAGAAGGAGAAGAAGGGAGTCCTCTACTTACAACCACAATTGAGACCCACATTTCTATTGCTAAGGGAGACAGTTGTTAAGTGAGTTTTTCCTCATTTTACGACTTTCCTCACCACAATTGTTAAGTGAATCACTGCAGTTGATAAGTTAGTCACACGGTCGTTAAATGAATCTGGCTTCCCCATTGACTTGGTTTGTCAGAAGGTGGCCCAAGGAGACCACGTGAGCTGCAGTAAGCCGTCATAAGTCCATGCCATTTGCCAAGCGTCCAACTTCTGATCAGGTGACAAAGGGGATGTGGCAAGAGTCGTAAGTGTGCAAAACAGTCATAAGACACTTTTCTAGCACTGCTGCAACCTCAAGTGGTCATTAAACGAATTGTCGTAAGTTGAGAGTTACTTTTAAATAAAAGGGCTGCCTCCCTTCCGTTCAGTTCCTGAAATTTGCCCAGTGCTCAATTTCTGCTCTGAATTTGGGGGTGGGAGAGGGGGTCTCCTGGGGAAGGTGACCATCCCTGAAGCAGGGAGATCCCCCCTCCTCCCTCTCAGGCTCCCAGATGTTCAGTCTTGGGGACGGGGGCGGGGGGGGGGGAAGCAGGGAAAGGAAGAGGGGAGGCCGCAAACTCCTTTCCTCCTGGGGTCTTTTGGCCTTAAACTCTGCACAGGGAGCCCCCCCCATCCCTCCAGGCTCAAGTGCTGCTTCAAAGGGACCCACCGCTTCCCTCTTCCAAGAATCCCCCCTCCCGGCCGCTGTCCAGCCTTGCCCTCCTGGCCTTAGTGGTATTTTTAGCGGAGGGAGAAGTTCAGAGGCAAAAGGGCTTCCGCCCACGTCCTTTGGAGCTCTGGGGACGGTCGCCCGGCCTTCGCCTCCTGGGCACTGTGGGGCCTCTGCCACTCACAGGGCAGCCCACTGAAGCGGAGGGGGCCATCGGCCCATGGGACCACCCTACCAAATTTGTGCCAGTTCCTCTCCTACCTTTTCCTCGCGGTTCACCTTTACGGTCCTTTGAAGCTGGCAGGAATCCCCCAGCAGCAGCCTCTGCCAACCTTGGCAACTTGAAGATGGGTGGACTTCAACTCCCAGGATTCCCCAGCCAGAATTCTCTGGGAGTGGAAGCCCACTCATCTTCACGGTTCAGGAACATGGGTTTAAAGCAGCAGCCCCTGATCTTTTGGGTTCTGTGGAGAAATCTTTTCCCACTAACCGGAGCGGCCTTGGTTTCCCCGGCTGCCTGGATCCTGGAGATGGGGCTTGGCTTATTTGCAGGGATCAGTTTCTGGGATGCCATGGCTAGGTGCCATTCCACGTCCTGGGGGTGGGGGACCCCTGCTTTAAAACACCAGACCTCCAAAGGGATGCTGGGGTTCGATCCTTGTGAAATGTGTGTGGCTGCCATATGGAAGTTTTTGACCCCTTCCCACAGATACCCCAGGCAATTCAGGAACTAGGGAAGTCCAGTCTAGGGAAGAGAAGGACCAGGGGAGACAGGGTAGCAGCCTTCCAATATTTGAGGGGCTGCCACAGAGAGGAGCGGGTGAAGCTATTCTCCAAAGCACCCGAAGGCAGGATGGGAAGCAACGGGTGGAAACTAATCCAGGAGAGAAACAACCTGGAATTAAGGTGAAAATTGCTGACAGTCGGAAAAATTAACCAGTGGAACAACTTGCCCCCAGAAGTTGTGAATGCGCCAACACTGAAGATTTTCAAGAAGAGATTGGACACAGGGACTTGTTTGAAATAATATAAGTCTCTCCTGTTGAGCAGGCGGTTGGACTGGAACACCTCCAAGGTCCCTTCCAGCTCTGTTATTCTGTTAATTCTCATTCTCTCTCTCTCTCTCTCTCTCTCTCTCTCTCTCTCTCTCTCTCTCTCTCTCTCTCTCTCTCTCCCTCCCTCCCTCCCTCCCTCCCTCCCTCCCTCTCTCTCTCTCTCTCTGTCTTCTGGCCCTCTCCTGTGGCTTGAGATCTGTGGATGCTGAGAGACAGAGCCCCCCGGGGGGGGGGATCTTTGGACGAATAAAGGAGAATATTTGTAGCTCAGGGTAGAAATGAAGAGTCCCTGATGCTCTCTGAGAGGGTGGTTTTCTTGCAGATGTTTCATACCCAAATTAGGAAACAGCATCAGTGCTAGAAGGGAGGGGGGTTTGTGGAGAGGAGGGGGAGGAGGGGGGAAATTCTCAGGTCCTTGGTGCTCTCTGAGCTTGGGTTTTTTTTCTTGCAGACATTTCATGACCCAACTAGGTAACATCCTCAGTGCTAGAGGGAGCAGGGTTTGGGGGGAGGGTGAGGAGGGGGAGGGGGAGGGCACTGTGGGGTCCTTGGTGCTCTCTGAGTTTGGTTGTTTTCTTGCAGATGTTTCATGACCCAACTAGGGAACATCTTCAGTGCTAGAAGGGAGGGGGTGAAGATGAGGAGGAGGAGGAAGAGTGGGAAGAGAAAGAGGAGGAGGGGGGGAGGAGAAGGAAGAGGCAAATGAGAGGGAGGAGGACACTGTGGGGTCCTTGGTGCTCTCTGAACTCAGTTGTTTTCTTGCAGACGTTTCATGACCCAACAAGGTAACATCATCAGTGCTGGCTGATGAGACAACCCAGCCCTGGTGATGTTGCCTCATTTGGGGCATGAAACACCTACAAGAAACCAACCCCGCTCAGAGAGCGCCAAGGAGACCTCGTGTGTCCACTTTAGCTCCTGGCCAAATTCAGGCCAAAGCAGACGAGAGCCTCTCTTTCTCCGGGGACTTGATAGCATCTCCAATTCTTCAAAATCGGAAAGAAAGAAATGGAGGTTTGGCTGTTTGTGCTTGGAGGGAAGATGATCTCTTGAAGGATTTGCCTGTAAAACGAGGAGATTCTTTCTGGATCCTGAGCGGACGGAGGGCCCAGAGCAGCAGGGAAGCCCACGTCATTTTGTAGAGCTCCTGGGGAGAAACCAGCTTGGATTGTTTTCCTGTTGGGTAAAGGTGGACATTCTTTAGCTGTGCTATGCAGGACCTGCCCATCCTCTGCGGTTCTTCTGCCTCCTGTTAATTCCTCTCCTCCGGTATGCCAGTGGAGACGCCTTGAAGGAAACCTGGTGTCCCCTTCCCCTCCTTTTCCTTGGCCCCGGAGCCCTCACCCCCTGCCTGGCTCTGGAGGGGCAGCAGCAGCAGGGACAGTATCTGGGCAGGCCATGCCTGGCTCCCCCACCCTCCCTGCGGGGACGGCTGTCCTTGGGCCGGGGGGGGGGGGCAGGGGAGGTCCACTGGCATAAAAGAGCCCTTGCTGGCTGCCTCCCCGGGAGAGCCCAGAGTGCAGGAGATGGGGACATGCAGCCGGCTGAGGTCCCGCTCTGCTCGCCCCGGCCTTTCCCGGGCCCTCTCCCTGGCCCCCACTGGGGTGGCTAAGCTGAGCCCCTCCAAGGTGCAGCCCTTCGAGGCCATCCCACGCAACGGGCACAATGCCTGGCTCAACCTCTTCCAGTTCTGGAGGACCAACGCTTTCCAGAACCTCCATCGCGTCATGGACAGGAGCTTCCAGGACCTGGGCCCCATCTACAGGTGAGTCTCTCCTTCCCCTGGAAGGGGGCCAGACGGATCCCACTGCGGGCTTTCAGGGATGGGTGGGTCACCTGAGGGGCCTTGGAAGGAAGGTCGTCATGAGGTCAGCTAACCCCGTGTCAGTGTGCCTGTGTGATTGTGTGAGAGAGAGAGGGGGGGAAGAGAGGGAGAGAAAGAGTGGGAGGGAGGGAGGGAAAGAGATAAAGAAAAAGAAAAAGGTGGAGAGAGAGAGGGAGAGAAAGGAGAGAGAAAGAGAGAAAGTGCGGGGGGAGGGAAAGAGTGAGAGTCAATCTGTGGTGCTCTCTGAGGTTGGGTTTTTTTTTCTTGCAGACGTTTCATGACCCAGCTAAGTAACATCATCAGTGCTAGAAGATGCAATCCTCCTCCCTGCTAGCACTGATGATGTTACCTACCTGGGTCATGAAACGCCTGCAAGCAAACCACCTGGCTGAAAGAGCCCCAAAGAAGGTTTCAACCCTGAGTTGCAAAGATTTCCCCTTATTAGAGAGAAAATCAGATCCCGGATGGGTCTTCTTCGCTTTTTAGGATTGTTGCATGTTATTTCACTCCCCCCCCCAAAAAGCAAATCCCTTCCTCAGAAAGACCCTTCGGAGACCACCTCACTTCAGAAATCTCTCCCCCCCCCAGATATAGTGAATGTCTCTAAAGCATCAAGGGACCTGCCTGGAGGATTTGGTCCTGGTTTAGGACATCAGTCTGGAGGGTTGAGGAGGACGGGAAGGTCGCCATTATCTTTACGGTGGCGCAGTAGTTAGAGGGCAGCGCTGCAGGCGACTTCTGCTGCTGGCTGCCTGCAATTTGGCAGTTTGAGTCTCACCAGGCTCCAGGTTGACTCAGCCTTCTGTCCTTCTGAGGTCGATAAAAGGAGGGGGCAGATTGTTGGGGGCAAGAGGCTGACTCTGTAAACCACTTTGAAAAGGCTGTAAAACACTGTGAAGCTGTGAATAAGTGCTAGTAGTAAGAAGGAAGGAAGGAAGGAAGGAAGGAAGGAAGGAAGGAAGGAAGGAAGGAAGGAAGGGCCCTGGTGATGCAGTGGAGAGAATGCAGTATTGCAGTTTAACTCTGCCCACGGCCAGCAGTTTGATTGGCTAACTCTGCAAACCACTTAGCAAGGGCCGTGAAGCCTTGTGAAGCAGTATATAAGGGCTCTTGCTATCTGGAGAGAGAAAAGGGAAGGTTCAGGTCTACTGATTGTGATCCGGAGATGTTGGAGAAGACTGGCCCAATCCTTTCGAGTGCAGAGAGGTTCTACCTGGCTTATTCTCCAGCTACCTGCCTCTAAGAGGGAAAGGGGGCCTGAGGCCTGGAGGCGCCTGGACTAAGGAGGGGGGGGGAGAGCAGGGCGAGGGGCTCCACCTCCTGTTCTTTCCTCCCAAACTTTACATATCTGCATCTCACGTGGCCCTTGGGCTGGCTTTGAAAAAAGGGACTTAGGACTTCCCCTCCCCCCAATCACAGCTCTTTCAGAATCCCCTCGGTCTCCTGATCAAAATTTGCACCAGGGGCAATTGGCACGTATACCTCTGAGCGTTGCAGTGTCCTGGGGTCAGGCTTGTGCAGGCGGTTGGACTAGAAGACCTTTTAACAACTGTGTGATGAACTTATCAACGGCAGCAATTCGCTTAAGAACCGTGGCGAGAAAGGTTGCAAAATGGGCCCAAACTCACAGAACAAATGTTTTGCATAGTGACAGAAAGGCTGGGCTCAATAGCGGTCATAAGTCGAGGACTGTCTGCTGGGCTTGGTAGCGGGCAAGTGAGAGAAGGCACCTGGCCAGGATCTGGGAGTTCTTGCCTGCGTAGGTCCTCCACCTGCCAGGTGCTGACTGATGCCCCCTGGGGGGGGAGAGCGGGGAGGGGGTGTCTTTGCAATGCAGGGAACACTTCAGGAGGGTGGTGGTGAAGATGCTTCCTCGGATGTACCTGTAATCCTCGACTTATGACCGTAATTGGGCCCAACATTTCTGTTGCTAAATGGGACATTTGTTCAATGAGGTTTGACCCATTTCGTGGTTGTTCGGTGAATCACTGCAGTTGATAAGTTAGTCACACATGGTCGTTAAGTAAATCTGGCTTCCCCGTGGACTTCGCTTGTCAAAGGCCACAGAAGGGGATCACGTGACCGTCATAAATACGAGGCCATTGCCAAGCGCCTGGATTTTGATCACGTGACCAGCAGAGTTTCTAAGTGTAAAAATGGCCATAAGTCCCTTGTTTTCCAGTACCGTTGTAACTTCGAACGGTTGCTAAATGGACTGTTGTAAGTTGAGGACTAGCTGTACAAAGACGGAGAGGATTCCTGGATGAGAATGGAAACCCCTGAATAGCAATAAAGGAGAACATTTGTAGCTGGGGGTTAAAATGCAGGAAACATCGGCCAGTGCAAAGCAACCTATGCGCCGCAAACGTTTCCTGATTTGGGTCTGGGGGTGGGGAATTCTACAAAACATTGGAAGAATCCTTGTCTCTCCCACTCTTAGAAGTCATGAAGGAAGTGATGCCTGAGAGCAGAGTCCCTAAATCATGGTCAGAAGCATACATTGTATTGCTACTCAAAGAGGAGACTGATTTAACGTAAACCAAGAACTATAGATCAATTTCTTTATTAAATTCAGATTTTAAGTTATTTCCATCTAGCAGAGAGACTTAAAAAGTACCTAAATAGTTTTATCCACTCTGATCAAAATGGCATTTTACCAAAGAGACAAATTAAAGGCAATATGAGAATTATTTTGAATATTTTGGAATATTATGAGGCCCGTCCTGAAAAACAAATGGCTTTGATGTTTCTTGATGCACAGAAGGCCTTTAATAACGTGAATTGGCAATTTATGTTTTTACAATTATAACAAATGAATTTTGGTAAGAAATTTATTCCAACTATACAAATGGTATTTCATAAACAAACAGCAAAGATAATGGTAAATGGAGAATTGACAGATTCTATTGAAATAAAGAGAGGTACGAGACAAGGGTGCCCATTATCACCCTTACTTTTTGTCTTAACATTAGAAGTCTTAAACAGAAAGATTAGAGAAGAAGAAGAAATAAAAGGAATGAAAATTAAAAAAGAAGAATATAAGCTACAAGCGTTTGCAGATGACCTGGTTTTTATTCTTGAAGACCCATTAGAGACAGCATTCAAATTGGTAGAAAGAATAGAGGAGTACGGAAAAGTAGCAGGCTTGAAAATAAACAAAGACAAAACAAAGATTTTGACAAAGAACATACCATTAAGACAAAAGGAAGAGTTGGCGGAAGTCTTGCAGATCCAAGTCACAAACATGGTCAAATACTTGGGGATATATTTATCAGCTAGATGCAGCACTCTTAAGGAGGACAATTATATTAGACTGAAGCAGCAAATTGCGACTGATTTGATGAAACGGAGATGTTCTTTTAATGCCTTGCAAGCATTCTGAGGAACTCGCTGAGAGGGCACAAAATAAATAACATGCACAAACACACACACACACACACACACACACACACAGAGACACTGTGACTGTGCCAAGAAGAATAAACGGAGAGTCGCTGGCTGGTTGTGAAAGAGGAAAAGCTGTTTGGTGGAAGGAGGCTAGGCTGAAGCCTGCCTGGCAGTGATGGGTGTCCAAGAGCAGAACGTAGGAAGGAAGTTTTCTTAACCGGGAGCCCTGAAGATGGGGGGACTTTGACTCCCAGAATTCCCCAGCCAGCAAGGGGCAGAGAAGAACAGGAAAATCCATATATGAACATAGGAAGGATGCTTGCACAAATTGGATCTGTCTAGTTTAATGAAACAAAAGGACCAGGGGAGACATGATAGCATCTCCCAGTATTGAGGGGCTGCCACAAAGAAAAGGGGGTCCATCTATTTTCCAAAGCCCCTAAAGGCAGGACAAGAAGCTCATCAAGGAGAGAAGCAACCTGGAATTGAGGAGAAACTTCCTGACAATTAACCGGTGGAACTGCTTGCCACCAGAACTTGTGGGAGCTCAATAGAGATTTTAAAGAAGCGACTGGGCAACCAACTTCCTGGAGTGGTAGAGGGTCTCTTATTCAATCAGGGGGTTGGACTAAATGGCCTCCAAGGTCTCTTTCAAGTCATTTCTTCCGTATTCCAGTGTTCCCTCGGCTGTCTGGCCTTGGGGCAGAAGCGTGTAAGACAGGGGCTTCTCCTTCCAGCCCTTTGGGTCTCCAGCTCTTTTTCTAGCTGGGGAAAACAGCTCAGCTTGAAATGTTCCCACCCCACGGACGGCAGGGCTGGTTATCTCCCCCCTGGGCACGAACGGGGAGAGTCCCCACAGGGCCCTGAGCCTCGGCATGGCTTTCTCCTCTTCATCACTCCACGGAAGCCCCCCCACCCACCCACAATTCACCCTCGGGACAAGCTCCACTTCGGGTGGAGCCACTTCAGTCACTAGGAGCAGGCGGATGGATGGACAGACGGATGGATGGATGGGAGCCTTCCAGGGCTGGGTCCAGCAAGCCTCAGTCACTGCCCTGCTGTGTCGTCTCCATGTCTCGTTGCTGGAAGAGGGGTGACCCCCTGGGATGCCCACTGGGGATGCCCAAGCTGACATCCCCACCTCAGGCTTGGAGGAGCTGTGGAGGCCTCGCCTTCTGCTCTCTGGCTGTCTGGCTGAGCAGAGGAAGCTTCGACTGCAGCAAGACAGAGATCCTCTTGGGAATGGTGATTCTTCTCCTAGATAACAGGGTTGGAAGGGGCCTCGGAGGTCTTCTAGTCCAAACCCCTGCTCAAACAGGAGATTCTACACCATTCCAGACAAGTGACTGCCCGCTCCGGTCTCTCCTTCAAAATCTCCAGTGTTGGAGCACCCACAGCCTCTGGTGGCAAGCAGTTCCACTGGCTAATTGTCCTCCTTGCTAGGAAATGTCTGCTTAATTGCACGTTGCTTCTCTCCTCAATTAGTTTCCATCCGTTGTTTCTTGTCCTGCCTTCTGGTGCTTTGGAGAATAGGTTGACCCCTCTCTTCTGTGGGGCAACCCCTCAAATACTGGAAGATGCTCTCCTGTCATCCCTGGTGCTTTCCTTCACTCCCTTGCTCTGGATACCCTCAGTCCCCTCAGCACCTTTAGCTTTGCACGAGGCCCTCAAGAGAGCCCTGAAGCAGTCGGCATTGTGTGTAGATGCTCGTGTGTGTTTGTGTGGTTAAGTGGTTTGTTGTAGTCTATATTATGACATAGACTAGACTAGGAAATCAATTCCCCAGGAAGTCTAAAACTACTTATATTGAGTTTGGCTGGCAGAATCTTACCAATCTGCTCCTTCCCTCCCTCCCTCCCTCCTTCCTTCCTTCCTTCCTTCCTTCCTTCCTTCCTTCCATCCTTCCTTCCTTTCTTTCCTTTCCCTCCCTCCCTTTCTTCCTCCCTCCCTTCTCCCTCTCCCTCCTCCCCTTCCCCCTGCTCCTTCCCCCTCCCCCTCCTTCCAGGCTCTCTGCCCTGATCCCAGGAGCGCAGGGCAGGTGGGCAGTTCTCTCTGTGACTGGATTCTGTTGCTTTGGCAGGGAGACGGTGGGCAGCCACGACAGCGTCAACGTCTTCTTACCACAAGATGCCGCCCAGCTCTTCCAGACGGAGGGGATTTTTCCACGCCGGATGGGCATAGATTCGTGGCTAGCCCACCGCACCCTAAGGAACCACAAATGTGGCGTCTTCCTATTGTAAGTTAGGGTCCTGCGTTCAGATGACGTCACTGCAGGGCACCTTCTCCCAAACAGAGGCCTCACTGACCCTCTCCGGCCACCAGGACAGCTGCTGTGCCGGCCAGAAGCCCCGGGCAGAGGAGGGCAGGTTGGGAAGGTGCCTCTCCTGCTGTGAACCCTTGACAATCCTGCTCCAAGGAATTGCCCCAATGAGCAGCCGATCTCTTATGGAAGTCTCATCTGGGCAGATTTGAGGGAAGCCTCCAGAAGGAGATGGAGAACCCCCAACCACAGACAGGAGAGTTTCAGGGCTGGCGCTTCACCTGCCGCTTTTGCCCAGATGGCTGCACAAGGAACCCATGAGCCAGAAGTACAAGCCCCCTCCCCCCTTTGATCATGGGCAGGTCCTGGTAGAAGGTCCTCCTTCCTTGAGGAAGGGGAGACCTTTTTGGCCCAAGGCCCAGCTCCCTTCGTGATCCTGAAATGCCCCTTCCTTCGTGGAAAGTGGACCTTGGGCTGAAAAGCTCTTCCCATCTCTGGCTTCAGCAACCTTCTTGAAACAATAAAGACTGTGGGGAGGTTCCCTCTCACCCCAGGTTGCCCCAAAGGTGCTTGAGGCAACTGGATTTTTTGGGTTTTTCTTTGAAGACGTTTCGCTTCTCCTCCAAAGAGCTTCTTCAGCTCTGACTGGATGGTGAGGAATGGCAGAACTGCTCCTCCTTGCAGACAGCTGGACATTTGCATCCTTTGAGGGGGTCCTTGAGGCCACATGGAGCTTTACCTGTGTCCTGAGGGTCACCTGAGTGGTGCAAATGGGGGTGGGGGCTTCTTGGAACTGCTGAAAGGACCTCGTTGTAGACTGGAGATAGATGAGGTTGTATCCCTCCCCTTCTGTTGAGGGAGGGCTGCTCAATTTGGACATAAATGCCCTCGTTGACTCCTCTTTCAAACCAGTTGTCCTCTCTGTCCAAAATGTGGGTTTTGCTGTCTTCAAAAGAGCGGCCTTTGTCTTTGAAATGAAGGTGGGCTGCTGAATCCTGTCCTGATGGGTTTGTTCTCCTACGTTTTGCACTAATGATGACACGGATGGACAATTCATGGAAGGGAGGGCAGGGTCTGAAGGGGCTCGAGTGAAAAGGGGGAAGGGTCTGGATTGGGGAGGGCAGAGGACAGAGGTGGAATTCAGCAGTTGTGACCAGTTCTGGAGAACTGGGAGTGGAAATTTTGAGTAGTTCGGAGAACCGGCAAATACTACCTCTGGCTGGCCACACCCCCATCCATTCTCTGCCTCCCGAGTCCCAGCTGATCTGGAGGGAATGGGGATTTTGCAGTATCCTTCCCCTGCCACGCCCACCAAGCCACGCCCACAGAACCTGTAGTTCAAGTTTTTGAATCCCACCACTGGAGAGACAAGGGAGGCTCCTTCAATGAATGGGGGCACGGAGGTCTTGCATGGAGAAAGGCTGGGAGCCAGGCCTCACCTGTGGGGGTGACCTTATCTTGCAGGAACGGGGAAGAGTGGCGCTCCGACCGGCTCATCCTCAACAAGGAAGTGATCAGCCCTGCCGGCACCCGCAAGTTCCTGCCCTTCCTGAACACAGTGGCCGAGGACTTTGTGGCCTTCATGCACCGGCAGGTCAGGAAGAACAGCCGAGGGTCTCTGACCGTTGATCTCTACCACGACCTCTTCCGCTTCACGCTGGAAGGTACAGGCAGGCCTTCCAAGGGGGGCCCATCCCAGCAGGGTCTCACCCACTTCTGCATGCCTCACCCTCGGGGACATCTCCTTTGAGGCCTGGGAGGTCTTCTCCTCCTGGCTCCCTCTGAAAGCCAGGCTGGCCTCCTTCCTCAGGCAGGCTATCTGTTGCTTGGAAGGGGGCAGGAAAAGGACCCCGAGGGGCCCCTCCAGCAGGGGGAGGGTCCAAAGCTGACAGAGAAACAGGCAGTCACAAGAACGGTGAGGCTTCTACTTCACCCGCTGAGGGCCAAACCTGGCGGGATCTTCTCTGTACACGGGGCCATTGAAGTAACCCTCGCAGGGCAACCGATTGTCAGGGTAAGCATGCTGGACCCGTCTGCGCAAATGGAAGCCCAAGCGCTGGCATGCCGCCCCCCCCCACCACTGGGTGGAACCTGGAAGACAAGGCACACTATTAGCGGTATCCCTCCCTGGTTTTCCAGGATGTTTGCGGTGGAACTGGGCACGCACGCGGGGTGTGCACACATCCGAGGACCTCACCCAGGAGGTTAGAGCTGACTTACTGTCACGTTCCGGCGTTCAGAAGGGGCTGACAGCCACTTGACCAATTCATTTAAACCTCCCACAGTTGCATTCAACTAGCCATCTGGTCAGCCTTAACCTTGTGACTCGGACTGTGGCTCAGCCTTGTTCGGGAAGCCTTGGCTCAGAGCAGGTGTGTCCACCTGTGGCAACTTTTAAGACCTGTGGACTTCAACTCCCAGAAGATCCCAGCCCATTGTGCTGCCTCTGCAAGGGTCCCTTTGCCAAAGGTGTCTGTCTGTCTGTCGGCCCCATGCTGCGTTTCCCTTTAGGACAAGGGTGTCCAATCTTGGCAACTTTTAAGACCTGTGGACTTAAACTCCCAGAATTTTCTAGCCAGCCAGCTTTCCAACCAAAGTCAATTTAGGTTAGGGAAGAAACGGGGGCAAAGTTCAGCCATAATTTAAATGGGGTTAGATCTGACTGTCTGTCAGGATTCTGAAAGGTGCCCTAATTAATTCATGAACCTTGAGCCAAGTTTCAAAAGAAAACCAGTCATTTAAAAGGGACACCGTTTCAACAATACCCCACTGCAGTCAGATCTGACCTCACATAAATTATGGCTGAACTTTGCCCGTTTCTTCCCTCCCCCCAGTCTGTGTCATAAATCGCATTCTCTAACGAGGCCGCATGCCTCACAAGGCCGCTGTAGTAATCTGAGATCTGACTCTGGCTGAAGGTATGCAGGGAATGCGCTCCCCCCCCGCCGCTTTCCTCACCATGGCAACTTTATGAGTTGCCATTTAGTCTTTGGCGTGTTGCAGTTCAGGGCCTTCCCAAGGAGCCCCTAAGTCTAAAGCAGGTAAGTCCAACCTCCCAACTTTAAGGCTTCTGGACTTCAACTCCCGGAACTCCCCAGTCAGCTTAGTTGCCTAGGGGCTTCTGGGAGCTGGAGTCCACAAGTCTTCAAAGTGGCTGAGGTTGGGCAACCCTGGTTTTACAAGTTTCGGAGGATTGTGCGAATCCAGAAAAACCAGTTAACTCAGTTACTAAGTTAAACCCTGGTCCTAATCTACAAGGCTAACTAGCCATTTCAGGAGCATGAAGTGGAAGTTGAGCCTGCCATATCTGGAGAACATCAAAGTGGAGGCGGCTGATGGATGAATCGGCTGGTGACACACCTGTCCAGGTATCGGCCATCCTTCCGATCTCTTCTTGTAGGAGAATTCCAGAAGGGCCCAAATAAGCCTCCTAGCCCTGAGCCAGGACGGGTGGGTGATTTCCCTCCTTTCCCTGGCTGGGCCCTGCGGCTTGACCTCCTCCTCTCCTCCTGACCCAACAGCCAGCAGCTACGCCTTGTACGGGGAGCGCCTGGGTCTTCTGGAGGAAAGTCCCAAGCCCCAGTCCCAGGAGTTCATCAGCGCCGTGGAGACCATGCTGCAGACCACGCTGCCTCTGCTCTTCATCCCCCCGGGCGTGATGCGTTGGGCAAACAACCGGCTCTGGCAGGAGCACCTGAAGTCCTGGGACACCATCTTCAGCCACGGTCAGCCTGGGAGGAGCCGGGCAGGGGAGTCTGTGGGGGTGCAGATCACTTCCAATGGGGGGGGGGGGGGAGAGGCCTGAAGGAGAACTGCAAAGTGGGTTGGGAGAGAGAGAGAAATGACACAATGGGGCGGGGGTCTAGGGTTAGGGTTGGTTGAAGGCCATTCTTGGAGAACTTCAGGGATGGCATCTGTCCTCCGCAGCTACCCTCAGGCTCCCCAGATATCTCTCCCCCTCCTGTCCGGTTGGAGGCGATGGGAGAAGCAGAAGGGTTCAGAAGGGAGGAGGCTTTCCAGCATGACCGAGCCTCTCTCCAGCCCGCCATTCTGGAAGCCCTCTTCCCCCCTAGGAGAAGGATGGCTTGGACAAAGGAGAGTCTTTGCAGCTCAGGATGGAACCCCGTGGTCTCTCTGAGCTTGGTGGTTTTCTTGAAGACATTTCATGACCCAACTAGGTAGCATCGTCAGTCCTGGCAGGGAGTGGGGTTTTCAGGGGGGAGGAGTTGGAAGGAAGGAAGGATGGGAAGGAAGGAAGAAAGGGGAAAAAAGAAAGAGAAAGAAGGAAGGAAGGAAGGACTGTGGGGTCCTTGGTGCTCTCTGAGCTTGGTGGTTTTCTTGCAGACATTTCATGACCCAACTAGGTAGTGCCATCAGTCCTGGCAGGGAGTGGGGTTTGCAGGGAGGAGGAGTTGGAAGGAAGGAAGGATGGGAAGAAAGAAAGAAAAAAGAAGGAAGAAAAAGAAAGAAAGAAAGAAAGAAAGAAAGAAAGAAAGAAAGAAAGAAGGATGGACAGAGAGGTCCCTGGTGTCCTGCACTGCATCCCATTTCCATTCAGATTCCCCGTGTCCTGAGTGGGGGGCTCACATGGAGCTGGGCCTGGGTTTTGGGGGGGCTCACAGGGCTTCCCCTCCTTGGGTTGTCTCTTCCAGCTGACAAATGCATCCAGAACATCTACCAGGAGTTCTGCCTGGGGAAACCCCGCAAGTATTCGGGCATCATGGCGGAGCTGCTGGTCCAGGCCGAGCTGCCTCTCGACTCCATCAAGGCCAACGTCACCGAGTTAACAGCCGGGGGTGTGGACACAGTGAGTGCACCTCTGGGACACCCCAGTTATCCCCACACAAGGATGCCGGTTGCACCACGGAAGACACAGGCCACGCCTTGGCCCCCTGCCTCTGCTGGGGGTGGGGAACCTCTAGGAATGGCGGGGAAGAGACCCCTGAGTTCCCCCAGTTTTTATCTTTAGCATGGGAATCTTCCACTCCATTCTTGGTCTGAATGCAGCACAACTTTTCTAGCAGCTGAGAACAATATTTGTGCTGGAGCTTCTGCTGGTTGTAAGAAACCAGTAGCCACCAACCCTCCGTCTTTACACTGTTTGCAACGCCAGCCTTCCGAAGAATCTTACGCCCCCAAGGCGAAGGAAGAGACTGGCCAAGAGCGCAGAGGTTGCCAGGTTGCCCAGGAGCTACTTCTGGACGCTGGGCACAGATGCTCCAGGCACCTGGGACAGGTTCAAAGGCTCTTCTGCTTGTCTGAGTGGCTCTGGAGGGACAGTTGGTCCCAGGATTATTTCTTCATTCAGGACACAATGAGAACATGGCAGAAGAGAAGTAAACACACACACACACACACACACACACACGCACACCCCAAGTGATTATATCCACAATGGAGATGGGGGTGATGGCAGGGACATCCTCAGAACTGGGTGTCCAGATCAGCCATGCAGGCGACCTCGTCTCTTCCGGGGACCCAGAGGACCCACAGCGTGGGCAGCCTTGCACAACACGTCTCATACTTTGCTTATCAGCACCGCAATCACAAAGAGCGGAACCCCTGCAGGTCGACTGAGGGGGGTGGGGGGCAATGGGATGTCTTCCAGTGTCAGGCCTAATTTTGTTCAGTTTCATCCAGGCAGAGAGAGGCAGGTCCAAAGCAGTTTCCAGCTGAGGGTAATAACAGGGGCTTAAACATTGAAAGGCAGGTCACTGCAGGACAGTTGGTTGGTTGTGCGAGAGATTCTGAACAATTTCTCCCCCTCCTCTCCCCTTCCCCATCCATCCATCCACCCACTCCCCTGCCCACCCCTCCTTTCCTCTGGTTTATCCATCCATCCATCCATCCATCCATCCATCCATCCATCCATCCATCCACTCCCCTGCCCACCCCTCCTTTCCTCTGGCTTATCCATCCATCCATCCATGTACTCCCCTGCCCACCCCTCCCTTCCTCTGGCTTATCCATCCATCCATCCATCCATCCATCCATCCATCCACTCCCCTGCCCACACCTCCTTTCCTCTGGTTTATCCACCCACCCATCCATCCATCCATCCATCCACCCACTCCCCCCTCCTGGCACTCTTCCCGTCTCCCCCGCAGACGGCCATGCCTCTCCTCTTCACCCTCTTTGAGCTGGCCCGCAACCCCCAGGTCCAGGTGGCCATCCGGGAGGAGATCCGGGAAGCGCAGGCGCAGGGCTCCAAGGAGCTCTCCAAGGTGCTGAACGCCATGCCGCTGCTCAAGGGGGCGCTGAAGGAAACACTGCGGTAAGGGGGAGCAGTGGGTGGGGCTGGGCGGGGCTCACTGGGGTGGGTTTCTGAATGCCTGTGGGGAACAGCCCTGGTTAAGGTGGTGGCCTAGAAACCAGGAGAATCCGAGTTCTAGTCCTGCCTTAGGCACATAAGCCACCTGGGTGAATTTGAGCAAATCGTTAGGTGATGGCGAGTTCTAGTCTTGCCTTTAGGCATTAAAGCCTGCTGAATGACTTTGGCCTAGTAGTCACTCTGTTTCAGCCCAACCCACCTCACAGGGTTGTTGTGGGGAAAAGAAGGGGAGGAAGTAATATTGTGTACTTTCACCATTTTAAATTATTTGAAGTATAAAATAGTGACCAGATACAAATCTATCGTATTTTTCAGAGTATAAGATACACCTTCCCCCCCCAAAAAAAGAGAGTGAAAATCTGGGTGTGTCTTATACACCGAATACAGCATTTCTGGCCTCCCGAAACCCCCCTCCCCTTTGCAAAAATGGCTGTGCAGAGGGTTTGGGAGGCCTTCAAAGTGCTCCTGGGGGCTGGAGAGGGCAAGAACGGGGCGTTTTTTGGTCATTTTTGCCCCCCCCAGCCCCCAGGAGCACTTTTCAGGCCTCTCAAATTCTCTGCATGCCCCGTTTTTCATGAAAAATGAGGCATGCAGAGGGCTTGGGAGGCCTCCAGAATGCAAAAACCTTTTTTAAAATTTACCTCTTCAAAATCTTGCTGCGTCTTATACTCTGAAAAATACGGTAATAAGAACAAGTAAGGGTGAGAACGGAAGTGTGTTTGGACGCTTTCCGCCCAGGCTCCCCTCCACCGCGTGGCCCACATTTCTTCCAGGGGTCTCTTTCATGGGTCTCTTTGGTCTCTTTCTCTTGCGGGGGAGGGAGGGACCGGCCAAGGTCTCCCAGCTGCCTCCATCCCTGGAGGCCGAAGGGGAATTCACACCCGGCTGCTTTGAACCCCGACCCCCATCACCCGAGCTTTGGAACAACGGCCAGGCTTTCCTCCCCTCCAGGCTCTACCCAGTGGGCATCACCATCCAGCGCTACCCTCTGCGAGATGTGGTGCTCCAGAACTACTGTGTGCCGGCCGGCGTAAGTGTCTGCGTGGCCAAAGGGCCTGCGCCCCCTCCCCCCACCCATCACAGGCCTCGCCTGACCTGACCTGACCTGACGGGGTGGGTGGGAGGGGGGCACCTGGAGCCCAGGATCTCCGGGGTTCCAACGCCTGTAAAAACAGTTCTCGCCCCCAATGCCCCCCGTCTTTTGGCTCCCCGTGTCCTTCCCATGGATGAGGCTTCTCTTCAGGCTACCCTTCTTTGCCCCTCTTCTGCTTAACAACAGTGACTGCAAATAGTCCTCGACTTACAACAGTTCATTTAGTGACCATTCAAAGTTACGACAGCACTTTAAAAAGTCACTCAGGACCATTTATGACCTCATCCCCATGGTCAGGAGATCAGAGTTCAGACGCTTGGGAACTGACTCATATATGCGACCGTTATAGTGGCCTGGGGTAATGCGATCCCCCTTTTCCTCACTTATGACTGTTGCAGCTTGGCAGATCCTTGGCAACTGGCTCATACTTATGACGGTCACGTGATCCCCGTTTGAGGCTTTCTGACAAGCCGAGTTTGTTTTACTTAACAACCATGTGACTCACTTAATTGCAATGATTCACTTAACAACTGTGGCAAGAAAGGTTGTAAGATAGGGCCAAACTCACTGAACAAATGTTTCACTTAGCAATAGAAGTTTGGGGCTCAAGTGTGATGGTGGTGAAGAATAAGGTTCTACATTTAGGCAACAAAGTTGAGTAAGAGTTGAGTAAGAGTAAGGTTCTACATTTAGGCAAGAAAAACAAAATGCACAGGTACAGTATAGGTGGTACCGTGCTCAGTAGTAGCAACTGTGAAAGGGATCTTGGAGTCCTAGTGGACAACCATTTAAATAGGAGCCAGCAGTGTGCAGCAGCTGCCAAAAAAGCCAACACAGTCCTAGGCTGCATCAACAGAGGGATAGAATCAAGATCACATGAAGTGTTAATGCCACTTTATAAGGCCTTGGTAAGGCCACACTTGGAATCCTGCATTCAGTTCTGGTCGCCACGATGTAGAAAAGATGCGGAGACTCTAGAAAGAGTGCAGAGAAGAGCAACAAAGATGATTAGGGGACTGGAGACTAAAACATATGAAGAACGGTTGCAGGAACTGGGTATGTTTAGCTTAAGAGAAAGAAGGACTAGGGGAGACATGATAGCATTGTTCCAATATCTCAGAGGTTGCCACAAAGAAGAGGGAGTCAAACTATTCTCAAAGGCACCCGAGGGTAGAACAAGAAGCAATGGGTGGAAACTAATCAAGGAGAGAAGCCACTTAGAAGTGCGGAGAAATTTCCTGACAGTTAGAACAAATAATCAGTTGAACAGAAGTTGCCTCCAGAAGTTGTGAATGCCCCAACACTGGAAGTCTTTAAGAAGATGTTGGATAGCCATTTGTCTGAAACGTTATAGGGTTTCCTGCCTAGGCAGGGGGTTGGACTAGAAGACCTCCAAGGTCCCTTCCACCTCTACTATTGTATTATTGTATATTAATTGACTCTAAAGGTCAAAAGTCACGGGGGGAGGGGTCTTTGGATCGATGGGGGCTGGGCTGCAACATGAGGCCCTGGGGAGCAGCATGGCAGGAGGGCCTCCGGTTGCCCCTCTGGAGCCCCTCCTCTCCTGCCCTCAGACTCTTTGCCAGGTGGGGCTCTACTCCATGGGCCGGAGCCCAGCGGTTTTCAAGGACCCTGAGCAGTACCAGCCGTCCCGCTGGCTGGGCAAGGAGGACAACAGCTTCAAGGCTCTGGCCTTCGGCTTCGGCTCCCGCCAGTGCATCGGCCGGAGGCTGGCAGAGGCCGAAATGACCCTCTTCCTCATGCACGTGAGTCCCGCTGGGCGGAAGGGGGAATTGGGGGGGGTCTACCTGTAGAACGAGGGCCAGGCTGTGTGCTTTGCTAGATGGCCGGGCGAGCTGGCCAGGGATTATGGGAAGTGAAGCCCATTGAATGCAAAGGGGGAGCCTTCCTGGGGGCCACTCCTCCTCATGGCCATCATGGGGCTCTTGCAGATCTTGAAGAACTTCAAGATTGACACCGTCTCCAAGGAAGACCTCCGGACCGTCTACAGCTTCATCCTGAAGCCGGAGAAGCCCCCCCGACTCACCTTCCGCCCCATTGACTAGAGGGCTCTCCGTGCGGAGTCATCCAGCCCACCGGCTCTGCCCTACATTCTGCAGGGGGGGAGGGGGAGAAGGGGCAGGACCAATTATCAAAGACTTGGAAGCCTCCCAGTTTGCACCTCTGCCTCCTGACAGCAAACTCCCCTCCCCTTATGAGCACTGATGAGGCTACCTAGATGGGTCATGAGACGTCTGCCAGAAAACCACCAAGCTCAGAGAGCACCAAGGAGCCCTCATGCCAAACCTGATTCTCCTTCATTGATTCAGTTCCCTCCCCCAGTTCCTTTGCTCTGCCCACTCCCCATCATGCTGTCTTGGGAGGGGGGGAGAAAAATAAGCCCCTTCCCATTTGCAATTAGTGGGGGGGGGGGAGGAGAAGAGGGAGGCCTCCTGCAAACTTCAAAGCAGCATCCAGAATCTCCCTGTGAGGGAGAAGGGCGGCTCCTAAAGGGGATCAATGAATAAATAAACCTTCTCTCGGCTTTTTAATTTTACTTTTCGGAGGTTTTTTCCCCTCAGTCCGTGTATGCAGAGGGTCAAAGGACCTTCGGTTGGGAATCAAGCAAAAATAAATATACTTGGAGCCGATGTTCTGTGATTGACAGCCTTCTGTCAGGTGTAACCCCAGAGGGGCTGAGGGCCGCCTGCCCCCAACCCGGCAACTCCAGGGGTGGGTGGGGGTGGGATCCAGCTGTGGAAAAAAGGCCTCCATCACTCTCAGGGGACGATTGAGGGACACTTTCCTCTCTCGGGACCAAGGTATTAAAAATGCAACCCGTGGCCTCCTGGAGGTAGGGAGGGGTGTGTCCGTTCCCCCGCTCCCCGGTCCCCATCGCTGGAGGTTTTCCAATTGAAGATTGAATGCTTGGAGGAGGCTTGCCCTGATCTGGGGTTGGACTACAAGACCTCCAAATTACAACGTCACGCAAAAAGTAACTTACGACCATTTCCCCCACTTACGACTGTTCCAGCATTTCTGTGGTCACCTGATCCAAATGCAAATATTTGGCAAGTGATTCATATTTATGATGGTTGTGTTCTCTCTCTCTCTCTCTCACCAATGTCTTGCTTAGCAACGTAAATTTTAAACTCAATTGCGGTCATAAGTTGAGGACTACCTGTATTTGTCATTAAGAGACCTTCTCTTTTCCTTCCCCAAATCCCCCTGAACCCCAAGGGGCCTCCCTCCCAGGGATCAAGGAGGGCTCCTCCTGATGAAGGGGGTGGCAAGGGTCCCCAGGGGGTCCTGGCATTATTCCAGTCTGAAAGGGAAAACAATCGGGGGTGGGGGGGCTGCTTGTAGTTCTGCGCAGTCCTGGGGGCCACCCCCAATCTGAGGGATCCTGGGAGCCCCACAGGGGGGGCTACCAGTCCCTCATCCTTGCAGGAAGCAGTGAAGGAATGGCAGGGTAAGAGGAGGGGGAGGACCCGACCCTCACACTTTGGTTCTAAAGGGCTTTGCT
Source organism: Natrix helvetica (assembly GCF_964273705.1). Taxonomy (NCBI): domain Eukaryota; kingdom Metazoa; phylum Chordata; class Lepidosauria; order Squamata; family Natricidae; genus Natrix; species Natrix helvetica. Next base: position 171,753,485 of record NC_138550.1, on the reverse strand, counting down.
GGTGTGAGTTTTTGCTGGTTGAGAAGCCCCCTGCTTGAGGAAGGGTTGGGCTAGAAGACCTCCGAGATCCCTTCCAGCCCTTATGGCTCCAGCCTCCCCCCCTCCAAGACCCCCCTTGGCCTTTGGAGAGCCGCCAGATGTTCCCAAGGAGACTGTGGGGGGAAAATAACCCCTTCCTGGACGATGCCACCTTGGTGGCTGGGGGGGACGCCAGAGCCTTCTTTTGCAGAAATGGAGCCCGAGCTGAGGAGGGGGCTGGCAAGGCTGAGTCAGCCCACTCCCACTTCACACACATCAGCTGCAGGGGATGCAGAAACGGCCTGAAGTTGGGTAACATCCGTTCTTGCACATTTGGGACCGCAGGGGAAGGGACTTGGTCGGCTTCCAACCGTGAAGGACTTCCGGGGAGGGGACAGGGGCCCTTTCCCTGCCTATTGCCCACCCGCACGGCTGCAGAGCTCCAGCAGCCAAACCGAGGGGCACGGCCTTCCCCAAAGACCCCGCGAGAGAGGAGGCAGGCTGCAGGCCAGGGCAGGTGCCAGCAGGACCGCCTGTGTGTGTGTGTGTGTGTGTGTGTGTGTGTGTGCCCCTGGGGTGGCAGGCAAAGGGAGAAGCAGCAGGGAGGACAAGAGGGGAACAAGAGGCCAACCGACCGCAGGCACAGCAGCCTCAGCAGGAAGTGGAGAATCCAGGCCCCCCATGAGGCGTCTGGCACAGTGGGTGGCAAAACGCTGCTCCGTTCCCCCCCCAGCCTCAAAGGGGAACCAAATAACTCCGTGGTCCAAGCTCTGCGAGGCAGCTGCAGCCCCCAAGTTCTCGGAGGCATGGTGGGGAGGTGCTCCGTCCGGCTCCTGGGAGGTTCCGTCCCCCGGAAGAGCCGAATGTGCTGGGGGGGCCCAGACGCCCAGCTGCCCAAGAGATCTCGACCTGAATCCCTTTGGACAGCTCAACTGTGGTTCTGGAGGAGAGGCCTCCCCCTTGCTGCTGGCTATGGGGACAAAGTTTAGCCTCCCGCCCTGGATGCAGCCTCTCTCTCCTGGTTGAGAAGGCTGGTCGTCTTCCCTTCTCACAGCACTGCCCTTCTGGTTCACGGGGCCAGAAGGGGCCTTGGAGGTCTTCTAGTCCAACCCCCTGCTCAGGCAGGAAGCCCTATAGCCCATAGTACCGTTTCAGACAGACAGCTGTCCAAGGATCTAAAATGGTTAAACCAGGGCAAGTGGACCTTCGTTTAGGCGTTGCTTTTCAATTTGGAGATTTTTATAGCCCCTGCTGCCTTAAGAAAGTTCAAAACACCCTTAAAGCTCCATCTCATCCTGGGCAGCCTTTTTTGTTTGAGCCATCACCAACCGGCAGCCGGTACAGGACAATAAACCCCAGGACAAAGAGGCTGAAAAGGAGCTTCTCTCCCAGGGCAGTCACTGTATTGACTTCTACAGTGTAGACCAATATCAGGCTTTCAATTTCAACTATCGAGAACCGTCATGTCGAACCTATGACACAGGTGGCACCAGAGCCGCTTGCCAGGGCACACGAGGCTTCGGCCTTCTTTTGAGGCCATTGGTCATCTGAAAAACGTCCCCACGGACAAAGCGGAAGTCACTTCCAGTTTGCTTGTAGGGTCGTTTTTTGTCCTCCGGAGCCTTCAGGGTTTCGTCCTCCCGAACGTCCGGTTTGCCCCTAGGGCTGGTTTTTCGCGCTCCAGAGGCTTCAGGGAAGCTCCCGAAGCCTCCAGAGGGCCCCCAGGGTGGCAGGGAGGCTGTTTTCGCCCTCCCCAGGCTCCTATAAAGCCTCTGGAGCCTGGGGAGGGCGAAAAAAGCATGGGGGAAGGCGGGTCATGCGCGTATGAGTGCTGGGGTTGCACGCATAGCATTTGGGTATGGCACGCCCATGCACGCCCCCCTTGCGCTCCCCCTGCTTTTGGCAGGCGAACCCAAAAAGGTTCCCCATCACTGATAAGAGAATGTAAAGGATGTGTGTCTGTGTTTTCCTTTTCATAATTACAATGCACACTGAAGAGGGCATTGAATGTCTTTGTACCATGTGCCATAGCAATAAAATAAAGATGTAAAGCCCCTGCAGCCTGTATGGCGAGACTCGGGGTTTATTCCAACTGCTCTCAGACTACCCCAAATGTTTATTTTGACTGAAGGAAGCTCCTTGGATGAGTAACGAAACATCTTCAGTTTTAATAAAGGTTGGTCCAGTTGCCACGATTTAACCATTTGTAAAAATGACACAACACACCTTCCTCCTCCGGTCTAAAATTTATTATTTGCAAATGTAACAGAGGCATAAACAGCCAACCAGCCTGAGGCTTTCAGGACAGCCAAGGGCATCATTTCCTCCCCAAATCCTTCTGGACCTCATCCCCACCTTCAGCCCAACCCAGGCGGGGTCTGCTCTGCCGTCCGGGGGTAGCTCTAAGGATTCCTGTGCTGAGCCCTCCCCCCACCCCCAAGGCAGACCCCTCCCCTGGCTGTTTCCAAGCGAGGAAGTACCCCTGCCAACGTTTGGGGTGGGGCGGGGGAGAGATCACCTTGCATCCCAGGGTGGGTTCCTACTGGCCTTGGTACAGGTTCGTTTTGTGTGTGCAGTTCACTGTAAATTGTTCTGTGTATGCGTGAGGAATATGAATAACTACTAAAAAACAGGCTGGCAATGGCAGCGGAGACCGGGGAACTGGTTCGAGGGCGTGGCCAGCCTGGGTCGCTGCCGGTTCTGCAACCCAGGCCAAACTACCATTACTGGTTCACCTGAACCGGTACAAACCAGTAGAAACCCACCTCCGTTGCATCTGCCCCTGAGCCCTTCCCAGTCCTTTCGTTTTTAGGCTGTGAAAATACCTACAGAGCCCTCCTTACCTCTTGGAGGTGAACTGTTTCCACTTCCTCCCTCAAGGGGACGCTATGGGACAAAGAGACACAAGGACAGTCTCCCCCCCCCCCACAATCCCTCTGCTAAACAACTGTTTCCCACAACACTATCTATGCCCAGGGAGGTCAAACTACCTACTAGGGCTGTATTACTATTACCCTGCTCATCTTTGCATCTTTCCTACGACCCATTTCCTTAGCTTCTTATGAGCATCACTTGGTTGTTTGCATCTTATGATTTAGGTTGATGGCTTTTATTTCAGTATCCTAAAGCCATCATTTAATGTTGTATCTGATTTATGATGATGGTATTTTATGACGATGATTTATTGCTTGCTGCTTGTATGTTCACAGAGCTTCTGCACCAGGGACAAATTCATGTGGGTCCAATCACACTTGGCCAATAAAAAACTGAACTCTACTCTTCTACCCCAGCCTTGTACTCTATTCTAGTACCCTACTCTACCCTACTCTTCTACTCTTCTACTCTACTCTTCTACTCTACTCTTCTACTCTACTCTACTCTTCTACTCTACTCTTCTACTCTACTCTTCTACTCTACTCTACTCTTCTACTCTTCTACTCTACTCTACTCTTCTACTCTACTCTTCTACTCTACTCTTCTACCCTACTCTTCTACTCTACTCTTCTACTCTACTCTTCTACTCTACTCTTCTACTCTACTCTTCTACTCTACTCTACTCTTCTACTCTTCTACTCTACTCTACTCTTCTACTCTACTCTTCTACTCTACTCTTCTACTCTACTCTTCTACTCTACTCTACTCTTCTACTCTACTCTTCTACTCTACTCTTCTACTCTACTCTTCTACTCTACTCTTCTACTCTACTCTTCTACCCTACTCTTCTACTCTACTCTTCTACTCTACTCTTCTACTCTACTCTTCTACTCTACTCTTCTACTCTACTCTACTCTTCTACTCTACTCTTCTACCCTACTCTTCTACCCTACTCTTCTACTCTACTCTTCTACTCTACTCTTCTACTCTACTCTTCTACTCTACTCTACTCTACTCTTCTACTCTACTCTTCTCCTCTACTCTTCTACTCTACTCTTCTACTCTACTCTTCTACCCTACCTTTGTATTCTATTCTCCTGCTCTACTACCCTACTCTACTCTACTCCATTCTACTACTCTACTATTCCACCCTACCACTTTATTCTACTCTTCTATCCTAGTCTATTACTCTACTCTTCTACTCTACTCTATTCTAGTACTCTACTCCTCTACCCTACCCTTGTATTCTATTCTCCTGCTCTACTACCCTACTCTACTCCATTCTATTACTCTACTATTCCACCCTATCACTCTACTCTACTACTCTAGTCTACTCTTCTATCCTAGTCTATTACTCTACTCTTCTACTCTACTCCATTCTACTACTCTTCTACCCTATTCTACTACTCTATTCCATTCTAGTACTCTACTCTTCTACCCTACTACTTTACTCGGGTCTACCCTACCCTACCCTTTTATTCTACAACTCTACTCTACTCTATTTTACGACTCCACTACTCTATTCTTTTACTCTACTCTACTCCTGTACCCTTTTACTCTACTACCCCCCCCCCCACTACTCTACTCCCCTACACCTTGCCTCTATTCTATTCCTCTTCTATTCTAACTGGGCTCACCTGGGGGAGACCCCCGAATGGAGCGCGGTACCCCTACAGCCCCCCCCCCCCGGCTTTGCTACACGCTCCCCCCCCCCGCCGGAGAGGGGCGGGTGGGGATGGGCGGGCCACAGACTCCCGGGGGGGTCTCTCCGAACGGCCAGCCCCGCCCCCAATTCGCAGCACCTGCGATTCCTCCGCCGCGCATCGCCCGCGGGCAGCCGGCGAGAAGCCACGCCCCCGCTCTCCCATTGGCCCAGTGCGCCGCTCGTCTGCGCTGGAGGCGGAGGGCGGTGCCTGGTCGCGCGGGGCTCCTCGGGACATGTAGTTCCGCGCCGTGAGGGCCGGGCTGAGAAGGATCCAGGGACACCCTCGGGGCTCGGACCGATCGAAGGCCAAAATGCCCCGATGCGGGGAAAGGAAGGGCTCCCCCCGCCGCGCCTCCATCCTCTAGTAGTCTAAACCAAAGCTTGGAAAAGGCGGCGGGTAAGCAAGGGTTAAGGCGGAAGATTTCTGAGGCGGAGGATTTCCCCGCCCATCCATCCCAAGCCCCTCCCCCTCCCCAGGACGCGCCCCGCCCCCTCGCCTGCCATTGGTGGGCGCGCCGGGCGGGCGCGTTTAAAAGGGACTACATTTCCCGGCGGGCGCGCGAGAGCGTCCGGCGGGCCGGCGGAGAGAGAAAAAGGGAGAGAGGGAGGGAGGGGCTCTGCGCGTGCGGTGGGCGGAGCTACGGTGTCCCCGAGGCGACGCGGGAGGGCGCTGGCGGCGTTGGCGGCTTCCTCCGAGGGGGCGGGGCCGGGCGCGCGGGGAGCAACGGACGGTCAGGAGGCGGAAGGCGCCGCGGGGCCCGCGCTCCCTCCGGCCGCCCCGACAGCCCCGACAGCCATGGGCGAGCGCGGCAACGGCGGCGCCCAGCAGCCCAGGAGGCGCACGGTGGTCGCGGGCGGAGGCTCTCGGCAGACCCGCGGCGGAGAGGGAGAGGCCAGCCCGGCCCAGCGCGGCGCCGGCGATGGCGCGGACCCCTCCTGCGACGCCGACTTCAGGTAGGGAGATTCCCCCCCCCCGCCCCCTGGAGAGAGACCCCCGCCCTCCCTGTCTGAGGGGGGTCGTCAGGAGGAGGAAGAGGAGGGAGGGTCCTCCCAGCTGTTTCTTCCTCTGGAAGCCCCCCACGCACCCACCCAGGGGCGCTTGGCAAACTGGAAGAGGGAGGGGGACTCCAACTCCCAGAATTCCCGCGGCCACCCCCCCCCCCGGGCTGGGCTTGACCTTTTGCCCTTTGGGGTCAAGGCGGGGCAGGGTGAGGGTCCTTTCCCTTCGCCCCCTCCTCTAGTGTGGGGCTGTGCTGCCCCACTTGCTCTCTCCCCCTTGGTTTCAAGGGGAGGGGGCTGAAAGTGTGGCTCTCCATGGGGGCGGACACTGCATTTAGGGCTTCTGCGTGGAGGTTGTTTTGAGGGGGGTCTTAAACTGTTCGAACTGTTTTTGGGTGGGGGGTAAAAGTAGCCAGGGAGGTGAGAGTTTAGACCTCCAGGGTGGGTTTTTCTGGGCTTTGGGTTGGAGAGTTTTGAAGAAAAAATTGGGCAGTCACCTGTCTCAAACGGGATATATAGGCTCTCCTGCTTGAGCAGGGGTTGGACTAGAAGACCTCCAGGATCCCTTCCAGCTCTATTCTGATCAAGAGTCGGGCTATACTTTGGGGGTGGTGTGTGTGTGTGTGTGTGTGTTCTTCTTGCCTTTCTTTCAAACCCAACATTCTGCTCTGGGAGAGAAGCTTCCTAGTTGTAAAAGGGAAATAGAGAAAAAAAAACCCTTGGTGCTTTGCTGTTTGTGCCAAGGAAGCGGCCGCTAGAAACTGAGTTCCTCCTCTTTGGCGAGAGCCTGATTGCCTGTGGTTGTTTGCGCTGAGTTCAAACTGCTTGCCCTGACCTCTCGCAACGCTGTGCAGCCTTCTGTGAAAGCTGGGTGTCACAAGAGCTTGACGGGAAGCTCACATGAGGCACGCCGTGCTTGCACCAGAAGTGGGAAAAACCTTTGGACTTCCTTGCGAAAGGCACCTGGTGTGCACACACACACACACGCTCTCCCAGACCCCAAGCCCGGCAGGAAAGTTTTCCTCACTCCAGAGCATAGAAAGGAGTGGCACACCCTCAGAGAAACTCCCCTCTGCCTCGGCTGTGTCATCAGTTTAGCAGGACAAAGGTGATCTGCCTTTCAACAGCAGCTCCTCTGTGTCTCCTTCTGAGAGGGGAGGGAGAGCAGCTTTCTCCCGCTGTCTCCTGGGGCTGGGCCCCCTACCCTGCCTTGCCAAGAGTCCTGTCAATATCTCTGGGGCTGCCCCAAAGAAGAGGCAGGGGTCAAACTGTTCTCCAAAGCACCCAAAGGCAGGACAAGAAGCAACAGATGGAAATTCCAAAGGGGCTTTTTTTAAAGAGGCCACTGGACTTTCTGGTTTTTCTTTGAAGTTGTTTTGCTTTTCATCCAAGAAGCTTCTTCAGCTCTGACTGGATGGTGAGGAATGGAATGATTGATACTCCTTGAAATGACCAGGTGTCCGCAAGGAGCATCAATCCTTCCCTTCCCCACCATCCAGTCAGAGCTGAAGAAGCTTCTGGAATGAGAAGAGAAACCTCTTTCAAAGAAAAACCAGAAGATCCAGTTGGCTCCTGAAAACCCTTTTGGGACCACCCTGGCCTGGGTGGCAGAGGATCTCCACAGCCGGTCAACACATGGCAACTAAAGCCACCTGCAGAGTTCAGAGTCCTTGTTTTGGCTGAGCCAAGGGTTGATTAGGCATTTGAGTGAATAATGGCAAACATTAATTCAGGGTAGTTAGCGGCAGGTTGCAGGGTTGACCTCTTGCCCACTCTGCAAACAGGCAAGTTGGACGCTCTTCTGGATGGGCGTATAATGCTTGGCCTGTTTCTTCCTCCGGTGCAGAAACGGGCTCCCTGGGCGAGCGTTTCTCTGGGCGAGGCGTTTGTTTTGAGAGAGCCAACTCTCCCACTTGGGGAGGTGCCCTAGCGGCTGCCACTGAACCGCAACCTTCACGCCCTGGCTGGCATAACACAAGTTGGCTTGGATAGTTGATCCCTTACCGGTGCCAGGAACAAATTGCACCCTCGGAATTTGCATGGGAGCGAGGCTCTCGGGTCAGGATCCTGCACTCCTTAGGCTTTCCATTTGACAAGAGGCGATCTGGGTCACTCAGTGGGGCCAAAGCTTTGTTCTCCCAGGAGAGGGTCCCGGAGGATGGGCTCCAGCATGAGCCCCACAGCTTCGGAAGAAGAAAACTCTGGTCCTGGCAGTGACCGACTCGGATTGGATCCTGCAAGATTATCCTGGCACCCCGTACATTTGCCATCTATTTATTATTTTGCTGGGACCCCCGTTTGCAGACTCAGCTACGTGTTCCTGGGATGTTCTGGTCCCCTGCCCTGGGGGAGACCCTGGGAGGGTCTCCTGTGCCTGGAACAGCTCTGGAAAGCCAACACGGGGGAGGCTCAGCTGGGCTTTGACCTGTTGGGCTGGGCTTGGGGGGGGGCAGAGTTTTGCAGCTCCTGTTGCTGCTCCCACCCCTCTCTGTGTTCTGGGGCTGCAGGGGGCCTGTAATAGGAGCCCCCCCCAGTTTTCCTCCTGGCAGGGAAGGGAGGAGAAGCCTGGGGGGCCTCCCTCTTTAAAGGAACCCTGGTCTGCATTTTTTTCCTTCTCAGGAATGTGGCTGGGAAGAGGGGGGGGGGGAGGCAGAGCTTGGTACCCTGATGAACAGGCTCCCTCGGGTTTTTCTAGGGAGGGTTTGGGGTTTTAGCCCCAGAGCAAATTCTTCAGGTAGCAGAGAAAGGCATAAGGCTCCAAAGTGACCCCAGGGTCCCTCACCTCCACTGGCTTTCCTGCTTAATGGCCCGCTAAGAAGGCCGTTGGGCTGGGTGGTTCTTCACCCTAGTTGGGGGGGAGCAGAGGCCTGCTTCTCAGGGCTGTTTCCCTGCCAGCCTCTTCCAAGAGAGCCACTGGCCCCTCGCTCTGGGCAGCTGTCTCAAAGGGGAGGCCCTTGAATCGTGTAGGAGGGTAGTCAAGTCTGAACCAGACTCAATTGGGCATTGAGTCAGGCTCCCATCTCTCACCAGCCTGTCAGGCATCCCAGGGGTCTAAGCGATAGACTTGTCCAAGGCAAGCTCTAATGTGCCCTGGCAAGGCTTCTCCCCAGGGCTGGACGGAGGTGGGGCACCTTTGGGGCCAGAGGTTGGCACCGAGAGGCAAGGGAAGCCTTTGGAGCTCAGCAGGAACCGGTTTGGCTCCTCCTCCTTACCAGGAATTGATTTACCAAGGAGCAATTCTGCACCCATGGCCGCTTTCCACCCCATCCACTTCCAAAGTCCGGATCTTGGCCCAATGGAGGCTCCTGCGTAGCCCAGGTGGGCTTCGGTTTTTGCTAAATGCCAGCTGTGAACAGCAGCAGGGACGCGGGCATTGTGACCCCCACAGGAGCTCAAAGAGTTGGGGGCCACGGGGTGTGTGGGTGTTGGAGGTGTTCCTGTTTTGTGGGGAGGGGGTCCACACTCATTGCCCCCGAAGGGAGAAGAGGCCTTGAGTCCCAAAGGCAGCTGGGCCTCCTTGGCTTTTCCTCTTGAAGGCGTTTTGCTTCTCATCCAAGAAACTTCTTCAGTTCATGAAGAACTGAATGATGAATTGAAGAAGCTCCTTGGATGAGAAGTGAAACGTCTTCAAGAGGAAAAGCCAAGGAAGCCCAGCTGCCTTTTGGCACAAGTCTGACCTGCAGGATGGAGAATCTCTGCGGAGTTTCTGCGGGGGCCTTTCCGGAGTTGGGCCTTTCTGCAAAAGGACACGCAGGAACCTGATGTGGATGTGGATGTTTGCTCCTGCCCCACCGTTTCCTCTCCTCCTGCCCCCTTGGCACAGGGAAGCCACAGGCCCCCTAATGGAGGGGAGCCCTTCGACCCCCCGTCTGGAAGCAGTGACACCCAGGAGAGGGGGGCTGTCCCAAACTCTGGACCCCCCAATGTTTTCTTGGTACTTGCAAGCAGAAAAGGGCTGGCCAGGCATGAGGTCCCCGGGCCCCTCTTCCCCCTCGCTCAAGGCCGCTGGGGCTCCAAGGGCCACAAGTGGCTAGAGAGGGCTGGCGGGGAAGGGGGGGAAGCTGGGCTGGACCAGAATGATTAATAGCTTCTGATTGACAGGATCTTTCAACCTGGGGCTGAAGGTTGAAAGGCGCAGGAGGAGTGGCACACCTGGGTGTGGTGGGAAGTTCCTTGAGTGAGAGCGGCTGGCAGAGACTTCAAAGTGGGTGGAGTCCAGTGAGAATCCGGCTCTTGACATGAGCAGAATAACAGCTGGAAGGGACCTTGGAGGTCGTCTAGTCCAACCCTCTGCTCAAGCAGGAGAATCTATACCATTTCTCCAGTGATGGAAGCACCCACAACCTCTGAAGGCAACTTCTGTTTCACTGGTTGATCGTCCTCACTGTCAGGAAATTTCTCCTTAATTCCAGGTTGCTGCTTTCTTTGATTAGTTTCCAACCATTGCTTCTTGTTTTTGCCTTCAGGGGCTTTGGAAAATAGGTTGCGCCCCTCTTCTTTGGATCAGCCCCCCAGATATTGGAAGCCTGCTCCCCTGTCCTTTCCATCAAGCTAGACCTGCCCAGTTCCTGCATGTTTTATCCTCCAGGCCCCCGTCCTCTTGGTTGCTCTTCTCTTTCCAAAGTCTCAGCTGCTCTTCAGAGATCGTCCTCCCTCAGCAACGCCAGTGGGACCAGCAGCTCAGTCGCTAGGCACAATTTCTCAGGACTTGCGATTTTCATTCTCCATGAACTCTGCTTGGGGCAAGGCAGTTGTGAAGTGTGCAAGGGGTGATTGCGTCACTGTGGGTTGCTGGGAGGTTGTGGAGGCAACGATTGATTGCAAAGATGGGTTTTTTTTTTAACCCCAGATGTTTTCTAACTGAGGACTGCCTCTTTAATTAAAAGAAGGACGGTGGGGGGGGGACGATGACATGACAGCAGTGTTCCAATTTTTGAAGGGGTCAAGCTACTCCCCAAAGCACCTGAGGGCAGGAGAAGAAGCCATGGGTGGAAACTAATCAAGGAGAGAAGCAACCTAGAACTAAGGAGAAACTTCCGGACGGTGAGGACAATCAACCAGTGGAAGAGAAGTTCCCTCCAGAGGTTGTGGCTGCTCCGTCCCTGGAGGTTTTCAAGAAGAGGCTGGACAGTGGTTTGTCCAGAGTGGTGTAGGGTTTCCTGCCTAGGCAGGGGGTTGGACTAGAAGACCTCCAAGGTCCCTTCCAACCCTGCTGTTCTATATCCTATTCTGTATTCTCTTCTTGGGGCTTTCCATATCCAGATTACCCCGCACTGAAGGCCGCTGATGAAGCTGGAAAAATCCCCTCTGGCAGAAAATTGCTCTGGCACAACTGGGCCAGGGGGGCACTGCTCCAATCAGAGGAATAACAGAGTTGGGAGGGGCCTTGGAGGTCTTCTAGTCCAACCCTTTTGGGAATGTTGGGCTGCACTGAGGATGGGCGTATTGGACTCCAACTCCCAGGGTCCCCCTTTGAAACACAGCCTAACCTGTGGCTCCTCCCTTCCCCCCTCCAGGTGTCACAAGCTGCAGGATTCCCTGCTCAGCTCTGCCAGCGGCTTCAGCAACTACAGGGGCATCCTGAACTGGTGTGTGGTCATGCTGGTGAGTAGCCCCTGCCTTCACCACTGGCGGCCCTGATTCCTGGCTCGCTGCCCCTTGGCACCCCCGGGCGGCAGCTGCATTTCTTGGGCCTTGGCCGCGAAAGCTGGCATCCTGCCAGGCAGACATTCTCGGCGGCCACTTCGCAGCACAGAGGGGACATTGTGGTCTCAACAGCTCGCCAGCCTGGCGGTCTTGGCTTGGGTCGAGTGGCGGCTCGTGCTGGGACGAGGTTTCTGTGGCGCTTCTGGCTTCTCATTGGCTGAGGACATTATGGGTGACGGACCCTTGGGGGTTGGAGGGTGGGGTGGGAGTTGATGGGTTGGGGTCTTCCAGGTTTCTATTGGGGTGGGAAGGTTTTAGGTCTCCATGCTGCTGTCAGATGTTTTTCTGCTAGCAGGGGCCTGCATACCTGGCCACTTCAAGAGATGTGGACTTCAACTCCCAGAATTCCCCAGGCCAAGAGGGTTGGACATCCCTGGTCTGCTAGAGGACTGCCCTGTTTCTCCCCCCCCCCCCATCTTTTCTCCAAGCCTCCCACTTGTCCACTTGTGAAGCTTCCTCAAGCGCCTTTGCAGGGAAGATCAGTTCCAGTCCAGAGGACCCCGTATCCGGTTGCCAGCGGGCACACCAAGGGAGGGCAGCTCTTAATGGGCCATTTCAGTGCCCACTGAGGCTCCTGAGGGCATCTTCCCTGGGGAAAAGAGGCTTCAGCCTCCAGGAATTTTGGGGGGGGGCTCAATCCTGGAGCATGGGGGTGACATCCAGGCAGGTCCTGCATCTCGAGGGTCATTAGGGCCAACCCAGGGGAGGGAGAACGCTGCCGGGAGCACCTTCATGAGAGCTGTGACGCCTCCTGGCATCCAGAAGGCTGACCTTAGGAAGCTGGTGTGACTGCAGGACAGACAACCCCAGTGCTGGGCTGGCTCCCAAGGGCCATCTGCCCTGCAGACCTGCCTCTCCTGGATGGGGATCTGGTTGCGAGCTGTGCCAAGCAAGATAGTCTGAGTTGGCTTTAGCCAAGTGGGCCAGGGGGCACCGCTCAGGGAAAACAGAAGAATAATAGCCGAGTTGGCAGGGAGCTTGGAGGTCGTCTATTCCAATCCCCTGCTCAAGCAGGAAACCCTACACCACTTAAGATAAATGACTGTCCAGTCTCTTGCTAAAAACCTCCACTGATGGAAGCACCCACCACTTCTGGTGGCAAGCTGTTCCACTGGTTAATTGTCCTCGCTGTCGGGAACTTTCTCCTCCGTTCTAAGTTGCTTCTCCTCTTGATTAGTTTCCACCCGCTGCTTCTTGTCTTGCTTTTTTGGTCCTTTGGAGAATAGATTGACCCCCCTCTTCTTTGGGGCAGACCCTCAAATATTGGAAGGCTGCTCTCATGTGCCCCCTTACTCCTTCTTTTCTCTAGACTTGCCATCCCCACTTGCTGCAACCGATCCTCCTGGGTTTGTTTGTGTGGACCAGAGACTACTTTGGGGCAGCGTCTTCTGAAACTCCCCCCCCCAACATATGTTCAGCCAAAGAGAGTCCCTTGGACCCCCTCTGAACAGACGAGTGAGTGAGGGGCTTCTGACAGCATTTTAAGGAGACGGATTTCGGTCTTTCCGTTGCAGATCAGAGCTTTCTGAGAAGTCCATACAGGGGTCCAAACTTGGCAACTTTTAAGACCTTAAGCTTAGCTGGCTGGGGAATTCTGGGAGTTGAAGTCCACAGGTCTTAACAGTTGCCAAGTTTGGACACCCTCTCATCTAAAGAGAAGGACTTCCTGTCAATGTTGGTGGAATGCCCACTGTTGGCCACCCTGGCCAAAGACTGCTGCATGGCTAGCACCCACCCCTGGGCGGGGGGCTTCTCCGTCATGAGACCTTGACCAAAAGTGGGGCGCCCCCTCTGTCCGCGAACCACAAGCTGGGCACCTCCGCCGTCACCCGCCTTCCTGCTTCGGGCTGCTCCCCTAACCGGCAGTGGCAGTTGGAGGTGGCAGTCCCTTGCCACGCTGGCTCCTTGATCTTCAACCAGGGTGTGGCGGTGCCTGGTGCCGCCAGCCCATCCGCCCTCCGGACACCCAGCGAGCCCGCCAAAGGTCGCCTCCGAGTCGGCTGCAGGATGAGTCAACCCTGGGGGAGGAGAGGGAGTCCAGGGTGTTCTCTGCACATCTCCCCTTTGCTCTGGGCAACCTTTGCCCTGAAGCTGTGGGGTGCCCTGCCTTGTAACCACACGCCTGGCACACCAAGGCCCCTCCGGTGCCTGGGAGGAGCAGCCTCCCCCCCCCCCCCCCCAGTTGCTGCAAGTTGTGATTCTGCACGTTTTGAACTTGGGGAGAGGCAGCTAAGCAGGCTGGGGAATTCTGGGAGTTAAAGTCCAAAAGCCTTCAATTTGCCAAGGTAGGACTCCCCCTGGCTCCGACCTGACTGGTTCCCTCTGGACAAAAATTGAACAGAATTGCCATATTTTTCGGAGTATAAGACGCACGTCCCCCCCCCCCCCCCCCCAAAGAGGGAGAAAATCTGGGTGTCTCTTATGCACTGAATGCAGCATTTTTGGCCTCCCGAACCCCTGCCCCCTTCAAAAAAGGGACGTGCAGAGGGTTTGGGAGCCTGCTCCTGGGGGTCGGGGAGGGCAAAAATGATCAGAAAACGGGCTGTTTTTGGCTCGTTTTTGCACCCCCCCCCCAGCATTCTACAAGCCTCCTAAAGGCTATGCACGCCCTTTTTTTGGCCAAAAAAAGGGCCCGTTTTTGGCTTGTTTTTGCCCCCCCCCCAGCCCCTAGGAGCACTTTGCTGGCCTCTCGAACTCTCTGCATGCCCCGTTTTTCACAAAAAAAGAAGCCTGCAGAGGGTTTGGGAGGCCTGCAGACTGCAAAAACTTTTTTTAAAAATGCACCTCTTCAAAATCTTGGTGCGTCTTATACTCCGGAAAACTCCGGGTGTGATCCCTTTGCTCTGTATCAGCGGAGATGGGAAGTTTCCCCTTGTTATGACTGCGGTGCAAACTCTGCAAACGATGAGACGTGTTGTGCAAGGCTGCCCACACTGGGGGTCCTCTGGGTCCCCGGAAGGGACGAGGTTGCCTACATGGCTGATCTGGACACCCAGTTCTGAGGATGTCCCTGCCATCACCCCCACCCCCGTTTATGACCATGGCATCATCTCCGTGGTCACATCATCAAAATTCAGATGCTTGGCAACTGACTCATGTTTACGACAGTTGTGTGGTGTGTGTGTGAGTGTGTGATGTAATCCCTTTGGGTAACCACCTGGCCAGCAAAGTGAATGGGGAAGCCATGATTTAACAATTATGGTGGTTCACTTAACAACAGAGGTAAGAAAGGTGGTAAAAAGGGGGCAAAGCTCACTTAAGAAGTGTCTTGCTTAATAACGGACATTCTGACAATCTGGATTGTTGTTCTTATCCACCATTACTTTCTTTTAGCCAAATGCTTGAAAATTATATCCTTTCCTTTAAAAAAGAAATCATTTTTAGAGTTGTTAGCCACATCGGTCAACCTTGTCTGAAGCCTGTCCAGTGTTGGCTTCTCCGTCCCAGGCCAGGTCCCTTCCTGGGGTTCAATCTGACCTTTGTTGTCCAGCTGGGACCTGAGTTGAACAGCCCTTCCCCTTCCTCCCTTCCTTCTTGCCCTGATCATTATCTTTCCCTGCAGGTCCTCTGCAACGCCCGCCTCTTCCTGGAGAACCTCATCAAGTAAGTGCCAGGATCTCTTCCTCCCGGTGTGGCTGCTGCCCTCAAGCCTTGCCAGGGGAGCCTATTCCCCACCCCCCCGGCCCTGCTCCCTGGCCTCTTCCCCAGGAGGGAGGGGCTCACGAGGGGGCCATGCTCGAAGGCCCCATTGAGGTGATGGAGGGCAACAGGGTTAGGGATAGATTGCCCTTGGGTGCCAAGTCAGTTTAGGCAGGGCACAGAACCCACCAGAGTCTCCCTTCTGTAGCCTTGCTTGCCCTCAGCTTTAGCAGGGGTGGGTGGGTCTCTGTAGCCACTGTCCCAAAGGTGTCCCAGATAACTGCAGGAGCATAAATCCTTCCCTTCCCCACCAGTTAGTCAGAACTGAAGATGCTTCTTGGATGAGAAGTGACACATTTTCAAAGGGGAAAAAAGTCCCTTTGGGGCAACCATGGTTTGGATGATGGAGAGCCTCCATGGACATCTAACCACTGTAGAGAGTAGTGAAGCTATTGGATAAAAGATAAGATAACGTTGTTTTTTACTGTCAGCACACTGGTATATCTCAAAAATGAAAATTCTGTTTCCTGTTTTCAAAAGAAAGTATATATCTACCCATATCTACATACATAACACAGATGCACACCTGCTACATACATACTTACGCCCATACATATATGTCCATGTATGTATTTATTAATCCCTGTCCATTTTGAGTCCATAATGGAAAGAGGAAACTTGAGAGTTCACAAGGTTGATTCTCTGTGGAACAAAACTGCCACTGAATGGACTAGGAAAGGGGGTGTCCTCCCCCTCCAGCCCCTGCCCAGAAGGTCAGGCTAGGCCTGGTGGTCCTGCAGCCCCTGTTGCAATGCCAGCCAAGGTACCAGGCTGGGAAGCTGCCTGGCAGTTTTCTGCTTCTGGCAGATGGGCAAGGGGGGGCGGTGCTGCCCCCCTGTGGCTCCACGTTGCTCTGCATGCCCTCCATCTCTTCCCAGCAAAGCCTCATCTCTTGCCTTGAGATCACAGCTGGCCGGGGAATTCTGGGAGTTGAAGTCCACCGGTCTTCAAGTGGCCAAGGTTGGACACCCCTGGTTTAGAGGCCGATCTGCTTCAGCCCCTCCACGGTGACCTCAAAGTTTGCCCACTCCACTCAGGCCAGTGCCACAGGGCCATCAAATATCTTCTTTCTGCAACTTGGAAGGCTGGCTGCTACCTTCCCCTACGGCGGGCAAAGTCCCATTCACACGAGGGGGGCATTCGTGCAGGGCGTGTTGTGCGTGCACCCCTCCCGACATAAAATGCAGGGTGGGGCCTGAGGCAAAGCATGGTTTAAGCCATTTCCCACGGTCTGAAGACACGAAGGGCCTCCCAGCCCATTCTTTAAAGCTGAGAGGGCAGCCAGGCCACTCCCTTCCCCTTGGTTAAAAATCTTGGAATCCCCTGGGACAGACTTGTGGATGGGGGGGGGGGCAGTGTTCAAACTGCAGAGAACTAGCACTGATGACGTTATCTAGTTGGGTCATGAAACGTCTGCAAGAAACCAAGGAAGCTCAGAAAGCACCAGGGAAAATAGACAACACTTTGCAAGGGTGGGGGGGGAAGACTGACAGGCTGCCACATCTCACAATAGCAGCTCCCCACCCCACCCCCCACCCCCGGTTCCAGTGGGCCTGCACCCAAGAAGATCCTTTATTTTTCAGGTATGGCATCCTGGTGGACCCCATCCAGGTCGTCTCCTTGTTTCTGAAGAATCCCTACAGCTGGCCAGCTCCATGCCTTATTATTGGTGAGTCCGCTTGCCCCCCCCCCCGCCTTTTCTGTCCTTTGGGAGGGGGATGGGGGGATGGGGGTGGGTTGTTACTGCCTCTGTATTGCTTGAACCCCTGAAGCTTTGCTGGGGGGGGCTCTTGTTCAGGACCCTCTGGCGTGGCATGGAGAGGGCTAAGGGGGCCTCCCAGCCACAGGTTTAGGGGCGAGGGAAGCCCCAGGCCTTTGGGGGAGCAGGGGCAACCACCTTTGGGTCCGGCCTGTCTGTGGCGGAGTCCAGCATCCTCCTGCCTTCCTTTTCAGCGGCCAATGGCTTCGCCCTGGTGGCCTTCCACGTGGAGAAGAAGCTGGCAGCGGTGAGCAGGGATGCTGGGGGTGGGGAAGAAGGCTCAAGCCTTTGTTTGCGGGGTGGGGCCCCCTCTGATTCAGCCCCTTTGTGCTTCAGGGCTCCTTATCGGAGCGCAGTGGGACCGTCCTGCACACATTCAACCTCTTGATGGTCTTGTGCTTCCCTGCCCTGGTGGTGCTGGCAGTCACCTCCATTACTCCAGGTGGGTCCTCTTCTGCGACGGGGGTCTCGCAAGGCAGGCCGCCTGGTGCAAATGGGCTGGGTGGGGGGCCTTGGGGCAACCTGGCGCTTGGACTGCCTTGCCTGGACACAGCTTGTCCTGGTCCCATCAGCTGTTCAGGGATGGGGCTGCGTCTTCCCCAGTTTCCTGCCACCATGGTCAGACTTAACACATAACAGAGTTGGAGGTCATCTATCCCAACCCCTGCTGACGCAGGAGATGGCCTAGACAAATGGCTGCCCAGCCTCTTCTTAAAGACCTCCAGTGTTGGGGCATTCACAACTTCTGGTAGTAAGCAGTTCCACTGATTAATTGTTCTCACTGTTAGGAAGTTTCTCCTAAGTTGCTTCTCTCCTTGATTAGTTTCCACCCATTGTTCCTTGCCTGGCCTTCAGGTGCTTTGGAGAACAGCTTGACCCCCTAACTCCTCTCTGGGGCAGCCCCTCAAAGACTGCTGTTCCTTCTCTTCACTAGACTAGCCAGGCCCAGTTCCTGCAACCGTTCATTGTATGTTTTGTTCTCCAGTCCCCTCCTCTTCCTGGTTGCTCTTCTCTGCACTTTTTCTAGAGTCTCAACATCTCATGACCAAAAGTGGATGCAGGATTCCAAGGGTGGTCTTAGTGAGGCTTTATAGTGTGGTGTTAGTACCTCCCTTGATCTTGGTTTTATCCCTCTGTTAATGCTATTTAGGATTGCATGGGCTTTTTTGGCAGCTGCAGCAGGGCTGGCTCCTATTTAAGCGATTGTCCACTAGGACTCCCAAGGTCCCTCTGGCAGTTACTACTCTTGAGCCAGGTTCCACCTATTCTGTACCTGTGCATTTGTTTTTTGTCGCCTAAGCGTAAAAGTTTAGCTTTCTCAGCATTCAACCTCCTTTGGTTGATAGGGCCCAGCGTCCAAGTCTTTCGGGACCCTCCTGTATCTGGAGCCCATCTTCTGCAGGGTTGGCTCTTCCTACCAGCTTGGTGTCATCTGAACATTTGATGGGCTCCTGTTTGCCGAGGGCTGGGAGGGCCTCCAAAGCCACCGAGCAACCCAGGGGAAAGCTGCTTTCCTGTCTTCTGACCAGGGGCCGCCAGGTGTTTGGGCCGTGTCACTGTTGAGGAGGGAGGGAAGACCTCCCTGTGGGACTTCAGGGGCTGCTTCAGGGCCCAGGGTGGCCGTGGGCCTCTTCCTTTCAGCCTTCTGGAGGCCCCAGGTTCAGAGAGCTTCTCCCCACCCCTCCTCCTGAGCGGAGTCTTGGATTCTTCACCACGAATTACCCCACCTCAGAGCCTCTCACCCCCTCTCTCCCATCTTCTTCCACAGTTGGGGCCATCTTTGCCCTCTCGGTCCACACCGTCTTCTTCCTCAAGCTCTTCTCCTTCAGGGACCTCAACAAGTGGTGCCGCGAGAAGAGGGCTGCGAAAGCCTCCCAAGGAGACCCTGGTGAGCGCGGAGGGACCTCCTCTGACCTGGCCTCCTCAGGTTGGGAGGACATCCAGGGGGGGGGAGAGGCTCTGCACCTGAGGGGAAGAGCTTGCTTGGGGCTTCCCTCGGAGGCGGTGGCGGCAGGGCAAGGGCTCCCTCCCTGGGCCAGTGACCACCGTCTCTTCCTCTTGCAGCTTCGGAGCCACAGAAGGCCAATGGGAACGCAGTTCCACGAGAGGTGGCCTACCCAGACAACCTGACTTACAGAGGTGAGGAGAGCAGGGGGTCGCGTGGGAGGAGGGGCAGGAGCTGAGCGGGAGGCCCTCCCAGGGTCACCCCCTCCACTCACGTTAATAAGTAAAGAGAGACCCCTCCCAACGGGTCATTCTTTTGACCAACAGGATGCTTTCAATCAATCGGAGTAGAGCTGGAGGGGACCTGGGAGGTCTTCTAGTCCAACCCTCTGCTCAAGCAGGAGACCCTGTGCTATTCCAGACGAATGGCTGCCCAGCCTTGCCTTAAAAACCTCCAGGGATGGAGCACCCACAACCTCTGGTGGCAAGGTGTTCCACTGATTAATTGAGCTGGATGATAGAATAACTGAGTCAAAGGGACCTGGGAGGTCTTCTAGTCCAACCCCTTGCTCAATGCCTACACCATTTCTGTCCAGTCTCTTCTTAAAAACCTCCAGTCCGTTCCACTGGCTAATGGTTCTCGCTGTCAGGGAATTCCTCCTCAATTCCAGGCAGCTTCTCTCCTTGGTTAGTTTCCGTCCGTTGCTGCTTCTGCTGCCTTCGGGGCCTTCGGAGAATAATGCTATCCTGAGGCAACAGTGGCAACCGGAGTGGGGGAGCCAGAGCGGGCATTTCTGGGGGTGCAAACCTAACTTTCCTCTCTGCCCAGGACTTTCCCCCTCTTGTCCCACTTTGACCCATTGAAAGGTTTCCGGTTGTTTTGGGCACCTGCCCATTCTCCGCATTCTTTTAGGTGGCCTTGGGCCAGATTGGAGCCCCTGCCTCGTTGGGCCAGCACTGCTTGGATCCCAGACCCCCCCACCCCCCCATTCCATTCTCCCCCCCCCCCCGCAGCCCCCCCGGCTGGGCGGATGCGAAGCGAGTGTAGCAGGAGAGCGACCTGCCCTCTCCCTCCTCCCCTTCGGCTGTCTCTCCCCTGGGTGGGAGACGGACCCCCGGCCTTCGCTTTCGGCTCCCATTGAGGTTCTGCCCCACCCCCCTCTCTCCACCCTGCAGGCCTGTACTACTTCCTGCTGGCCCCGACCCTGTGCTACGAGCTGAACTTCCCCCGTTCCCCACGGATCCGGAAGCGCTTCCTTCTGCGGAGGCTCTTTGAGATGGTGAGTCTCTTTCCGGGGAAGGTCCCGGGTGGGAGGGGTGGGGGTGGGGGTGGGGCTTTTCATGGCACGAGGACAGCTAAGCCTTTGATTTACGTTCGTAGTTACAACAGCATGGAAAAAGTGACGTGTGCCCATTTTTCATGCTTAACGACCGTTGCGGCATCCCCGTGGTCATATGATTAAAATTCAGACGCTTGGAAACCGACTCATATTTTTGACGGTCACATTGTCCCAGGATTGATTGGATGCACTTTTATGACAAGCAGTGGGGGGGCCAGATTCACTTACTAACAACGGCATGGACTCCCTTAACAACGGTGGCAAGGAAGGTCGTAAAATGGAGCAAAGCTCACTTCCGCTTAGCAATGGAAATCTGGGGCTGAACTGGGGTCGTGTGTTGAGGACCCCCTGTACTGATAGGCTGGTGGGGCGGCCGCAGGCGGCTGAGCTTAGAAGTGAGCTGCGCTGACCACGGTCACTAGAGGGGCCTTGGTCATCTAGGCTGACCCCCTCCCGTGGCTGGAGGGGATTTCAGCCGGTCCCTTCTGCAGCCAGAGCAGGTCACCCTGGAGGCTGTGCCCACTTGTGGCCCTGCTGAGTCCACGGAGGGCAGCTTCCGTGAGTTCCAGGCCACGGTTTCTGTGGAAATTGTCTGGTGCTAAGGAGGCTGCAAGCTGGAGCTTTACAAGAACAAGGAGTGGTTGGATGGTTGCACTCACCCTGCCTTTCCTCCTCCTCCTCCTCCTCCAGCTCTTCTTCCTGCAGCTGCTGGTGGGGCTGATTCAGCAGGTAAGCATGGGGGTGGGGGTGGGGGGTGGGGGTGGGGGGTTCTGGGCCTGTCTTTCCCCCCCATGATTCCGAGGATGAGTCCTGGGGCAGGTGAGCCTCTTCCCTCTCGTGAGGAGAGCCAGCTCTTCCTGAAGCAGGAGACTTCTGGCGCACCCAGAGTGGGGAGGGGAGTGGTGCAGGATTGCCCCCTTCCCACAGATGGCGGCTGTGCCCTTGTGGGCGGAGGACAAGGCCCAGCTCTCAACCCCGCGTGGAGCCCTGCTGGGCCTTCTGGATTAAGGAGACGGCCAGCAAGGACTCTGATCCTGACTATGGAGGAGGGAGGGGCTCCAGGGTGGGCTTCAGTGAGCCCAAGACCCCCGAGGCTTCCTCAGGTTTGCATTCTGTCCCAGGCTCAGGAGGACCCTCCCCAGCCCGGCTCCCTCTGAGTGGACCAGAATGACCCCACAGCTGTTGGATCTGATGGGCAAGGGTGGCTGGAATTCCTGTCCCTGGGAAGGTGGGCCCCTCGGCACCCCCTTCTCCTGGGCCCAGGGCAAGAGAGGGGCCACTCTCGGGGGTTGCTTAGGCCGGGCAACATGAGCCCCCTCACTGAGCTGCTGCTTCTGGTCTTCCTCTCCTAGTGGATGGTGCCCACAATCCAGAACTCCATGAAGCCCTTCCGGGTAAGCTCTGCTTTTCTTCCCCCCACACTGGAGGTCCTTGGAGCACCAGGGACTAGAAGCTTCTGGGGACGAAGGAGAACCTTTGTAGCTCAGGGTGGAAACAAAAAGACCACAAGACACCCCCCAGTCAACACTCAGAGAAGCCCAGGTTAACTCCAGGTTTAAGGTTGGGCCAAAGAATACCCAAGGCAGGAAACTGCCAAAGAAGCCCAGGGCCAGCCCCCACCCCACCCCCTACCCCCCCAACACGGACAGGGAAAGCCTCTAGAGCAGTGACGGCCAACCTATGGCACGCGGAGCCATTGGTCAGGGCACGCGAGGCGCACTGGCCAGCTGAGTTCACCCTTTTTTAAAGCCATTTTTCGGCCTCCCCAGGCTCCAGAGGCTTTATAGGAGCCTGGGGAGGGTGAAAAGAGCCCCCCCCCCCCCCCCCCAGGCTTCATGAGCTTCCCTGACGCCTTCGGAGCGCTCAAAATGACCCTCTGAGCAACCCGGAAGTCACTTCCTGTTTGCTCGGAGGATCGTTTTGAGGGCTCCAAAGGCTTCAGGGAAGCCTCCGGACGGTCCCTGATGCCTCCGGAGGGCGTCCGAGGGGGCGGGGGAGGCTCTTTTCGCCCTCCCTAGGCTCCTATAAAGCCTCTGGAGCCTGGGGAGGGTGAAAAAAGCATGTAAAAATGGGGGGTTGTGCCTGTAGTGCGCACATGCGGCATGCCCGCACATGCGAGCCAAAAAAGGTTTGCCATCGCTGCTGTAGAATATGAAGTTTCTAGCCCTGGTGAAGTTCCCTAGTTTGGGCCATGAAACCCCTGCATAAAATCAACCTCGGAGAACACCGAGGACCCCTGAGAAGCCTGCGTGCTTTGAGGGGAGGGCCTCTCTGTGGAGGACCTCAAGGCGGAGACCCCCCCCTCCTCCTCCTCTTAATGGCTTGTGATAAAGACAGCCCTGCTTTCTGCCCCCTGGAGGACTCCTCTATGGCTGGAGCTGATGCCTCCTCCTGCAGTGGGCGTGGGAGGCCCAACTTCTCAGCAGGTGGCGAAGGAAAGCAGTTTGAGCCCAGGGTTTGCCTTCTCCCATTCCCCTTGTGCTGTGCGCCTTAAGTGCCCTGAGCATCATTGCTCAGCGGTCGTTTCTAACAGAATAACAGAGTCGGAAGGGAGCTTGGAGGCCTTCTAGTCCGTCAGGCAGGGACCCCAGACCATTCCTGACCAATGGCCGCCCAGTCCCTTCTTTCAAATCTCCCGCGTTGGAGCACCCACAAATCCCAGGAGGCCTGTAGACTTCAGCCGTTGCCCTGCTGGCTGGGAAGTTACGGAGGTTGACATTCACGTGCCTGAAAGCCCAAGAGGGTTCTTTTTTGGGGGGGGGGCTCAGACCCTAATATTCCTCAACCAATTTGGAAGATAGATGGGGCGGGGCGGTTGAGTGGTTGGGGGAGGTGGGGGCCCGGCTGCCTTGGGTAAGGAGGAGGCTGAAGCCAGTCTTGGTTTGCAGGACATGGATTATTCCAGGATCATCGAGCGTCTCCTGAAGCTAGCTGTAAGTACCACAAACACCACCGGCTGGGAATCCTGGGAGCTGTAGTCCTGATTAGAAAGGCAGGAGATAAGGCTCAGCTGGGAAGGGGGGGGGGATGGAGCTCTTTTAAGGTAAGTTGGTAGCTCCAGTTCTGGGCCCACCCGCAGGATGGCGGCTGTCCCTGGAAGGCGTCTTCAGAAGGGCTCCATCCTGAGTCAGAGCCCAAGGCCCGTCTAGATTGGCCCTGGGAGGCTCAACAGAAACTCTTCCCTAAAGATGGGAGGGAATTGCTCTCCTGCGTCTCCACTTCTCCCAGGAGCTTCCTGGCTCCAAAGGCCGTGGGGGGGGGGGGGGCTCTCTCCACACTGGGCCACTTCCAGACCTGTGGACTTCAGCTCCCAGAATCCCTCCTGCTGGCTGAGCGCATGCTGGGAGTCGAAGTGGCCGTGCTTGGAGAGCCCAGAGGAGCCCACGGCCGGCACCCACGGGCCTCCTTTGCCGCTTTTCTCTGCAGGTCCCCAACCACCTCATCTGGCTCATCTTCTTCTACTGGTTCTTCCACTCCAGCCTCAACTTCATAGCCGAGATCTTGCAGTTTGGCGACCGGGAGTTTTACCGGGACTGGTGGTGAGTTTGTGCATGGAATCTAGCAAATGGGCCACTCGGAGGGTCTCCTACCTCTTGGCACGTGGTCCAGACTGGTCCGAATGGCCCTGGATCCCTTGGAATACGAGAGCCTCCGAGCCTTTAGCCAAGAATTCCTTTGGATGCAATCCCCTCAATTGGCTGCGGTATGCAGGACAATGTCAATCATTCAGAATAGAGCTGGAAGGGACCTTGGAGGCCTTCTAGTCCACCCCCCCTGCTCAAACAGGGGATCCCGGACCATTCCAGACAAATCCCTGTCCAGTCTCTTCTTTAAAACCTCCAGTAAAGATGGAAGCACCTACAGCTTCTGGTGGCAACTTCTGTTCCTCTGGTTAATTGTCCTCCCTGTCAGGAAATTCCTCCTCAATTCCAAGTTGCTTCTCTCCTTGATTAGTGTCCATCCGTTGCTTCTTGTCCTGCCCTCAGGTGCCTTGGAGAACAGGTTGAGCCCCTCTTCCTTGGGGCAGCCCCTCAAATATTGGGAGACTGCTATCATGTCACCTCTGGTCCTTCTTTTCTCTAGACTAGCCAATGCCCAATCCCTGCACGCGTTCTTCCCATGTTTTAGCCTCTCGCATTCGGTCAGTCAGAATAGAGCTGGAAGGGACCTTGGAGGTCTTCTAGTCCACCTCTCCTGCTCAAGCGAGAGACCCTATCCCATTTCAGACAAGTCCAGTCTCTTCTTAACAACCTCCTGGGATGCAACGTCCATACCTTCTGGAGGGAAGCCCTTCTTCTACTGGTCAATTGTCCTCCCTGTTAGGAAGTTTCTCCTTAATTCCAGGTTGCTTCTCTCCTTGGTTAGTTTCCCTCCATCGGTTCCTGTCCTGCCTTCAGGTGCTAGCTTCAACTGTTCCCCGACCCACCACCTCCCCTTCCCCGGCACTCAAGGCCTGCGTAGACCTGCCTTGCCTTGCAGAGCGAGGGCTCCAGGTCGTGGGAGACCACCAAAGGGGAGGGGGGGTCCCTGCCCAAAAGGGAGAGGGTGGGGGAAGGCTCAGGAGCATAGAGACGCCCATCTTCCCCCTAGACCCCAGGCCCCTTCTGATCCCGCTGCCTTTTCGCAGGAACGCGGAGTCGGTGACGTATTTCTGGCAGAACTGGAACATCCCAGTCCACAAGTGGTGCCTCAGGTAGGACAGTCAGCACAGGCACGCCTCGACTTACGACCGCTGGTTTAGGGACTGTTCGAAGTTAACACTGTGACCAGGTTTTCACAGTTACGACCACTGCAGCAACCCTGTGGTCACGTGGTCCAAATTCGGGTGCTTGGTCACTGGCTCGTACTTATGACGGTCGCAGTGATCCCCTTTTGCGACCTTCTGACCAGGTTCTGAAATCAGTGGGGAAGCCCGATTCCCTTAACGCCGTGCTTCTAACTGGAGTGCTTCACTTAACGGCTGTGGGAAAGAAAGGTCGTGAAATGGGGCAAAACCCACTTAACAAACACCTTGCGCAGCAATGGAAATGTTGGGCTCCATTGTGGTCGTACATCGAGGACTGCCTGGAGGGTGGAAGGTCTGGGGTGGGGAAGAGGAGTCCTCCTCCTCCTTCAGCCCCAGGAACGGGGGGCCTTCCTGCACAGGGGTTGCTTCTGAGGCCGGGTCCCCCCCCCCCCCCCTGCTTGGAGGCAGCCTCCCTCCTGCCCCTTTTATCCGAGGACGGGGTCTGCCAGGGCTGCCCATCCGGAAGCCCGAAGAATCCCATTGGCCTGGGGAGGAGAAGTGGGATGGGGAGTTTCCCCTCCCTTTCTGGATGGAAGGAGGCCTCTGGGCCCAGCTGGCATGGCCTCCTCCTTGGGGCAGAAGCTCCCATGCCCCCTCCGCCTGCTTGAGCCAGGGCTGCCAGGCTGTCTGTGAGATGCCATCCTCAGATCTTCTCTAGGGCGGGGCTCCCCAGCCTTGGCAACTTTTTAGCCTGGAGGACTTCAACTCCCAGAATCCCCCAAAGTCCGCCAGGCTTCAAGTTGCCGAGGTTGGGGAGCCCCGCCCTCCCTAGGGTACCTGCCCAGCTGACTCCTCTTCCTAAGTCCAAGCAGACAAGGATGCCCGGGTGAGGGGAGGGGCTGGGGGAGGCAGCCGGCTCTTCCCGCTCTTCCTTTTGGGGCCGGACTCCTAAGGGTGGCCTCTCTTTCCCCCCAGGCATTTCTACAAGCCCATGATGAAGAGGGGGGCTGGGAAGTGGGCAAGCCAGGTGGCCGTCTTCCTGGCTTCTGCTTTCTTCCACGAGGTTAGTCCTTCTCGCTTCTCTCCTGCACCCACCGACACAAGCCGAAAGGAGCAGTCGGAACCCAAGGGTCTCCGGGGGGTGTAGCGGTCATGTTTAAAAGTTGCTAGCTGCATCACATTTCTGCTAAGCCGGCACAAAGTCTTTTTAAAGAGGGAAAAGTGTGTGTGTGTGGGGGGAAACAACAGACATCCCGGAGAGGGGGAGGTGGGGGGAGAGGAAACATAAACCAGCAGAAACTCTTTCAAAAGAAAAGAAGGGGGGGAATAAGAGGCAGACATACAAAGTCAAACTTTTCTTGCGAAGCAGGGCAATCCTTTAAACTAATTACTTTATGATCTTGTGGAATAAATTTAGGTGGAGAGGCAGAAAACATATGTTTATTCCCCTCCTCTTTTGCTAATTGTTCCTCTAACCATGGAGGAGCTGAAAAATTAACATCTCCATGAGGAGTTGAAAGGCCAATTGAAAATAATTTTGAAGAGAGAATTTTTACTTGATAGATAACACTTTTGCAGGGGCTCTTTGTGTCTTGTGGAAATAAATCCCAATCTTCCACATAGACATTTTTATGGAGCCTTTGCCAAATAAGGCGGACATTGTTTTTCTAAGTACTAGAAAAATTTACTTAAAGAAACTTTAGAAAGAGGATAGTATTGCCATTAATTTTTTGCAAATTATAGGCCTTCTCGATTAAAAGTGAAAGTTCATTCCTAACCTGAATGAGACTTTGAATGTGAGGAGCTCATACTTACGAAGCGCTTGCCCGCCAGGTGCGTAAGATGAGAATCAAGGCGCCGAACACGTAGACACGGGACTCGGCGTGAGACGTCCGAAAGGCAATTCGGCACGTCGGGGTCACCAGTTGTAATGAATGTGTGGCTGGCTGCCACACGGTGACCTCGTCTGCTTTGAGTGTGGACCCTTGCAAAGGTGAGCCGGAGCTAGGCATCAAAACCTCTGCAGAGGTGAGCCTGACTGAGCTCGGCTATGGGACCCCAGCTGGGGTGCGCCTAGGTTAGGCGGGCCTGATAGTGCCAAGGAAGAACGGACTCCATGATGTGTTGCAACGCATCAACCAGCTCAGCAAGATCCAAAAGACCCCGGCTGCCCGATTGAGACGGTATTTATTAAAATCATACAAAAGGTTTCTGTGTTACAGCGTGTTATTACATGATTGGTTAAAACACTTGTTACTGGGCAGGCTTTGTTCACTTGTCACGTATCCGTGTTACCGGGCAAGCTTGTTCACATGTTACAAAAAGATGTTACAGAAGACTGTTGCATAGAAATGTTGCAAAGCAAAGAATGTTGCATAGAAATGTTGCAAAGCAAAACCTTGAGCAAGCTTTGTGCCGGCTTAGCAGAAATGTGATGCAGCTAGCAACTTTTAAACATGACCGCTACAGGGGGGGGCGGGGGGGGGGCTCTTGCAGGGCTTGTGACCAGCGCTAGTGATATTCCCTGGCTTGGCTCATGAAACGTCTGCAAGAAACCCCCCAACCTCCTAGAGCACCAAGGACCCCATAGGCCTCCTCCCTCCTCTCCTCCTTCCTCTTCCTCTCCTCTCTCCTCTTCCTCCTCCTCCTCTTCTCCTCCTCCTCCCTCCTCTCCTCTTCCTCCTCCACCTTCCTCCTCCTCCCTCCTCTTCCTCCTCCTCTCCTCTTCCTCCTCCTCTCCTCTTCCTCCTCCTCCCTTCTCTCCTCTTCCTCCTCCACCTTCCTCCCCCTCCTCTCCTCTTCCTCCTCCACCTTCCTCCTCCTCCCTCCTCTTCCTCCTCCTCTCCTCTTCCTCCTCCTCTCCTCTTCCTCCTCCTCCCTTCTCTCCTCTCTCCTCTTCCTCCTCCACCTTCCTCTCCCTCCTCTCCTCTTCCTCCTCCACCTTCCTCCTCCTCCCTCCTCTTCCTCCTCCTCTCTCCTCTTCTTCCTCCTCCTCCTCCCTCCTCCTCCCCTTCCCTCTCCCCTTTCCAGCAAGGACTTTTAAATAAGAACAGAACCTCATTGTGGCGGGTGCTGGGGTGTCCCTTTAGCCCCCACAGGTCCTCCTTTCCTGGGCTCCGCCAGGGTCTCTTGGAGACCAGGCTGGCGGAGATCGACCGAGAGAGAGGAAAGCAGCGTTCTTGATGCCCCCTTTGCCTCGGAGCTGATTTTCCCATTTCTCTCCCGGCAGTACCTGCTGAGCGTCCCCTTGAAGATGTTCCGGCTGTGGGCGTTCATGGGCATGATGGCTCAGGTGAGATCAGGAAGCCTAGTGCGGAGGCTGCGATCTTCTCCCACAGAAGGGTCCTGGGCTGCCTCTCCAGCTGGTCTGAGACCCTTGCGACTTCAACTCCCAGAATTCCCCAGGAACAAATGATGATAGAGTTGGAAAGGCCAGAAGGACCATCTAAGTCAGGGGTCTCCAACCTGGGCAACTTTAGGCCTGGCGGACTTCAACTCCCAGAATTCCCCAGGAACAAATGATGATAGAGTTGGAAAGGCCAGAAGGACCATCTAAGTCAGGGGTCTCCAACCTGGGCAACTTCAACTCCCTGCCAGGCTTAAAGTTGCCCAGGTTGGAGACCCCTGCTTTGGACAAACCTCAGGGCTGCTGCCTCCCTGACCCCCAGCCCACCAGTGTCCCTCTCTTCCCCGTGCCCAGATCCCCTTGGCCTGGTTCGTGAGCCGCTTCCTCCAGGGCAACTACGGGAACGCAGCGGTGTGGATGTCCTTGATCATCGGTCAGCCGATCGCCATCCTCATGTACGTCCACGACTTCTACGTGCTGAATTACGAAGGGAGCCAGTGAGACTCTCCCTGCTGCTGGCCGAGGCTCACCTTTTCCGTCCTGCCTGCCCCTCCTGAGGGGGGAAGGGGAGGCTGGCTGTGGGCAGCCTCCCCCCTCCGGCCTTTTCTGCTGCCTCCCTGGAGGCCCATTGAGGGCACCAGCCCAGGGAACGAAGGTGATTCTCCTCCGGAGTGTGTGTGTGTGTGTGTGTTTGTGGGTAACGTGTGTTACCGTGTCTCTGTGCGTGGGTGTGTGGTGGTTGCCTATCCGTTACTCTTGAGTCCGAATATATTGGATCGATGCAATAACCTTCCTGGTGCCCCAGTTTTAGCTGGTCCTCTGGCAGGATTTGATCCCTTGAGCCGTTGCCTTCCATCCGTGCAATAGAAACGAGGACTGATGCCAAGCGTGCCTGGCAGGGCAGAGGGGAGCCGGGCCACTCAAACGGGTGGGCAAAGGGGGCTGCCTCCCTGGCACTTTAGAAGGACTCAGGTTTATTTGGGGGCCTCACCAGTCCCATCAGCAGATGAGAGCAACCCCCTCCCCCCGTCTGCCGTCTTTCACGGGCCTGGGGCTGCAGGGCTTCTCCTGCTTTTCCCAGGACCAGGGAGTAAGCTGCCTCCTTGCTCCTGAAGGGTTGCCCCCAGTTCTCCCGCCCTCCGTCCTGATGCAACTGGGGCCGAGCTCTGCACAGCCATGGGGCCCTTTGGGGGAGAGGCCCCTGGGACTCTGTCCCGGAGGCTGGCAGGAGCCGGGTCTGATTCCTGGGGTGGGGGGTGGGGGCTCCGTGACTCGGCCCTGTCTTTGTCAACCCAGCAACTTTTTAGAGTTTGCAGAATGTATTCTGCCTGGTACCAAGTGAATAAAGCATATTTTCAAAAGGTTTCTGCGTCTGCGTGGTGGCAGTGGGGGAGACCCCCTCCAGGGAAACCAGCCAGAGGGTCCCTGGGGAGGGAGGGCTCTAGTGAAGGGCGGTGGGTCAGCGTACCTGAGGGTGGAGCTGGAGGCATTTGCTGCGGATAAGACAGAAGGGGAAAAATAGCAAGCTGAAGCAGAAGTGCCCAAGCTTGGCAACTTTTAAGACCCGTGGACTTCAACTCCCAGAGTTCCCCAGGGCTGTCCTGAAACATGGGGTCTAAGTGCAAAGTTTGGGGCAAACCCCAGGTCTTTCCTCGGTCTGGAGAGTCGGCAAGGCCACCTTTGGGGACAGCCCGAACCTGATAACCGAGAAGAACAAGGTGATCCAGGACAGCAGAAAAAACGCTTCTCTACTCCATAATTATTTGCATCCCACCTTTATTGTTTTTATAAATAACTCAAGGTAGCAAACAAACACCATACTCCTTCCCCCACCTATTTTCCCCATCATCTGAGGAACAGCCACCCTGCGAGGTGGGTTGGGCTGAAAAAAAGGACTGGCCCAAGGTTACCCAGCCGGATTTCATGGCTAAGGCAACCTGACGCCTTAACCACTAGGCCAAATGGTAGCATTTTACACACACTGAGTGACTGGACAGAGAAGAGCAAGCAGGATGATTAGAGGACGAGGCTAAAACATGATGAACAGTTGCAGGAACTGGGCCTGGCTAGTCTAGTGAAGGACCAGGGGAGACCTCCTAGCACTCTTCCAGTATTTGAGGGGCTGCCACAGAGGAAGGGGTCAAGCTGTATTCCAAAGCCCCTGAAGACCAGACAAGGAATAATGGATGGAAACTGACCAAGGAGAGATTCAACCTGGAAATAAGGAGGAATTTCCCGACAGTTGAGAACAATCAACCCATGGAACAGAAGTTGCCTTCCGAGGTTGTGGGAGCTTCATCCCTGGAGGCTTTCAAGAAGAGACTGGACTGCCATCTGTCAGAAATGGTGTAGGTAGGTCTGCTTGGGCACGGGGTTGGACTAGGTGACCTACAAGGACCCTTCCACTTCTTTTAATCTGTGTCTTGGACAGCTATTACCCTAGCTACCTCCGGAGCCACTTGGCTAGCATTTTCTTGTTCAGGCAGACTATTCAGATGGCTGATAAACCACTCATTCATTGCTGATTCTAGGTTACCTACTGTATAAATACAAAGGCCAGTCTAGAAGAAAGAATAATTATAATAATGTTGGGCTATGATAAAAGAAACCACACATGAGTAATATCTTGGTTAGAACCATGGTTTCAGGTTTTGCTTTACTAGGCAAGATGTTAAAATAAGGAGCAAGGGTGATTCAGGTTCACTCAAAGTGGAGATTATAGCCCAAGACAATTCTGCTTCCTATCACCTGGGTCTCTGGCTTGAGCAGAGGGTTGAGAAAATGGATGGACTTCAGCTCACAGAATTCTCCCCTCCCCCGCAGTCCCCCATGCAAGGCTGCCCCCCCCAACCCGTGGCCCTTTTTGGCTCCTTTCAGCACAATCACAATGGAATAGAATAGAATTCTTTATTGGCCAAGTGTAATTGGACACACTTGGGAATTTGTCTGGTGCAGGTGCTCTCAGCATAAAAAAGCAGGATACATTCCTCAAGAATCATAAGGTTCAGCACTCCACGATAGTCACAGGGTACAAAGAAGCAATCAGGAAACAATAATATCCATATAAATCATAAGGCTACAAGCCACAAAGTTCCAGTCCTGCAATCCTCAGTGGGAGGAGATGGGTGATAGCAACTATGAGAAGACTAATAGTAACAGTAGTGTAACCTTAGTGAATGGCTGGAAGGGACTTTGGAGAACTTCTGTCCCTTCCCCTGCTCCCCCCACACCATTCCAAAGCAATGGCTGCCCAGCCTCTTCTTGACAGCCCCCCCACCCCCATGGAGCAGCCACAAGTTCTGGAGGGAAGCCCTTTCAATGGTTCACTGTTCCGACGGTCAGGAAATTCCTCCTTAGTTCCAGGTTGCTTCTTCCCTTGGTCAGTTTCCATCCGTTGCTTCTTGTCCATCACCCCCCTTCAGGTGCTTGGGAGCATAGCTTGACTCCCTCAACCCCACAAATACTGGGAGGCTGCTGGATCTAGAGTGGCCATGCATCATCCAAGCTGCTCCTCTCTTTGTCCTTTCCAAAGTCCCAACCTCTTTATCACCTATAATTATAATACATCGTGATGGGGGGGACCAAAACTGGACAAAGGATTCCAGGTGGGGCCTTCTTAAGGCAGGGGTGTCCACAAGTCTTAAAGTTCCCAAGTTTGCACACCCCTGTATTAAGGCTTTATAAAGCGGCGGCGCTCAAACTCCACGTGATTTTGATTCTCTGCCTCCGCCAAGAGAAAGGACTACGCTCCCAGGTTGCAAAGCGGGCCCATCATCCCCAGCCGGCGCCGCTCCACAGTCCAGAAGCTCCGCAGGACCAGCCGCAGCATCCCTCTCTATGGCCGAACCGAGCGGCCAAACCACCCTTTTGGCCGCTCTGCCACGTCCCCGCCCTGCTCTATGGCCTGGAAGCGGAAGCTGCCCCCTGGCGGCCCGGCGGGGAAGCCCCCTCTTCCTGCCGCTCCCGCTCGCTCGCGCTCCTGCCGCCGCCACCGCCGCCATCTTGTCTCCCCCCGCGGCGGGCTGAGAGAGGCCCCCCTCCCCCAGGAGCGGACCCGGGAGAGACCCGCCCGCTCCCCTCCCCCCGTCCTCGTCGCCGCCTCCCGCGCGGCCCGGCGAGGTAAGGAGGGGCCGAGGGGGGGGCGCCCGGGAGTGGCGGCGGGCGGGGCTCTGCCGGGGGGGGCCGGGGGTCTCCCCCCGGCGCCCCCCGGCCCCCCGCAGCGAAGGGATGGGGAAGGGAGGCCCGGCCGTTGAATTGGGGGGGGCGAGGGGAGGCTGAGGAGGCCTCTTCTGGGGGGGGGAGAGTCGGGGAAGGCTCCCCCCGCAGAGGGGGCTCTTTGGGCGGTGGGGGCTCCCCCTGGAGCAGAATGAAGGAGACCCCCCATCCAGTAAAGGATCCCCAAAAATGCCTCGAAAGGGGAGGGTGGGGGGGTCCCCAGGCCTATGGGGTCAGGTCTCTGGTTGGGGGGGGGCAGAGCAGAGCTTTCTGGCCTTGTCCCCCCTGCCTCCCCCCCAATGGGCATCAGACACGAGAGGGACCCCAACGTTTGTGCCCCCCTGCCCCTTCCTTCCCCCCACATTCAGCTCTGGGGGTGAAGGGAGCCCCCTGGAGGGACCCCCTCGATCAGCCCAAGTCCTCCTGACACCCCCCCTCCCAAGCTGTTCCCCCAGGCGGAAAGGGGGGTGGGGGGCTGCTTCCTGCGTGGGAGCTGTGCCCACCAGAATGCCCTGCTTTGCACCCCTGCCAAGTCCTAGTGGGCTTTGCTTGGTTGGGCTTGGAGCCTTGGCTTGCGTGGATGCAGTGTGCAAACCGTGTCCTGGCACAGAGTGCGAAATGCCCGTGAAGGCCCATCTCCAGACCCCCAAACCCCCAAGAAAGCTTCAGTTCCTTTGTTTGTTTTGAAATCGGGCTGCTTCGGTTCAGGCCCCTCCTGGACTGAGGGACATTTCATGACCCAACTAGGCAACATCATCAGTCATGTCTCCTTCCTTCCTTCCCTCTTTCCCTTCCTCGCCTTAGTGCTCTCTGAGCCTGGCGGTTTCATGGCAGATGTTCATTACCTGAGCTAGGTAACATCATCAGTGGTAGAAAATTCAAATCCTCCTTCCTTCTAGCACTGATGATGCTACTTAGTTGGGTCATGAAACATCTGCCAGAAAGCAACCAAGTTCAGAGAGCACCAAGGACCCCACAGTCTTCCTTCCTTCCTTCCTTCCTTCCTTCCTTCCTTCCTTCCTTCCTTCCTTCCTTCCTTCCTTCCTCCCTCCCTCCCTCCCTCCCTCCCTCCCTCCCATTCTCTCCTTCCTGGAAATTCCAGGGCTATTTTCTTTTGAAGCAGTTGGCTTTATAAACATTTAGATCAGGGATGCCCCCCTTTGGCATCTTTAAGACCTGTGTTGCTGGGGGATCCTAGGAGTTGGTCCACAGGTCTTAAAAGTGCCGAGGTTGGATATCCCTGGTTTAGATTGAGCTGGTCCTTTTACATCCTATCTGTGTACCTGAATGAAAAGAAGGACGAGGGGTGACCCGGTAGTCTTCCATGAGTTGAAGGGCTGCCACTAAAGAAGAGCCAGTCCACCTTCTCTCCAAAGCCCCTGAAGGGAGGCAGGACAAGAAGAAGCAACAGATGGAAACTCATCAAGGAGGGAAGCAACCTGGAACTAAGGAGGACTTTCCTCACAAAGAGGACAATTAATCAGTGGAACCTCTTGCCTCCAGGAGTCGTGGGTGCTGCATCCCTGGAAGCTTTTAAGAAGAGACTGGATAGCTATCTGTCTGGAATGGAGTAGGATTTCCAGCTTGAGCAGGGGGCTGGACGAGAAGAGCTCCAAGGACCCTTCAGACAGAATAGCATTCTGTATCTAAGGTTTATGTCCTCCACGCAGCCTCCTGGACCTATCTAGCTCTTGGGCCCTGCCCGGAAGAACCTCTAGGGCTCCTACCACCTTGTATTCTCCAACAGCTACTTGAGAGTGGGGCCTTCTGTCTTTAAAATTGTTACCACAGCCACGTAGCCGTTGGTACAGAGCATCCGGGGTGTAAAAAACAACCGTTTGGGGAAGAATATGAAAATTACAGAAATTATCCCTTCTCTTTTTCAGGAACGGGGCGATGCTATAACCGGATGCCTGGGTCCTCGGAACCGCCTCTGTTTCTGCCCCCGTTGTGCCGGATGGAATCTGGCCGCTGACGGCGTGGGAGCACCCCTGCCACACCTTCCGAGCACCGGGTGGCCAGCCTCGCACCCCTTCCTCCCCCCCTCCCCCCCTGGAATGCTGTATGTGCCTTGCTCTGCCTCTCGCAGGACAGCGCCCGGTGGCATTGGGGCAACCTACTGAAGCCGGCACGCTCAAGGTACTCTTCGCTGCTGCTGCTGCTATGGGCTCCTTTGAGGCCACCTGTCTTTTCTCCGGGAAATTTGGGGACCCGCGTTTGGGTGCAGAGGTGAACTCGTTTGTACAGGTAGTCCTCAACATATGACCACAGTTGAGCCCCAAATTCATATGAGACATTTGAGGGAGGTGGTGGAGGTGGCGGCTTTCCTGTTTAATGATGCCAAGTGGGGATGGAGCCCATCAAGGGCCTTGTCTCATTGCTTGTCATCAGGGAAGGGGCTGTTACTGTTTTTACTCTCTTTATACAGGTAATCCTCCACCTACAACCACAATTGTATGCAAAATCTCTGTTGTTAAATGAGACAGTTCTTGACTGAGATTTGCCCCATTTTAAGCCAGTCACTTCAGCACCAAGGACCCCCCAATCCATCCTCCATCCCTCCCTCCCTCCCCCCCTCTGCAGTGGATGGATCTTAATCAGACGCAGGAGAAAGTTGGCTGTCCCTTTGCCCTTGTCTCCTGGAATCCCCTCTGCCTTCTCATTGCTCCCTCTGCAGTTCTCGGAGCAGCAGAGCCCAACCTCTTGCCCCATCAGGTAGGGCGGGGGTTGCAGCCTCCCACTCCTCTCCCTCTGGAAGGATTTGGGTAGTAGTTTTCACTCCTTGGGGGCAGATTTGTTTAGAGCAAGGAGGTCCAACTGTGGCCACTTAGCTGGCTGGGGAATTCTGGAGGTTGAAATCCACAAGTCTTACATTAGCCATGGTTGGACACTCTTGGTTCAGAGGCTGGGAAAGCCCCCTTTGTGGGGAATGGAAAGTTAGAATCTACGTTGAGCATGGGGTTGGATTGGGTGGCCTAAACGTCTTTCAAATTATGTATTCTTCGTAAGAGGCTGGAGGCGCATGCAGCCACGAAGCGCCTGAGTGTGGAAGGGTGTATCGCCTAGGCTTAATTGCACAGAATCTTATCCGATTGGTGACCTTGAGGCCTGTCCTATCACTCTGTGGTAGATAAGCTCAAAAGCGCTAATCTATGCCAGCTATTATTATGCCAATGTCGGCTGTTGTGTTTTTCCTAACTTTCTTCGGTTGCACTCTTGACAAAAGGCAGATGCTGCGTTTTGGCCTAGGGAAGAAAACGGGGACTTAGAAGAAAGTTTGTGGGAAGTTTTCTTCCTCTTTCCTTTTTGTTTGTGCTTTAGATTGGCTCCCTTTGAATCTGTGTGTATGTAACACGCAATCACGCATGTACGCTGGTGCTTTCTCTCCTGTGGGAATTCCTGGGAACTTGCTGTCCAAATGGAATATAATCTTAAGGTGGCAGATTCCTTTCTGGAGCATCAGCTGTGAATGGGTTTTAGAGTGGGTTTCGGACACTGCTGTGTCACTGAGTATCACCGCAGCCGAGAAGGGGCTTTTTGGGGTTCCCATCAATCCGAGGAGTGGTGGACAATTTCCAGCTGTTAGAGGTGCAGGTTGAGGGGGTCTGTGACAACTCTCCACGGGACAGGAGTTACACTAACATCGAAGAAATAGTGGAATGGACTCATTAAAGAAAGGATGACAAGAGGGGACAAATTAAAATGATTTTAAACTATTTTGAATCATTAAATTGAATTGTTGACTTTTCCCATAGCAAGTTGTCCCAGGCGGCTGTTGAGCAGTCCTGGTGTTTCTCAGGGCTGAACGGCGTTTCAGGTACCCTGGCAGGGCCCTTCCTTCGACCCAGCACATCCAGGGGCTGGTCACAGGTTGCTTTTTCCAAAAGGCAACTGGACTTCCTTGCTTTTTCCTTGAAAATGTTTTCCTTCTCAGCCAAGAAGCTTCTTCAGTTCTGACTGAATGGTGGGGATTGGAGGAATTTACAGTGGCACCTCGGTGCTCATCGTAAAATTGATTGCGGGAGGCACCAGGAGTACCAAATAAAATTCTCCCTTAAGCAATAATGTAGAGTCCCAAAGCGACCGACAATGAGAAGTTCTCGCTTGTGCGTTGAGTATCCAACCAATGATGAGTAACGGGACAAAACTTTGCCGTTGGAATATGTTGGGTACCCAATTCAATGAGTTTCAGAGCAGTTGAGTACAGATAGTCCTCGCCTTACAACAGTTCACTTAGCGACCGTTCAAACTTACAGTGTCACTAAAAAAGTGAATTATGACCACAGTTCACACTTATGACCGTTGCAGCATCCCCAAAGTCATGTGATTTACATTCAGATGTTTGGCAAGGGACCCTGGCATTGTCCGGCCCTTTGGGGCAAGGAGACCTTGTGGCCAGGAGGGGAGAAGGAAGAGCTTTTCCTGGGGGGGGGGGGTGTTTCGGTTGGCCTCCCCCAACCACCATCAAAAGCTTATTTTGGATGAGCTTTGGCCTTGTTGTGTTGCAATGTAATTTCATTTTATTGTTTTAGTTGATGTATTACGCCTCGTACATTTTTGCAAGTTGCCCAGCTACACACACACACACCCCCCACACACCCCTGTAGACAATCCAAGAAACAAAGGACAGGAAGGAAGGCAAAGACAGGGTTGGCCTTCCAGCCCTTTAGCCTGGGCTGGCCGGTATGGCTTGCAGCCTCCTCTGGGTGGAGGAGAAAGGCCCGATGCCCTAAGAGGGGGATCTTTCCCTTGCAAAGGATGCTGTAGGCTCCTCTTCCAGGGGGAGGAGGACTCTGGGATACTGGCTGCCCAGGCCATGCCTGGGGGCCCTTCCGCTTCCGCTTGGCACAGCAGGGCTCAGAGGGGGCTGCTCCCACCCCCCTCACCCTTTGCTCTGGCCCACCCAAAGTGCCTTTCAGGCGTCCTCCAACAGCAGCGGCAGCAGCAACAGCAGCCGATTCTTCTCTTCCCCTGCGTCGCATTCTTCCAAGTATTGGGGAGGGCAGATGGATTGGAGGGTGGTTCTTCAGGTAATCAACCCTCCCAAATCCTCCCACCTGCCAAGGGCAGAGGACCCCTTGGGGGAAGGACAGAGCTCCCAAGAGCTGCTTACTCCAGCTGGAATGCAGCTCAGCAGAAGCTGTGTGGAAGTTCCCCATCTCAGCAGTCCTGGGGGAAATCACTGCAGGGGGCACACGGGGGGCTGGGGCGGATCAGGTGGCATCAGAAAAGGCCCCTCAGTCACTTATGGATTGGATTTTTATGGATTTATTGGATTTATATGCTGCCCTTCTCCCAAAGGACTCAGGGCAACGTGCAACATTAAAAAACACACATCCCAAAAGTTAAAAGGAAATTAGGTAAGTATCCAAAGAAACAAACCCAATTAATACAAAATTAACAGGCCAGGCCGGCTTGCTGGAAGAGCCAACTTAGGCTGTGATCCCTCTTCCCCTCTTGAGACCCTCTTTGCGCTGGGAAATCCCCAAGGGGCCTCCCCCCCCCTTTCAAACCGTTTCTCTTC
This sequence comes from Natrix helvetica, assembly GCF_964273705.1. Classification (NCBI taxonomy): domain Eukaryota; kingdom Metazoa; phylum Chordata; class Lepidosauria; order Squamata; family Natricidae; genus Natrix; species Natrix helvetica. The sequence goes on along the minus strand of NC_138550.1, from coordinate 171,715,630 downwards.
TGGCCCAAGAACTTCAGAAGCTTTTTGAAAGAGAAGGGAAACATTTTCAAAGGAAAAAAGGAAGACAGTCCAGTGGCCTTTGGGAAAAAGCACCTTGGGGGCAAGCGGGACCTGTGAATCTCAACAGGCCTGGGCTGGGAAGGGTTGCAGGCTGCTTCTCTGGCTGCAGCCCTGCCGAAGCCTCCCTCCCTCCCTGCTGGGTTTCCTGGTTCTGCAAGCCCTCCTCACCCCCCCCCCTTCACACACACACACACACACACAGCCTCAAGGCAGCGCCTCTTCTTGACTTAAAGGGCCTCTGGGCGGAGAGAGCGGGCAGTGGATGCTGGAGCAGGCTGTTCAGGTCAGGCAGCCTCCTTGCAGGCCTCCTGAGAAGGGAGCCAGCTGCACAGCTACTTCCTCTCCAGCCTGAGGGGGAGTTGCTGCTGGATCTTAACAGAATAACACAGTTGGGAGGGTCCTTGGAGGTCTTCTAGTCCAACCTCCTGCCTAGGCAGGAAACCCTATACCGTTCCAGACAAATGGCTATCCAACATCTTCTTAAAAACTTCCAGTGTTGCGGCATTCACAACTTCTGGAGGCAACTTCTGTTCCACTGATTAATTGTTCTAACTGTCAGGAAGTTTCTCCTCAGTTCTAAGTTGCTTCTCTCCTTGATTAGTTTCCACCCATTGCTTCTTGTTCTACCCTCAGATGCTTTGGAGAATAGTTTGACTCCCTCTTCTTTGGGGCAACCCCTGAGATATTGGAAGACTGCTATCATGTCTCCCCTGGTCCTTCTTTCTCTTAAGCTAAACATACCCAGTTCCTGCAACCGTTCTTCATAGGTTTTAGTCTCCAGTCCCCTAATCATCTTTGTTGCTCTTCTCTGCACTCTTTGCAGAGTCTCAATATCTTGTTTACATCGGGCTGCATTCCTAGCGTGGGCTCCTCTGAAGAGGAGTCCCCATGGAGAGAGACCAGAGAGGAAACGGGTAGACCCCTCCTCCCTTTGCCAGGCTTGGCCGGACGGGAAACAGCTTGGAAGGGAGTGGTCCTTTCGTCCCTCCTTCCTGGAAAACTCAGGGCTCGACGCACTGAAGTAGTGGCCACCAGGGACCGGAGCAACAGAGAGGACCGGGGGGGGGGGGGGGCTGGAATTGTGTGCTGTCTGCATCCCATGGATGGGGCTTTGCTTGTTTGCACAGCCCAGTTGCTGGCATACCGTGGCCCGGTGCCCGTCTGCAGACCAGAGATTGGGGATCCCTGGCACTAACGGGGCTTCCCAGGGAGGCAGATCTGGGGAGCAGCCAAGGCTGAAGCCCCAGAGAGCTGCCCCCAACTGCTGTATCAAAGCTTGTTCTGGACCATTAAGTCCTGCTCTGTTTCCCAACCTTCCCTTTCCAAGCAGCCCCCAATCCCCAGGGGATGTTGGGGTTTCTGGACCCCTGTGCGGCTGCCTCTGTGCTCAGGAAAGCCCAGCTGGACTCAGACTTCCCTAGGAATCCCTGCTGATGAGGTGCCTTCCGGGGCTTTCCCCATCTGAACAGGTTTAACAGGTGGGGACTTTAGCTCCCAGAATCCCCCAGCCGGCATATTATATATATATATATATATTATTTTATTTTTTATTTATTTCTTGGATTTCTAGACCGCCCCCTCTCCCGAAAAGGGACTCGGGGCGGTGTACAGTCGATGCAGATAAAAAATACAATCATAAAACAATTAAATACATTTGGATGGAGGAGATAGGCTGTACAAGAAATAAATATATTCTAAAACCCTAAAAAACATCCCCAATTAAAACCCAAACCCAATTAAAATAAATCCCCGGGAGACAAAACTAAGAGAGTGCCAGGCCAGCTGATTGAAATAGGTGAGTCTTTAATTTTTGACGGAAGGAACGGAGGTCGGTGGTAGTTCGAATGTCGGGGGGGAGGTCATTCCAGAGGGTTGGGCCCATCACAGAGAAGGACCTACTCCTAGGTGTCGCCCGCTGGCACTGCCTAGCGGACGGCACCAGGAGGAGTCCCTCCCTGTGTGAGCGGATAGGTCGCAGGGACGTGTGTGGTAGGATGCGATCCTGCAGATAACTAGGTCCTATGCCATGGAGCGCTTTAAAGATGGTAATCAATACCTTGAAACGCACCCGAAAGGCCACAGGTAGCCAGTGCAGCTCGCGCAGGAGAGGTGTTACGTGGGAGTAACGTGTACTCCCCATGATAACCCGCGCGGCTGCGTTCTGAACTAGCTGCAGTCTCCGGATGCGTCCCAAGGGAAGCCCCATGTAGAGGGCATTGCAGTAGTCCAGGCGAGACGTCACCAGCGCATGAGTGACCGTGCGCAGGGCACTCCGGTCCAGTAGGGGGCGCAATTGGCGCACCAGGCGAACCTGGTGGAACGCCCCCCTTGCCACGGCTGCCACATGGTCCTCCATTGACAGCCGGGCATCAAGGAGGACGCCCAAATTGCGCGCCCGCTCCACAGGGGACAGTTGTTCGCCCCCTATGGCCAGCGATGGTGTCAGCTGGCTGAACCGAGGTGCCGGTAGCCACAGCCACTCAGTCTTGGAGGGGTTGAGTCTGAGTCTGTTGTCCCCCATCCAGACCCCGACGGCTTCCAAACACCGGGACATCACTTCGACAGCCTCGTTGGGGTGGTTTGGGGTTGAAATGTACAGCTGAGTGTCATCAGCGTACAGGTGGTACTCAACCCCAAAACCACGGATGATCTCACCCAGCGGCTTCACATATGCGTTGAACAGGAGAGGCGAGAGGACCGACCCCTGCGGCACCCCACAAGTGAGTGGCCTCAGGGACGACCTCTGCCCCCCTGTCAACACACATTGCTTCCGGTCGGAGAGGTAGGAGCCGAACCACCGCAAAACGGTGCCTCCGACTCCCATCCCCTCCAACCGGCGCAATAGGATACCATGGTCGATGGTATCAAAAGCCGCCGAGAGGTCTAATAGGACCAGGATAGAGGAACAACCCCTATCTCTGGCCCTCCAGAGATCATCAACCAACGCGACCAAGGCTGTCTCAGTGCTGTGCCCGGGTCGGAAGCCGGACTGGCGTGGGTCTAGATAGTCGGATTCATCCAGGTGTCGCGGAAACTGCTGTGCCACCACATTCTCAACAACCTTCGCCAAAAAGGGGAGGTTGGAGACTGGACGGTAGTTAGCTAGCTCCATTGGGTCGAGCGAAGGTCTCTTGAGCAAGGGTCTCACCACCGCCTCTTTCAAGGCGGTTGGTAAGTATCCCTCACCCAATGAGGCGTTCACCAGGCCCAGAAGCCAGCCTCGTGTCACCTCCCAGGCTGCCAGTACCAGCCAGGAGGGGCACGGGTCCATCAAACATGTGGTGGGTCGCAGCCGTCCACGCAACCTGTCCAAATCCTCGGGGGCAACAGAGTCAAACTCCTCCCAGAATGGTCTCTCAAGACTCGCTGTTGACGGCTCGTCTGGTCCACTGACGGAGGTCCATCCGCTCCGGATCTGATCGATTTTGTCCTGAAGATATTCCCCAAACTCCTCTGCTCTTCCCTGTAAGGGTGCCCCCCGCGTCCCCTGCGATAAAAGGGAGCGGGTCACCCGAAACAGGGCGGCAGGGCGGTTATCCGCGGACGCAATAAGGGCGGCACAATGTCTACGCTTGGCCACTCTTATTGCCACAAGGTAAGTCCGTAAATAGGCTCTTACCTGTGTTCGGTCAGATTCGGAGCGTGAGGACCTCCACCTGCTCTCTAGACGTCTCCTGTGGCGCTTCATCACCCTTAGCTCCTCAGTGAACCAAGGTGCTCGGGTGGGTCGATGCCGCAGGAGAGGTCTCAAAGGCGCAACCCGGTCCAAGGCCCCAGTCGTCGCCCTATTCCAAATTTTCAGGGGGGGGGGCGGCAGCCTTGTTCTGCATTGTTTGTGCAGGTGATTAATCTCCTTGCTTCTTTCAGGGCAACCGTGGTTGTGGCCGTCACCCTGGGACAGCATGTCGGGCCCGGTCCCAAGTCGAGCGAGGGTCTACACGGAGGTCAACACCCAGAGGCCTCGCGAATATTGGGACTACGAGTCACACGTGGTGGAATGGGGGTAGGTGACGGTGGGGGCGGCAGAAGGTTGGCCGGGTGCTCCCCCCCCCTCCCAATCTCTCCTCCTCCCCTGTGGACCCCTGAAGGAGCAAAGCTTTCCCCCCTCAGTTTGTGGTGGTTTGTTTGCCTGGCCTGCCTCTCCCGGGCTCCCAAGACGGGCCAAAGGACTAAGAATATACACCCGAACTACACCCTGTTGTTTCTCTGTACATATCTTTGTTTTTATTTTATTTTGTCCTGCTTCTGTAGTGTATACAACAACATTGTATTTTAATGTTTAATGCATTCAAAGTGAGGGTAAAGTTATTCTCTTCTTTCTATCTCTCTGCGAAAGAAGGACGAACCCCCATAAATTCTAAGATTGGGAGTTGGCCAGGCTGGCTTCCTCAGAGACCCTCCAAAATGCTCCTTGCTTTGCACACACACACACCCAAATCTCCACTGGCATGGCTGTTCCAAATAATTTCTGGCCCCTGTATTTATCTTGCCCCACCGCCATTTGCCCCACTGAGGTGACCCTGAGTGGCCTCAAGGACTCTCTGGAAGGGAGGCAAATGTCCTTCCCTTCCCCACCCCACCATCCAGTCAGAGCTGAAGAAGCTTCTTGGAAGGGAAGCAAAACGTCTTCCAAAGAAAAACACGAAGGTCCAGTTGCCGCTTGAGAAAAGCCCCCTGGGGGTCCTTGTCGATGCCAGGGGCCAAGGCTCCTGGTTGACAGGAGAAGCCTGCAGGATGGGGGGGCGAGGGTGGGCTAAGGGGACAAGGTGGGCGTGAAGGAGCCCCAGGGAGCTTGGGGGGGGGATTTTCAGGGGTCTTATAGACCCGCAGAGAAGCTGCAGAGTCCAGGGAGTGAATGCCACCCAGCGCTCTTTAAGACAGCGCTCTCCAACCTGTGGGCTGCAGCCCCCTAGTGGGCCCTGAGTGGTTTGCAAGCACGCGCAGGGACACACACCTTCACTTGCACAAGCAGTGGGCGAGCCCATGCGCTCCATTTGCACACGCTAACACACACACCACACACACCACCGGTCCACAAAGCCGGAAAGGTTGGGGAACTCTGCCTTAAGACCGGCTGCCGTTTGGCCAGAGCCCCTTTAGCAGCATTTTCAGTCCTTTTCTTGGGGGGAGGGGGGAGGGAGTTTGCAATACAGGTAGTCCTCACCCTATGACCAAAATTGAGCCAAGATTTCCATCACTAAGCAAGAGAGTGGTTAAGCGATTTTTGCTCCCATTTTATGATATTTCTTGCCACCGTTGTTAAGTGAATCACTGCTATTGTTAAGTTAGTATCAAATCAAATCAAATTTTATTTGATTAGCCGCACCCTCTCCAGAAGGACTCGGGGCGGCGTACAATTAAAACACATAAAAATATACAAATATAACAATACATAAACATATAAATATGCATGTGCAAGGAGGAGGTAAACAAATGAATAAAATAGCATTAAAATTTCAATTTAAAATCCCTCAATTACAATATAAAATACACAATTAAAAAACCCGTCAGGAGCGATATGATAAAACTATGGTTGAGCCAGGCCAGCTACTTGGAAGAGGTGGGTCTTAAGCTTTACGCGGAAGGAGCGGAGGTCAGAGGTGGTCCTGATATCAGGGGGGAGGTCATTCCACAGGGCTGGGCCCATCACAGAGAAGGCTCTGCTCCTAGGCGTCGCCCCCCGACATTGTCTGGTGGACGGCACCTGGAGAAGTCCCTCTCTGTGTGAGCGAATTGGTCGTAGGGATGTATGGGGCAAGATACGATCCCGCAGGTAACTAGGTCCTGAGCCATGGAGCGCTTTGAAGATCGTAATCAAAACCTTGAAACGCACCCGGTAGACCACAGGAAGCCAGTGCAGCTCGCGCAGGAGAGGTGTCACATGGGAGTACCTTGTACTCCCCATAATCACCCGCGCGGCCGCATTCTGGACCAACTGAAGTCTCCGAGTGCATCTCAAGGGAAGCCCCATGTAGAGAGCATTGCAGTAGTCGAGGCGAGACGTCACCAGCGCATGAGTGACTGTGCGTAAGGCATCCCGGTCCAATAGGGGGCGCAATTGGCGCACCAGGCGAACCTGGTGGAACGCCCCCCTTGCCACGGCTGTCACATGGTCATCCATGGACAGCCGGGCATCCAGGAGGACGCCCAGATTGCGCGCCCATTCCACGGGGGCTAGTTGTACGCCCCCAATGGCCAGAGATGGAAGTAACTGGTTGAACCGGGGGGGCGGAACCCACAGCCACTCCGTCTTGGAGGGGTTGAGCCTGAGTCGGTTGTCATCCATCCAGACCCGTACGGCTTCCAAGCACCGGGACATCACTTCGACGGCCTCGTTGGGGTGGTTCGGGGTGGAAATGTACAGCTGAGTATCATCAGCGTACAGATGATATCCCACCCCAAAACCACGAATGATCTCACCCAGCGGCTTCATATATGTGTTGAACAGGAGCGGCGAGAGGACCGACCCCTGTGGCACTCCACATATGAGGGGGCTTAGGGTCGACCTCTGCTCCCCTGCCAACACACGTTGCGTCCGGCCGGAAAGGTAGGAGCCGAACCACCGCAAAACGGTGCCCCGAACCCCCAACCCCTCCAGTCGGTGCAACAGGATACCATGGTCGATGGTATCAAAAGCCGCCGAGAGGTCTAATAGGACCAGGATAGAGGAACAACCCCTATCTCTGGCCCTCCAGAGATCATCCACCAACGCGACCAAGGCCGTCTCCGTGCTGTGTCCGGGGCGGAAGCCGGACTGGCGCGGGTCTAGATAATCATTTTCCTCCAGATGTCGTGGAAACTGATAAGCTACCACACTCTCTACAACCTTCGCCAAAAAGGGAAGGTTGGAGACAGGACGATAATTGGCCAGCTCCGTAGGGTCCAGAGAAGGCTTCTTGAGTAAGGGTCTCACCACCGCCTCTTTCAAGGCGGCCGGGAGAGACCCCGCACCCAGCGAAGCGTTCACTAGGCCCAGGAGCCAGTCACGTGTAACCTCCCAGGATGCCAGTACAAGCCAGGAGGGGCATGGGTCCAATAAACATGTGGTAGGTCGCAGCCGTCCACGCATTCTGTCCAAATCCTCGATGTCAACCAAGTCAAACTCCTCCCAGACTGGTCTCTCAAGACTCGCCATGGACGTCTCGCCCGGACCACTGAAAGGGACCCAATCCTTCCGGATTTGAGCGATTTTATCCTGCAGATATTTCCCAAATTCCTCTGCTCTACCCTGTAAAGGGGCCTCCCGCGGCCTCTGAAACAGAAGGGAGCGGGACACCCGAAACAGGGCGGCAGGGCGGTTCTCTGCGGATGCAATGAGAGCGGCACAATATTGACGTTTGGCCGCTCTCAATGCCACAAGGTACGTCCTTAAGTGGGTTCGTACCTGTGTTCGGTCGAATTCGGAACGAGAGGATCTCCAACGACTCTCTAGGCGTCTCTTGCGGCGCTTCATCACCCTTAGCTCCTCGGTAAACCAAGGGGCCAGGGTGGATCGTTGCCGCCGGAGAGGCCGCAAAGGCGCCACCCGGTTTAAGGCTCCGGTGGTCGCATGGTCATTAAACAAATCCGGCTTCCCCATTGACTTTGCTTGTCAGGAGGTCACAAAAGGGGATCAGGGGCACTGCGACCGTCATAAATACGAGGCAGTTGCCAAGTTTCTGAGTTTCTACGTGCCCTTGGAGGTGGTGCAACGGTTATAAGTGTGAACAATGGTCATGTCCCTTTTTAGTGCCGTCGTAACCTTGAGCGGTCACAAAAGTGATTGTAAGTTAAGGATTACCTGTACTTATGTGATAAAATATAGATATTTCGTAACCCAGCTAGGTCACGGCTTCAGTGCTAGAAGTGTTGGGAGTTAGAGGGGCAAAGTTCCCTCCCTTCCAGCACTGATGATGTTCCCTAGTTGGGTGATGAATCGTCTGCTTGAAAACAGCTCAGCTCTGGGTTCGCTAGGACTCCATCCGGAAAACACAGCAGACTGAAGAGGAAAATATGCAGGCACAACAACGGAAAGAGGGAACGGAGAGAGGAGGAGGAGAGGAGAAAGGAGAGGGAAAGAAGAAAGGGAAAAGGAGAGGAAGAAACGGAGGGGGAGTAAGAGTAGGAGAGAGGGTGGGAGAGGGAAGAAGAAGGGAGACATGTGGGAGAGGAAGGGGAGGGAGAGGAGGAAAGAAGAAAGGAGAAAAGGAGGGAGGGAAGGGGGAAGAAGTAGGGCTGTTGTAAAATAGGTTTATGGGGTGGTAGAAAAGCAATCTTGATTATATTATTAATTGTAGGGGAAGAAAAACATAAATGTTAAAAGATAATACACATTATTAATAACAGTTATGAGATTGTATTTTTTTTTGAATTTTTTTATTGTTTTAATTAAACAAAAAACACACACAAAAAAAATCATTCTTCGTTACATCTTCCCGAAAGCATGTCGATTGGTTGCAAATAAATTTTGTGTGTTACTACCACAATCATTCTTTATACTTCATTCATATTGGATTGTACATTTTAAATCAAAGATCTTTATGTATTTTACCATCAATGTACCATCATTCTCATTTAACTAGAATTGTTTAAACGTGCTTTTATCTAGAATCATTTATAACCACATACTGGCATTCATTAGCTGTTTCTGTAATTTCACCAATGCCAACGCATATAAAATCATTAAACATTATCCATTAACATTTCATTATTGTTATTGTAGTTATCTAACATCTTTATAATAAATCTAGACATAAATTTATTAATAGAATTTAAAAGTACCCAGGAGAGATTACATCTTTATAACAAAATCCAAAGCAAAAAAGTATTAGTAAAATTGATAAATCTTTTTTCCAGGTCCCAAGTTATAGTTTATACCCAAATTGTTTTTACTAATTAAAGTTATTATTTCACTATTATTATCATAATGGATTATCTGTTAACGAATAAACATTTTAAAAGAACAAAAACATTCTATAAGCATTTACAAAATCCTACTTATTAATCACCAAGGATTAACTAAGTTTTTAATTATCAGCATTCGTTGTCAACCTGTCTCTTTCCAGTAACGAAACAATCTTACCACTTTAGCCAGATGTTGCGTCAATTCTCTTATTAGAAATAAAAGTAATAAACTTTTTTCAAAAGCAAAACAAAACAGCCCAGCCCAGAGAGCGCCAAGGCCCCTCCCTCCCTTGGACTTTTTCAGGGGTTTTTATTGGGGTGTAATCAGGGCACCCTAAATCCCACTCTAAGGGCCTAGGGGGGGGGGGCGGATGCCAAAGGCAGCCAGGAGCTGTGGGTCGGGACGGGGCAGCAGAGAGGCGTTTCTGCCCCTGGCTGACTGGCTCTGGGGCAAGGGGGCAGCCGTGCCAGGGAGCCGGCCTCCAGGCAGCTCAACCCCCTCCTCTTCCCCTCCATTTCCACAGTAACCAAGACGACTACCAGCTGGTGCGGAAACTCGGGCGTGGCAAATACAGCGAAGTCTTTGAAGCCATCAACATCACCAACAATGAGAAAGTGGTGGTGAAAATCCTGAAGGTGTGTCAGTCGGCGTCTTCCCGGTTGAGCGTTGGGGTGTCTTCTGGTGTGGAATGTCCCTCCTTCACCCAGGCCATGGGGGCCCGGGGGGGGATCCAGGTTCGAGTCACCCCAACCCTCACCTTCACCCCCCAGTGGGGCTGATCATAACAGCGCTTCTGCAAAGGACGGAACAGAATAACAAGAATGGGAAGGGGCCTTGGAGGTCTTCTAGTCCAACCCCCTGCTCAAGCAGGAGACCCCAGACCATTCCTGACCACTGACGTGTTGGAGCATTCACAACTTGGGAAAGTTTTTAAGAAGAGCTTGGGCGACCGAAAGTGACTGGATGCCAGCAAAAGCTTTAAACCGGCCTGGGGAATCTGCTGCTGACTGGGAGCCCCCCCCCTCGCCCCCCCGCCTCCTGTCGGCTTGTATGTTGTATAACATAAACATGTTACACCTTTTCTGCTTGTGGTCTTGCTTTACAATAGGTTTACAATAGCAGGTTGAATTGATTTGCCTGATAAATAAGGAGCTCTGCGATGCTTTGAGCTCTGTGCAGGGGGTGGGTGGGGGGTTGCAGGTGCTTGTTGCCTCTGAGCAAGCCCCCTCTGCCTGGATCGTTTCAGGGCTGCTGCCCTGGAGGGGAGGCAGAGAAGCAGCAGCCCCCATGACTTCCTGGGCTCTCATGGCTGAACGGAGCCACAGGCGGGGGGGGGGGGCTGAGGGGGGCTGAGGGTCCGGCAGAAGCCGAGCGGTAACCACAGCTGTGTCTTTTCTTTCAGCCAGTAAAAAAGAAGAAAATAAAGCGTGAAATTAAGATCCTGGAAAACCTCCGAGGGGGCCCAAACATCATCAACCTTCTAGACATCGTCAAGGACCCTGTGGTAAGGGGAGGGGAGGGGGGGGGTTTTCTGAATCTCCCCCACCCCCACTGCAAAGCACACACACACACACACACACGCACCGCCAAGAAAAAATGGGAAGGCGTGGCTTTCTAGTGCCCGACTGGTGGCAGGGAGGAGTCTGGTGTCCTCCCTCCCTCCCTCCCTCAGCCTGGGACTTAAAATAGAATAACGCAGCTGGAAGGGACCTCGGAGGTCTTCTAGTCCAACCCCTTGCTCAGGCAGGAAACCCTACACCAGGGGTGGCGAACCTTTTGGCCCCGAGTGCCCAAATTGGAACGCAGGCCCACCGGCGCGCCAGGAACCCGAAGAGCAGCTGGCGACGGTGCCCTTGCCCACAGAGAGGCCTCCGGGTGCCATAGGTTCCCCATACCAGCCCCACACCGTTTCAGACAAAGACGCCTGCTCTGTTGTGGCTTGCTGGGCTTCTCCCTGCGACTCCCTAGTCCTCGACTTACAACTGAGCCCAACGTTTCCCTTGCTAAGCAAAACTTCAGTGAGTTTCCCCCATTTTATGACCTTGCTTGCCAACATTGTTAAGTGAATCCCCACAGCTCTCAAGTTAATAACACGGTTGTTAAGTGAATCTGGCTTCCCCAGGGACCTGGCTTGTCGGGAGTTGATCCTCTGACTCTGGGCTGCTACCATTGTCATAAGTACGAGTCAAGGGCCAAGCGCCTGAATTTTGATCCTGCAACAGTCGTAAGTGTGAAAAATGGTTGCCTTTGTATGGTTGACGTAGTAATGGTCACTAAATGAACCATTGTAAGTCGAGGACTCCCTGTAATGCCCCTTCCTTCTGGCTCCAGGTCAGGCCCCAGTTCTGACCCACAGCCACCGGACTCACACTTACGACTCAGACTCAGAATGACTTCGCTGTAAGTTTATTTCGTGGCCTCAAAGGGTCACCTCCTCCTCCTCCAAGAGACCCTCCACAAACATGGCTAAATAAGTAAATAAAATACAATGTGACCCCCCCCTCCCCTCCCTAACGGAGACCAGACCCAACTCAGGGGCCCCCCAGCACTGCATCCAACTCCCTGCCCATCTCACCTCCGCTTGCGGGGTCCCCTGGAAGAACCAGCACGACCCACATTAAGACAAGCGAAAGGAAGGAGGGAGCTGCGGCTAAACCTCTCTTTGCCTTTCTCTTCTGCCCCGGACGGTCTGGCCCTGCAGTCTCGGACCCCCGCCCTGGTTTTTGAACATGTCAACAACACAGATTTTAAGGTGAGGAAGTGGGTATGTCTTTGGGTCTTTGGGGCAATGGGACTGGACTTCAACTCCCAGAATTCCCCAGCCTGTGCTACGCTGGGGAATGCTGGGAGTTGAAGTCCAGGCCTCTTAAGGTTGCCAAGGTGGCTTGGAGCCCGTTTGGCTGCTTCACTGTTTCCTGAACTGGGAGGAAAGGCTGCAGGGGGTGGGGGGGTCCTTGAGCTGGCTCAGATTTCACTCCCAACCTTCCCTCGCTTGAGTCTCAGCGCTGGGCAGCGGCGGAGGGAGAGCAGAGCAAGGGAAGGAATGATCCCCCCCACCCCCAAGGAGAGGAGGCAGCCCTGGGCGGGAGGCCAGCGGGAGAGGAACGGTGCCCGGAGCAGAAGGGCCCAGCAGCCTTTGCAGGTTCTGAGCGCCCCAGGAAAGCAAAGCAGGCCTCTGGGCGGACTTCCTCTGGAGGATTTCTGGACCTCCAAGGTCCCTTCCAGCCCTTGGAGTCTATGGTTTCTGCCCCGCAGCCTTGAGGAGAGCAGGGCCAAGGTGGGGGTGGGGGGAGTGCTCCAGGCCAGAGCTTTGCAGGTGCAAAAAGCTTGGCTCTCAACCCTAAAGTGTCCTGGAAACGGTCCTAGAATCGTGACGATGGCTGGGGCCGTTTTCCTACGCCGGGGGGGGGGGGGGGGGCTCTTTGCATAGCTGAGGGGGAGCCTGGCTTTTGAAAGGAGCTTCCTGAGCCCAGGGGATGCCTTGCTCACCGCCCTTCCCCTCTTCTGCCCTGCAGCAATTGTACCAGACGCTTTCGGATTTCGATATCCGATTCTACATGTACGAAATCTTGAAGGTAGGAATTAGGCAGCCGGCCGACCGGCTCTGTGGCAAAGCCTCCCCCTGGGGTGGGCGAGGGAGGTTACCTTTCCTACCTGGGCAATCCGGATCCTTACACCGGGAGCAGCCAGGGAGGGTGAATTTGCCCCGTGGCGTTTCCCGCGCCTGGTCCTGCAGCCACGAGGAGTCCGGGAGCTCAGTGAAGGCGAGCAGAGGCTCCTTGAGGTCTCCTGTTCGGCCCCTGGCAGTGCCAGCTAAGTGGCAGCGGATACGGAACAGGCTTGGCAGAAGTGCCACGCTGGGATGAGTTGGCAGCTGCCAACTTTCTAAGCCAGCCTGGTGTGTTTGCAGCCCGTGAGCTCTGCTGGGACAAAGGGTCCTTGGCCAGTCCTTGTGCAAAAAGCTAAACCCAGTTGGCACTGGGCTGGGCAAGTTACCTCTAGCCCTACAGCGAGGGGGGGGGGGGAGCCATGGTCCTTGTGTGACTCATAGGCTTCAGCTCAGGAATTCTGGGAGTTGAAGTCCACAAGTCATAAACCCCTGGAAGCTCTGGGCCTTTTCCCTTCGCTTTCCCCTTCTTCCTAACTTTCCCTGGTGTCACACACACACGCACACACACACACACACACACCCCACACACATGCCCACACGCAAAGGCAGGCTCCCTTGGGCAGCTGGCATTTAGTTGCCTCCCCCCCCCTGCTTGTGCTCCGTGGAAGAGGCCCTCTACACTCTGACCCCACCTGCCGCCATTGGAATGCTTTGCCCATTGGGCTGGGTGCCCCCAACGCTAGGAAAGGCCTCGGGGGGCCTGGGGTTGCCTTTAGGGGGCTCCTGGGGCTGGTGCAGAGTTGAGGGGGGGGTCTCCTCCTCTACTCACCCGCTCTCTCCCCCCTCACAGGCTCTGGATTACTGCCACAGCATGGGGGTTATGCACCGGGACGTCAAGCCACACAACGTGATGATCGACCACGAGCACCGGAAGGTGAGCCCGTTGACTTTGAGGACGAGGTCCGAAGGGTGCACGGAGCACGCTGGAAGAGCAGAGCAGGCCCCGGTCTCCCCCGCTGCCTCGCCTGGGGCGGCAGTCGGCCTCCTGGGTGGTGAGGAGGAAGGCCCGCAGGCGGGAGCAGTTGCTGGGACAGAGCAGGAGGTGCTGCCTTTGAACATCTCTGTGGCCATGGAGGCTCTCCTTCCTCCTCCAGGTTGTCCCAAGTGGCTTTTTCCCCTCCTTCTTCTTCTTCTTCTTCCAAGAAGCCACCGGACCTCCTGGCTTTTCTTGGCTTGGCTTCTTCAGCTGAGCACCTCCGGGACTCTGTGGCCTCTCCTGCGCCTTCTGGCTGCCCAGCCCTCCTCCGGGTGGTCTACAGCAGGGCTCTCCATCCTTGGCCTCTGGTGAGACTGGTGGACTTCAACTCCCAGAATGCCCCAGGACGCTGGCTGGAGAACTCTGGGAGTTGAAGTCCACCAGTCTTAAAAGAGGCCAAGGATGGAGAGCCCTGGTCTGCAGTGGGGGGTTGTGTCTGTGTGTCTGTGTGTGTGTCTATGTGTGTGTAGCATTTCCTCAGTTGTCTGTCCCCCCAAAGTGAACCCAAATGGGGCCAATTTAGCTCCCTGCTTCCCAGTCCTGGTTCCCCGTCTGCTTCCAGACGCCCGTCCGTGTCTCCTCTGATCTTCAGACAGGAACAGGTTGATTCAGGGCTCAGAAGCTTATTTATTTATCCCCCCCCCCGCCCCCCAATCCTGCCGGCTGCTGCAGCTGCGCCTGATCGACTGGGGACTGGCAGAATTCTACCACCCGGGACAGGAGTACAACGTCAGGGTGGCTTCCCGCTACTTCAAGGGGCCGGAGCTTTTGGTGGATTACCAGGTAAGTCAGCCACCTCGGAATGGGGCCTGCCTGGGGGGAGGAGCCGGGGCGGGTTGTGCCCCTTCCCGAGCAGAGGGCAAAGCCGAAGGGTCAGGAGAGCAGCCCTGCCTGGTGGGGGAGAGGGGCAGCCTTAGCTCTGCTCTTCCGCCCCCCGCTCCCAGTTCTCCCAGTCCGGCCGTGGCTGGGAAAGACCCTGTGCCACTGGAAGCGCTGGTACCGCTTTATGATGCCCTGGGAAGGTCACAGGTAGAATCCTGCGTCTGGTTTTGGTCACCAGGATATGAGAAGGGAGAGTGCGGAGAAAAGCAGCCAGGAGGATGAGAAAGGCTGGGGACTAAGATAAGGCTAAGTGGCAGGAACTGGGCAGGGCTAGTCTAGAGAAAAGAAGGAGGACCGGGGGGGGGGCAGGGGGGGCATGATAGCAGTCCTTCAATCTTTGATGGGCAGCCACAAAAAAGAGGGGAGTCAGCGTATTCCCCAAAGCCCCTGAAGGGAGGAGAAGCAACGGGTGGAAATTCAGCAAGGAGAGGAGCAAAGGGGAATTGAGGAGGGACTTCCTGATAGGGAGAACAATTAACTTGTGTGGAACAGAAGTTGCCACCAGAAGTGGGGATTGCCCCATCGCTGGAGGTTTTCAAGAAGAGGCTGGGCGGCCACTTGTCTGGGGTGGCCTAGGGCCTCCCGCTTGAGCAGGGGGTTGGACTAGAAGACCTCCGAGGTCCCTTCGCACTCTGCTGCTCTTCTGTGTGAAGAAGAGTCCATGAGGCCCGAATCTCTTGGGGAGAGGGAACTCTCGGCCGGAGCCTCTCTGGTGGCAGAAGGACCTTCCGCCCGAAGTCTGGAGGGTCCCTTGTGCCTATTTGCAGGGAGAGGAAAGGGGGACGGGGGCACCAGAGACGGGGTGTGTGATGAGAGCTTCCTGAAGGCTAAGGGCTCCTCGTCCCCTGCCTGGGCTCCTGTTAGGGGGCAGGCCTCTGGGTCTCTGCCTGTCCTGCCGCTGCCCTCGCCCTGCTCTCTCCTGCAGATGTATGACTACAGCCTGGACATGTGGAGCCTGGGATGCATGCTGGCCAGCATGGTCTTCCGTAAGGAGCCTTTCTTCCACGGGCACGACAACTACGACCAGGTGAGGCCCCCCCGGCTGGAAGTGGTGCCAGTCTTGCCCCGGCCCCCCCTTCCCTTGGCAGCCCCTGGCTTCCTGCTCCTCCCCCAGGGCCCCCTGCTCCCTCCTGCCTCCTGCCCACTCCAGTTGGAGTTTTATTTGGGGGGGGGGAGGCCTTGAACGGGAGCCCCGTCCTCCCTGTGCACAGAGGCAGGGGCTGCTGGACTCGCTGCGGAGATCCTCCGTCCTCCAGGCCTCGGTTGACCCAGGGGGGCTTTTCCCAGAAGGCAACTGGACCTCTGTGCTTTCTTGCTTCACAAAATGCTTTGCCTCTTGTCCAAGAAGCTGCCTCAGTTCTGGAGAAGTTCTGGGGCTTCCTGGGTCAGGAGGAGAATGTTTCCAAGGGAAACAAACAGCAGGAAAATCCAGTTGCCTTCTGGGAAAAGCCCCTTCAGGGCGGAGGCCAAGTGACCCCCCCCCTCTGCTCCTTCCCCAGCTGGTGCGGATTGCCAAGGTCTTGGGCACCGAGGACCTCTACGACTACATCGACAAGTACAACGTGGAACTGGACCCCCGCTTCAACGACATCCTGGGCAGGTGGGTGAGCGGGGACCCCTCCCGGGCACCCCTCCCTTTGGCGGGCCTGGGTGTGTGTGTGTGAAGGGCACCTGTGGGAACCTCTCCCCCTCTCCCTCCCTCCGGGGCAGGCATTCCCGCAAGCGATGGGAGCGCTTCGTGCACAGCGAAAACCAACACTTGGTCAGCACCGAGGCCCTGGACTTCCTGGACAAGCTCCTGCGTTACGACCACCAGGCGCGGCTGACGGCCCGCGAGGCCATGGAGCACCCCTACTTCTGTGGGTAGCAGCCTCAGCCGGGTTCCCCCGCGGACCTCAAGCCCCCCTTGGATGGAGCTGGGCTGGCTGACTCTCCCTCCTGCAGAGGCCCCCTCTGGCCAGCCCTCCTCTCTCTCCGCTGCCCTCCCGCCATGTTCTCCTGCGCGGACTCAGCTGCCCCCTTCTGGGTGCTGAGCAGGCAGGGGGTCCAGGGAGCCATCCCCCCACCTGACTCCCCCCTGCTTCCCCCTCCCTCCCCCCTCCTCTCTCTCTGCACAGATCCGATTGTGAAGGACCCAGCCAGGCTGGCCTCCTCCGCCGTCCTCTCCTCATCTAACACACCTGTCAGCTCCTCCAGCATGTTGGCAGGTAGGCACCGTGGCTGTGGCCGGGTGGGGGATGCCAGCCGTAGCCCTGGGAGGCTTAGCTCCTGCGTGGTCTTCATCCAGGGAGAGCACGGATGAGGCCTTGGCTTCCCAGGCAGCCTCCTTCACCCCTTCTTTCCTCCTCCATCAGAATAGAGCTGGAAGGGACCTGGGAGGTCTTCTAGCCCAACCCCCTGCTCGAGCAGGAGACCGTTGGCTGTCCAGCCACTTCTTTAAAACCTCCAATGTTGGAGCGCCCACAACTTCTGGTGGCAAGCGGTTCCACTGGTTAATTGGTCTCATTGTCAGGAAATTCCTCCTCAGTTCCAGGCTGGTTCTCTCCTTGATTGGTTTCCACCCGTTGCTTCTTCTTTTCCTGCCTTCAGGCGCTTTGGGGAATAGGCAGAGCCCCCCCCCCCCGTCTCCTTTGGGGCAGCCCCTCAACTCTGCCATCGTGTCACCCCAAGTCCTCCTCTTCTCCAGGCAGGCCAGGCCCATTTCCGGCCCCTGTTCTCCCTTTCCCTTCCTTTTCTCCCCCTGCAGGAATCGCCTCCATGTCAGCCTCCCAGCCGATGGGCAGCTTGGCCGCCTCCCCCGTCATCGCCTCTCCGAATGCGCTGGGCTCGCCCGTCCCTGCGGCCGCCGGAGCTCAGCCCTGACCACCGGGAAGCCACCTCCGGCTTTGAGCACCGCCGAGGCCTCCGCCGTGCCCTCCTCCTCCTCCTCCTCCTCTCCTCACCTGCCTGCCTCTGCATGGCGCTACTGACGCCTGGGGCGGGCAGGAGGACTGCCGGGCGTGGCAGGGCGGAAGGGTCCCGCCTCTGGATCCCAAATCCTTTTCCTCGTTTGTTTCTGTTGAGTATGTGGAGGAGCCCCTTGTCCCGGCTGCTGCTGCCGCTGCTCTTCCGCCTCCTGCCCTCAGAGGGGCCCCAAGGCAGACTCTGGTCCCAGGCAGAGGCTTCTCCTCCTCCTGGGGGGGTCGGGGGGGGGTTGTGTCGAGTCCCGTCAGCTGCACTCTTGCCATGGGGGTCATGGTTAGTGATGCAACTACAGTGTAGACACCTGAACGGAGAATAAATTTTATTTTCTATGTCCCTAAAAGGGGCAGGTGTTGGGCCCTGCTTCTTCCTGAGCGAGGGGACATTGGGGTCTCCAGCCCCTCTGAAGGCTGGAGGACCTCCACTCCCAGAATTCCACCAGTCTTACAGTGACCACGGTTGGAGACGTCTACCGTAGCAGAGAATGGAAAGGGAAGATGCAATTTCCCTGGTCTGGGGTTCCTGAGGGTTGGGTCCAGGGGAGGAAGCTTCCATGGGGCGCCTGGGGGGCTTTGGGGGACCTCCTGCAGGGCAGGTGGGACTGGCTGAGCCCTTGTCATGCTGGGGAGGAAGGGGAGGCGATGGCCCCTTCCGGTCCGTCAGTTGGAAGCTGGGGCCATGGAAGGGGTGGGGTGGGGGGTTGAAAGGCCACCCGGCCGCAGAGGGGGGATCCCTGGGGGTACCAACCCTGCAGCTCCGGAGGAACCTGGGCAGCAACACGGACCTCCCCTCCCCCAGGTTGTCTTGGCAGCAAATCCGGAGCCTGCCCCTGTCACGAGTGGGGCGCAGGGGCTGCAGTCTGTGTAGACATGCCCCTCCTCTGCAGTCCCCATTGGCCCCACGATTTCCGTGGCCAAAGGATGGGTGGTTTGTCTCATTGCCCTCCGTGGTCAAGTCGGGAGCCGGATTGAAACAAGGGGGACAAACGGAGGAGGGGCAGGGAAGGAGGTCTGCAGAGGGCAGGTGCCACCTAGGATGCTTTAGGGTCTCCAACCGCGGCGACTTTATGGATTCTGGGAGTTGAAGCCCACAAGTCCTAAAGTTGCCAAGGTTGGAGAACCCCCTGGGTCAGGGCACCCTCCCTGCCTGCTCTCGGGCTTTGGGTGTGGCAGAAGCAAATACCTGCGGAGACCCAGTTCATACAGTCGTAGGTCTCAGTTCACACAGCCTCCCATCAGGGGACGAGAGCCACGTTCACACAACCAGCCTGAGCCTTGACTGACCTCTGAGCCGCTGCCTCTTCCTTGGTGGGACCAGAGCTAAAGGGAGTTTGGGCCATGGGAAAAGGGACTCCAGGGGGACCCGCTCTCCTCCTCCTCCTGCTGGGGCTGCTTAGGGAGTCCCACTTCCCCCGGGGGATGCTTTTCCCTAGCCCGGCTCTCCTGAGCCTGGAAGGGGATCTCTTTGCTCCAACGCGTTGCTCAGGGCAGGATCTGCCCAGGCCTCTTGGAGAGACGGATGGCCGGGGTCTGTGTGTGAAACTCTGGCACAGCCACTAGCACTGATGGCGTCACTACTTCCGGTCATGAAACGTCTTCGGGAAAACAACCCAACTCGGAGAGCACCAAGGACCCCGCAGTCCCTCCCTCCCTCCCTCCCTCCCTCCCTCCCTCCCTCCCTCCCTCCGCAAATTCCACTCCTTCCGGGGCTGATGGTGTTACTCCTTTTCCAGCTCAGAGACCCACCCGGAGGCCTCCCCCCCCCCTCTGCTGCCTTGTTCCTGATCATGATTTTTGGGGTGGGCAACGTCTGTTCCTTTTCCAAAGCTGAAGATGGCCGCCCTGTTGCCTCGTATCTTTTGCAGGCCAAGGGTGCCCGGTTCCTTTTGCTCTCCTTCACCAGAGAAAGGGAACCAGAACAAAGCTGAAAATGCAGGAAGAAAAAATGAAGAAATCATTTCCGATTTATACCTTTGAATTGACCTCGTCTTCTGGGGCTACAATGCACCTTTCATCTTTTTAATTTTTTTTTAAATCATCAAACCCATCCATCCTAATTACATTTTTTTCCTGTTTCACGGAAAACCTCCCGAAGGCGTTTCATCAACTGTCTTTGATGAGGCTCAAGTTATGGGTAGCTGCTCCCCTTGTGTGGCATCCTTTAAATAAAAACTCAGTCAAGAATCTTTTATTCTAACCAAACCACTAGAAAATGTTTTTTTTAAATCCTGTTTGAAACCTGTTCTCTCTGTGGCCCAGTGTTGCCGTTGATGTATTTATAACAGATTAACAGTTGGAGGGGATCTTGAAGGTCTTCTAGTCCAGCCCCCTGCTTAGGCAGGAGACCTTATACGGTTTCAGACAAATGGTTGTCCAATTGCCTTCTCCAGTGTTGGGGTGAAATTCAGCAGGTTCTGGAGAACCCGTAGCGGAAACTCTGAGTAGTTGAGAGAACTGGCAAAAGTCTCCTCTGGCTGGCTCCAGAGTGGGGAGGGAGGGGGTATTTTGCAGTATCCTTCCCCTGCCGCGCCCACAGAACGGGTAGTAAAAACAAATTGAATTTCACCACCGGGAGCACCCACAACTTTTTGGTGGCAAACTGTCCCATGGGTTAATTGTTATGACTTGATTGATTTCCACCCGTTGTTCTTGTCCTGCCTTCAGGTGCCTTGGACTTAAAAGGGGATTTTATAAGAGGCCTCTGATCTAAGACCGCAACACGAAACATCTGGGCAGATGTAGACGTTGCCTTCTTCGTGGTCTTGACCCTCTTTGCCTTTGTATCTTAGAACCCAAACCCAGAAACTAAAGAATTGCTCAAAGTAAGTTTATTCAAGAGAATCAAGATTGATTGAGTCGTGTGCGGAGGCGCAGGGGTCCTGGATTCACACCTGGGCCCCGTAGACCTCCACCTCGCACAGGGCCAGGGAGACCGTGCGGCCAGGGATGGTGACGGTGACGTAGCGTCCCACTTGACCGTCACAGGAGACGGTGCTGATGGAGCCCAGACGGGTATCGGTGATGGCCCCACAGCTGTTGGGAAGGAAGAAAGAAGGACACCCACCCGTGGGTTGCCCTGGCTCAGAAAGAGCAGATCCTTTTTTTAAAAAGAGCAGTTAACGGAAACACGGATAGTTGGAGAAGGTCTCCGCTGGACATTTCCAGCCACCTGCGATGAGCCCCTGGCAGCCACAGCAGGAGCAGCAACTGGAATAGATGCAGAAGCCGCTTCCTTAGCTATCCAACTCTAACGTCTATCCCGTTGCAAATCTATGGTGCCATAATATGGTAATTTTATTACGGTTTTGTTATAGTTTTAATATTTTACCTCCTACATTTAGGCGACAGGTTTTGCTTATAAAATTGTACATAGTAATGTTTTACTTGCAAATGACTTTTGTAGTTTCATCTATAATATAATATGTGAACCAATGTATTTTAAACCTAATGTAAACTGCTTTAAATACGCTTGTAAAATTTTTGAGTTTTGTAGCAGAATTGTCAAATTATGGAATATCCTACCCAATTCAGTTGCCCAGCTGCTAACTTTCACAGTTTTAATTTTGTGGACTTCATCCCATATTTAAGAGGTTCCTAAAGGGACATGTATAAGTGCCCAATGTGCCTGTCACATTTTAATTTTTTTTTATTTAGACTTTTTTTTAAAAAAATGCCTTGACCATCCATCCATCTTTTATCTATCCTATCTAATTTGCTGATGCTTTATTTAAAATTATATTTGTATATCATGATTGCATGACCTCTCTAGATGCCATACACACTAAATAAAATTAAGAAATGCGTTCCTAACAAAGATATGCATGGATTGCCCCTGTGACTGTGTAGGACAGATGGGGAGGAAGCTAACCACCAGATTGCAGGAACACAAACAAGCAATCAGACCAAGAGCCCTGATCTCATTGGCAGCCTCCCACTGCAATGAAGGACACACATAATTCAACTTGCAAACCACTAAGATTGTTGGACGAGCAGGCCCAAAAACAGCCAAGAAAGTGAAGCCTTGGAAACGGGGCACTCGACAGTCAACAGGAGTGCTGATTTGCCACCAGCCTATCAAGTACTTAGAAGATGAGGACTGGGCAGCACAAGCAAACAACAGCCAAGGACTTAAAAGCCAGCCATCAACACCCCCCAATCAACATCTAAAAAGCCACCTACAACAGGCACTATAAATACCACACACACGGAGAGGTTTCCTAAAGATGGACTCCAGTTTGAATTGAAAGCGAATCGGAAGACAAAACCTCTGGTCCCAGTGACTGATCCAAATTGGATCCTAAGCAAGATATCCCCAAATGCGGAAGCCTTAAGCGTTTTAGCCTCCCCCCGCCCCGAAGTACTGTCCTTGTCTATGGTGGACCAAATGTGAGTCCATTTCCTAGCCACTTTATCTCCTGATTAACCGCTGTCTGTGGAAAGGGGCACTTACAGAGGATTGAATTTTCCATGGTTGGTCACAGAGTTTCCCACGCGGATCTCTGCCCCCTGGAGCCTTTCTCCACAGCAGTCCTCTCGGCTTTTCACCACCACGGAAGAGACGGCATACTGGCTACCCAGGTCCACGTACCACCACGGCCCCCTTTTCTCGCTTCGTGTGGGTGCAAGTGTTCTGTCCAATCCAGCGTCCGCTGCAGTTCCCGTCCACGGCTTTTCTGGCTACTGAATTGAACTGGCTTACATAGGTGGACGATTGGAAAGCTGGACGTCCTCTGGCCACGTTTGTAGCTGGAAAGACGTTTGGGAGAAGAAGCATGTCAGAGGCTTCGTTCCCGGTTGACCTTCCTGCTCTAGATCTGCACGCAAACGTCCAGGGTGGAACGCAAAGTCCGTGGAACAACTTTCAACCCTCTTGAAGTCTTGCTGCCTGTTGGAGACCAGTTTGGAAGAGCACAAGGGAGGGAAAGGCTGGTGACCCTCTGGACTTTAATGCACCCCTGCCCAGGAAGTGGCTGACCAGAATGCATGGACAGAGGCAGGCTGGAGAGCTTGTGAGAAGGAAAGAATTTGGGAGTTCTAACTTGGCCATTTTCCATCTTTGCTTTGACACGAAAGGGTGGAAAGGAAAAGGCCTGATCTCCATCCTCTTTGTGAAGAAGGAATGTGGTGCACAGAGTCGGTCTTGATATATCAAGGAAGGTGGTTTCCAGGGTGGAAATCAGATCCTGAATATGGCTTTGCTAAAAGTGGAACTCATGAGTGGCAGAATGAAGTAGACGGGCTCTTTGTAACTCCTCTCTGGAGAAGGAGAGGACTTGAGATCACCCTCTAGCCTGGTGTTTTGGACAGTTGTTCCTCATGCGGAGATCACGAGGTCTCTGAGAGCCTTAGACCTCTGGAAGACAAGGGAAGGCCCCCTCTGCTCACATCATTGTTGACACTTTTACGGACCCAGGAGTTGCATATTTTCCTTTTCTAATCACTTTTGGAAGTTGCTTGTTAATTGCTTTTCAGCTATTAAGGCTCTTTGGATCAGCCATCAGGTGATTTACCTTAGCAAAAGAAGCTTAAATACAGGTTTAAGAACTTTACTTTTTTTTTTCTTTTGAAATAAACAGAAAAAGGGTGATTAGTTTAATTTTGGAAATTACAATGGATTAAGGCTCCAGATAAAAATAAGATTTTAAAATTAATTATAAGAATCCTTCCTGTGTAAAAAAAGTTTTGGTGTTGAATTCTTTAAAAAAAAATGATAAGAGCAACTTCAAAGGTTGTGGACACTAGAGGGGACTAGAAGAAAGTAAAAATCACAAAAGGAGAACACTTAAATTCAACTTACTACTGGTAATACAGAATGGAATGAAATATAACGTCAGACTTGTTGAAGTATATCTTCGAACAATGGATCCAAAAGTTAATTTTAAGAGCGTCCGCCATTATAGTGTTTGAATGAAAATGAAAAATGAACAGATAATACTGGGCAAGACTATTGACTGAACTGAAAGTGGATTTTAAAATGACAGGCTAACAAGAATGGTACACAAGATGATGCTACATTGAATGTACAGATGAAAATCAGACAATGTCCTAACCATTAAAAGGGATATACAAATGAAAAAAAACAAAAAGTGAGATGGATAATTTTCCTATATTGGATTTATTAAAAAAAGATTATTTTAAACCTGAATAATTTTGTGAGCGGAGACAGAGGGAAAAAATGAAAATAAATCAAGTTCTAAGACATTATTTGAAGGGATTAAAGATAGAAAGGAATATAAACTTACTTTACATGGTCAAAGTAAAAATAGAGATGTAATCTCTAGTAATCCATAATAGATCTTGGCTGACCAGGACTGAGCATCAAAACTTTAAGGGTACAGGAAGATCATAATATGTCATATTTAAGAGAAAGAGATAAGTTTCTAAAATTGTTTGTAGATATGATGAAGGGAGAAAGTCATTAAATATATTTCTTTTTCTTTACAATACATACAGCCTAGAGGTAAGGAGGGATTTTCTGACAGTAAGAACCATTAAAGAATGGAATAGCTTCCCTACCGGAGTTGTGTCTATTCCATCACGGGAGGTTTTCACACAATCATTTGACCGAGATGGTTTT
Organism: Natrix helvetica; assembly: GCF_964273705.1. Lineage (NCBI taxonomy): Eukaryota > Metazoa > Chordata > Lepidosauria > Squamata > Natricidae > Natrix > Natrix helvetica. Next base: position 171,691,621 of record NC_138550.1, on the reverse strand, counting down.
ATAAGGTCTCCTGCCTTGAGCAGGGGGTTGGACTAGAAGACCTCTGAGGTCCTTTCCAGCTCTGCGATTCTATGTTGAATTGAATAACCTATTGCCATTTTCCTCTATACACAATGGCACAGATTAACATGCAATGCCGATGCCTCACTCTTGAAAGAGAAGAAAAGACCATGCATCAAACAATATCGCCAATCCAAGGGTGATGATAACAGTAATAACAGCAGCATCCCAAAATGCCAAATAATTACCAACATTCTAGGTTTCTTGTCTGCACTTTTTAGTTGATTTCTTCCCTTTTTTTTTAGTTTGCATTAACTGTTTAATCTCTTTACTTTATAAGGTTTGATTAAAGTACTTAAAAAAAGTTCCACCAAGGAAGTCCAAGGGGAGCTCCCGTTTCCCCTTCAGCATCTGAGCTGCCCAAAGTCCTTCAGAGGGAGGACTTGAGTTCTCCCGTTTGTGTCCCCAGCGCTCACCAAGGCCGCTCAGCTCCGGTTTGCAGCTCCGGGCCTCCCCGTGGCCGGCCAGGAGCCCCAGAAGAGGCAGCCACATCCAGGCAACGATTCCTGCGAGGAGACAAAGCAGACGGCAGGGAGAAGGAGCAAAAGCTGCGGGAGCCTCATAGCAAGGATCCTACTTGGATTGACCTCTGCAGGTCCCCTCCCGGGAGGGGCTGGGAAGGCCTTGGGGGCCAAGAAGACCTCTGTTGCCAGAAGCTGGCAGCCCTTCCAGTGGGGTAATGGGCCTTCCCCCTGGAAACAGACCAGGCCGCCAGACAGGACGAGCGTATGAAAGGGCGACATTCTAAGAAGTAGCCAATATAACAAATGTAGTCAAGTGAAGAAGTGAAAAAGACAAGCAAAATTGGGAAGATGGCATGGCTCCCGAGAGCCTAGAAGCAAATTTTAGGCTCCTTCGTGTTCTCTGAACTTGGCTGGGGGTTTTTTGCAGATGTTTCATTACCCAAACTAGATAATGACGCTGTGATGCAGCACTGATGATGTTACCTAGATTGGTCATGAACGTCTGCAAGAAAACAGAGCACTAAGGAGTCATCACCGCCTTCCCCCTCCCCCTCCCTGCCATCCCCCCTCCCAGCACTGATGGCGTTATCTAGTTTGGTAATGCAACATCTGCAAGAAAGCAATGAAGCTGGGAGAGAACAAGGGCCCCTCATTTCAATCCTGAGCTCCACATTTATGAGCTTATTGGTAGCAAATGTAGAGATTAGGATCGAAGGGCAGACTGATGTAGAGGACTTCTATGACTGCCCCTCTCCTATCACTCAGCTATTCCCAACAATAAGAAACCTACTTAAAGACAAAGGTTCCCGTCTCTCTAAGACGAATCCTCTTCCCCCAGATTTTCTGAAGCCTCCTCTCGCCTTTCCCAAGGGAAGGCAGCCAGTCTGGTGGGATTCTTGCAGCCGTGACGACTGGCAATGAAACTTCTGCCTGCAGCTCCTCACAAGAGGTTATGGTAGCTTTCACCTGAGACTGGGCTACTACTTGATGGAAGAGCCGGGTCTTCCCTGCCCTCCAGAAGGCTAAGAGGCTTTAGAGCTGAGGGAGACTGACAGGTCATATAGATCAGGGGTCTCAAACCTTGGCGGCTTGAAGACTTGTGGACTTCAACTCCCAGAATCCCCCAGCCAGTCCACAAGTCTTCAAGTTGCAAGGTTGGACACTCCTGACCTATTTGACTTTCCTGCCTGTGGCAGGATAAAGATTCATGGCCTTCTACCTAAGGCATGGCTACAACACTGGGCCAGACTGTAGTCTGTCTATCGATGATCTCAGCCAACACACTACAACTCTCACCCGGATGAAAAGCATTTTGCAAATAGATCCATCAAGGTAGAGAAGGCAGGGGGTTCTGGTCTTAGGCATTCACTCTGTAGTTTCACTCCCCTGGAGTCTCTCCCCTGGCCAACCAAATGTGGGTGAATTTCACAGCTGCTCCTCTTCAAACCGCAATTTATCCCAAATATGGTCCTTCTGTTTTGGGCAGTTTTAACTTCTTTCCTAATGGGGTGGATCCTCCTTCAGAGAACCCAGCCAGCCAATGGGAAGGTGCACAGCCTCTTCTGGAGACCAATGAAGACCAGGTTACAAAACTCCCATTGGTTGCTTCTGACAGGAGAGGGGACGTTACATAACCCACACCCTACAGGATCTCACCTCTTTGCCCGTTAAGTGACGCATCTTCAGAGGAATATATAAGTCTTCCTTGGCAGAGGCCAACTCCTTTTCATATCGGGACATCACCATTCTCCGTGAGCAAACAGCAACATGAAGCTTTTACAGACTCAAGCAGGCTCTCATCTCCAAAGCCAACATGAGTGGGCGGCTACATTGGCTGCAGATGACCAGAATAGTGGATTTGGAGAGAGAATGGGGCCGTACAGAATATCCAAAGATGCCGAGATTCTAGAAAGAATGCAGAGGAGAGCAACAAAAGGTCATTAGGTGACTAAAAGCTAAAACATGAAGTTTTGCAGCAATTGGGTATGTCTAGTTTAATGAAAAGAAGGACCTTGGGACGGACATGATAGCCGTGTTCAAATATTTGAGGGGCTGCTGCCCCAAAGAAGAAAGGATCAAGTTATTCTCCAAGACATCTGAGGGCAGGACATGAAGCAATGGGTGGAAACTGTCAGAAAAATATATTTCATGGTCAAGGAGACCATGATCAACAAAAAGCATCTACCGGTATTTATTTACACTTGTGCAAGTGGATTCTCGGAAAAGAGAGTCATTTTTTATTTTATTTATTTTATTTATTTTCAAGATTTATAGACCGCCCCCTCTCCCCGAAGGGACTCGGGGCGGTGTACAGGCATCTCATTAAAAACCAGATACAAAAGATAAATACCCTTAAATACCCTTAAAGCGAATTAAACCTAAATTCAGCTGTACAGAATAATAAAAGTTAAAATCAGCTAAAAAGCGTACCCCTAAATATTTAAAAATGCAGACTTGAGGAACTAAAATTGGGATTAGGCCAGGCCGGCTAAATTGAACAGGTGGGTTTTAAGCTTCTTACGGAAGGAGCGGAGGTCGGTGGTAGTTCTGATGTCCGGGGGGAGGTCATTCCAGAGGGTCGGGCCCATCACAGAGAAGGCCCTACTCCTGGGCGTCGCCCGCTGGCACTGCCTCGTGGACGGCACCCGGAGGAGTCCCTCTCTGTGAGAGCGAATCGGCCGAAGGGATGTATGGGGCAGGATACGATCCCGCAGATAACTAGGTCCTGTGCCATGGAGCGCTTTAAAGATGATAACCAACACCTTGAAACGCACCCGGAAAGCCACAGATAGCCAGTGCAGCCCGTGCAGAAGAGGTGTTACGTGGGAGTATCTAGTGACTCCCACAATTGTCCGTGCGGCCACATTCTGAACCAGCTGCAGCCTTCGGGTGCATCTCAAGGGGAGCCCCATGTAGAGAGCATTACAGTAGTCCAGTCGGGACGTCACAAGCGCATGGGTGACTGTGCAGAGGGCGTTCCGGTCCAATAGGGGACGCAATTGGCGCACCAGGCGAACCTGGTGAAACGCCCCCCTTGCCACGGCTGTCACATGATCGTCCATTGACAGCCGGGCATCCAGGAGGACGCCCAAATTGCGTGCCCAATCCACGGGGGCCAGCTGTTCGCCCCCAATGGCCAGTGATGGACACAACTGGTTGAACCGGGGTGCCAGTAGCCACAGCCACTCCGTCTTGGACGGGTTGAGTTTGAGTCTGTTATTTCCCATCCAGATCCGTACGGCTTCCAGACATCGGGACATCACTTCGATGGCATCATTGGGGTGGTCCGGGGTAGAGATGTACAGCTGAGTGTCATCAGCGTACAGATGGTAATCTACCCCGAACCCACGAATGATCTCGCCATTGACAGGGCAACGGGCAAGGCTTAAATACACAATTCGTGGCCTTGTGGGCATCGTCAAGGTCTTTCATAATACAGTTACATAATTGAACTTGGCTACCATTACAATAGTTTGGCGACTATTACAATAAGTAAGGTGAAGGCCAAAAGCCAGATCTCACAGTCACATGGAAGATGAGAATTATTTCTCTCAAGGAGAGAAGCAACCTAGAACTGAGGAGAAATGTCCTATCTGTGAGAACAAATAATAGTGGAATAGCCTCCAGAAAGCAACTGGAGGGTGTTAAAAAGAGACTGGGCAACCTCTTGGCTGGAATGGCATGGGGTCTCCTGCTTGAGCAGGGGGTGGGACTAGAAGACCTCCAAGGTCCCTTCCAACTCTGTCATTCCTCTTTCTGTTTCTTAAGAGGTCATGAATCTTTGGGGGCCACTTCGCCTGGAGCCTTTTGCTTTGAGGAATTCAGATGAAGTTTTCCTATCAAATGACTGTTTGGCCTTAAAAAGCAGTGGAAGCCAGAAGGTCTGCTGGAATTAAGTAGGGTGAGATTAAGAACCAACGAATGGAAGAACGTTCTGTGCAGAGAAGGCTTGTGAAATTTCTCTCCATTAGATGCAGTGAATTTCTTGGTTGGCCTTCAAGGAACAATACAGGTACTCTCTGACTTACGGCCACAACTGAGCCAAGAAATAAGTCCTTGTGGTCATTAAATTTATCTGTTTTGATTGTACGCCGCCCCGAGTCCTTCGGGAGAGGGTTGCGGCTAATCAAATAACATTATTATTATTATTATTATTATTATTATTATTATTATTATTATTATTATTATTATTATTATTATTATTATTATTATTATTATTATTATTATTATTATTATTATTATTAAGCAAGGTATCCACCTGACCATTTCACTCAATGACCATAACTCCAGCTCTCCCGTTGTGGTAGCTAAGTGATTATTAAGTCAGGAGTCTCCAAATGTGGAAATTTAAAGACTTGTGGACTTCAATTCCCAGAATTCCCCAGCCAGCCACGGGGAATTCTGCCTGTCAAGGTGAAATTCTTGAGATTGATTTTCAAGGGTCTCTCAGCAAATTCAGCAAGAGAAAGGAAGAAAATGAGAGCTGTCAATTGCTATCCAGAATTTCTATAGTGAACAATTTGAAATCCACTCACTGTGGACGTTGCACGGTGTACAAAGTTGGAGAGGAATCTTGTCATTGCCAAAGGCTCTGGATTGGCCAATGGGAGACCTGGATTGTCAGGCCTGGAAGCCATTTTTACACTGGGCCTTCAGGCCTGCCACAGTTTATAATGTGGGAAAATGGGAGGAGGGATTATACAGAGTGTGGGTGATATGTAGCCATACAACATTCTTTTTCAGAAAGTCAAGGTCATCTGGGCCTGCAGCTGTGATGAGATGACTGGGAGGTAACTCCTGGCTTGAATGATACAAGATTGGGCCATGTGATGGACATGTGGGTGTTGGGCAGGGACTTGGACTTCCACTTGGGTGGGGAAAACCTGGAAACTTTCAGAATTGGGTTTTCCCCAGATGTGCCAATATGACAACTCTAATAAAATGGAACTTTGAGGAAACTCAAGCCTCTGAGTCTTCTTTCGTTGGGGGTCTTACTTGGAAGCCTGGCATGGATGATGCTTTGTTGCTTCATATTACTCTCTTTGGGGGCTTTATTTGTTAAGTGCAACCTGCTGCTTTTCAGACGCAAGCAGGCAGAGTCCTCAAACTTTAAATAATTGAATAAAATTTATATGTGTTGTGCTGGATTCCTGGTGCTTTGCCAGATATGTGTATAAATATCAGAACAGAACAGAATAAGAAAGTTGGAAGATCTTCAAGTCTAACCCCCTGCTTAGGCAGGAAACCTTATGTCATTTCAGACAAGTGGTTGTACAAGCATCTAAATGGTTAAATCCAACATCTTCTTAAAGACTTCCAGTGTTGGGGCATTCACAACTTCTGGATGCAACTTCTGTTCCACTGATTAATTGTTCTGTCAGGAAATTCCTCCTCAGTTCTAAGTTGCTTCTCTCCTTGATTAGTTTCCACCCATTGCTTCTTGTTCTGTCCACAGGTGCCTTGGAGAATAGCTTGACTCCCTCTTCTTTGTGGCAACCCCTGAGATATTGGAACAATGCTATCATGTCTCCCCTAGTCCTTCTTTCTCTTAAGCTAAACATACCCAGTTCCTGCAACCGTTCTTCCTATGTTTTAGTCTCCAGTCCCCTAATCATCTTTGTTGCTCTTCTCTGCGCTCTTTCTAGAGTCTCCACATCTTTTTTACATCATGGCACCCAAAACTGAATGCGGTATTCCAAGTGTGGCCTTACCAAGGCCTTATAAAGTGGTATTAACCCTCCACGTGATCTCGATTCTATTCCTTTACAGCAATCAGAGAAAGGGAGTGTACTATGCCAATACAATAAATATATAAAAGTAGGATATGGTAAATCCCTTGATTAAATATTGACCAGGTAGGCAAACAGGAGGCATTCTGCCATGGCGTGTGATCTGGGCTGTTACATTTGTCCATCCCTGGCAGTCAGCAGGGGGGGGTCATGGGAGTGCTTTAGGGTCTTCTTAGCAATCTAGCAAGGTGTTTCATGGAGCTCCTGTTGGATTGTTGGAATCAAGAGGCATCTCAGGTGCCTTGAAATGACACGTATGAAGAATGGTTGCAGGAACTGGGTATGTCTAGTCTAATGAAAAGAAGGACTAGGGGTGGCGTGAAAGGACGAGTGGGTCAAACTATTCTCCAAAGCACCTGAAGGCAGGGCAGGAAAGAATGGACAGAAACTAATCAAGGAGGGAAGCAACCTGGAATTAAAGAGGAATTTCCTACCAGTGAGGATAATTTAGTGGCACGGCTGGCCTTGTCGATGCTTCATCACTGGGGGTTTTTCAGAAGAGACTGGACAGCTGCTTGTCAGAAATGGCACAGGGTCTCCTGCTTGAGCAGGGAGCTGGACTAGAAGTCCTCCAAGGACCCTTCCAACTTTGTTATTCTTCTAGGAGAGGGCATGTTTCAAACCAAACCCAGAAACGAAAGAATTGCTCAAAGTAAGTTTATTCAAGAGAATCAAGATTGATTGAGTCGTGGGCGGAGGCGCAGGGGTCCTGGATTCACACCTGGGCCCCGTAGACCTCCACCTCGCACAGGGCCAGGGAGACCGTGCGGCCAGGGATGGTGACGGTGACGTAGCGTCCCACTCGACCGTCGCAGGAGATGGTGCTGATGGAGCCCAGACGGGTATCGGTGATGGCCCCACAGCTGTTGGGAAGGAAGGAAGGAAGGAGGACACCCACCCGTGGGTTGCCCTGGCTCAGAAAGAGCACATTCTTTTTAAAAAAGAGCAGTTAACGGAAACACGGATAGTTGGAGAAGGTCTCCGCTGGACATTTCCAGGCACCTGCGATGAGCCCCTGGCAGCCACCGCAGTAGACGCAGTTAGAAGGCTAGCTTCCTTAGATATCGTACTAAAAACACCTTATGATGATTTTATTATGGTTTTATCTTAATTTAATGTTTTATTTCTTATATTGTATTGTCCTCATTCCCTCCCTCATCTCTCTCATCTATCTATCTATCTATCTATCTATCTATCTATCTATCTATCTATCTATCTATCTATCTATCTTCTATCTATCTATCCATCCATCCATCCATCCATCCACCCACCCACCCATCCATCATCTAGATAGTGGTGTAGGGTTTCCTGCCTAAGCAGGGGGTTGGACTAGAAGACTTCAAGGTCCCTTCCAACTGTTATTCTATTCTATTCTATTCTATCCTATCCTATCCTATCCTATCCTATCCTATCCTATCCTATTCTATTCTATGTTGCTATCATCTAGCTATCTATATTTGCTGATATATAAACTTATATTTGTATAAGTTTATATAAACTTATATTTGTACATTATGATTGCATGACCCCTGTATGTTTATGCAGGTGCCCTTTGGATGCTTCTTTGGCAGCTGGAGAGAAGTGAAAACAAATATTAGTTTTTAAACCAGAGTGGCAGTGTTTACTAATTGGAAGAATGGCATGACATCAAAAAGAAACCATAACATTACAACATATTATGTTTGGAATTCAAAATTTTTAGAAATGACAGAGAATTGAGAAGAGATGAGAAAATATTGAAAATATAAACTTTAATGTGGTAAAACCTGATGGAAAAATGGAAGATATCCAGCAAATGGAAAAAGTGGAGGCTAGAGTCCTAAAAACCCAAGGGAAAAATGAACAAAGAGGCAAGATAACTGTGGATATTGACAGTGAACCGAATGTGGTTGGAGATGGAAAGAGTGGAACAAGGAAAGGGAAAATAGATGGAAAGGTGCTTTACTCCAGATTTCAAGGTATAGAAGAATCCTTGATTAGTTTCCACCCATTGCTTCTTGTTCTACCCTCATCAACTATATTTATATAGAGGGAGTCAAGCTATTCTCCAAGGCACCTGAGGACAGAACAAGAAGCAATGGGTGGAAACTAATCAAGGAGAGAAGCAACTTAGAACTGAGGAGAAACTTCAGTGGAACAGAAGTTGCCTCCAGAAGTTGTGAATGCCCCAACACTGGAAGTCTTTAAGAAGATGTTGGATAGCCATCTGTCTGAAACAGTATAGGGTTTCCTGCCTAGGCAGGGGGTTGGACTAGAAGATCTCCAAGGTCCCTTCCAACTCTGCTATTGTATTGTATTAAGAAGAAAAAAGAGAAGAATTGATGGACTTTAAAAAAAAAGAATTTTATTGGTTTTTAAACATTTATGGGAAAAAGGAGTACATAGAAAATTTTGGCAGCTCCCACGCTAGTGGTAGAAATCCCTCCAAATCTCACAATTTTTACAATATTAAAAACAACGTATAAAAGATAAGCAAAGAACAGAATCTTATTTTACGTTGTATCAACCATGTCTTTAATCTTTACTTTACTTTACTTTATTTTAGACTTTTATACCGCCCCCTCTCCCAAAAGGGACTCGGGGCGGTGTACAGTCAGATTAAAACACATAAATACATAAAAATACAAACATAGTTAGATACTAAGTGCCTAAAAGAGGAGGCTGTAAAAGACTGTACCTAAAGTAAAGTAGTTAAAAACAATGTTTAAAAATAACCCCTAAAAAATACCCAATTAAAAATATCTGCCAGGAGGTAAAATAGGACTATGAATGGGCCAAGCCGGCTAAACGGAACAGGTGAGTCTTCAGTTTTTGTCGGAAGGAGCGGAAGTCGGTGGTGGTTCTGATATCGGGGGGGAGGTCATTCCAGAGGGTTGGGCCCATCACAGAGAAGGCTCTACTCCTAGGTGCCGCCCGTTGGCATTGCTTAGTGGACGGCACCAGGAGGAGTCCCTCCCTGTGAGAGCGAATTGGTCGCAGGGAAGTATGTAATCATTTTTCCTTTGTCACTTTCTAGTATATCAACAATTACAAATATTTCAAATACTTTTATTTTTGTGACCTGAACCTTTTCGATATTGCTCCTTCCTCCCTGTCCCCAGGTGGAGCCACAGCCCCCCCTCCTTCATATCTTGTACCTTGCTACCCTTTTCACTACCTTCCCTGTGTTCATCCTCTAGAAGAGAGAAATGTTTTTTAATTAAGGCTTCAGTCTCCTGCACTGTATTAATTCTAATTCTATTTCCCTCCCAAAAGATCAACATTCCCTCAGGCACAATAACCATCTAAACCAAACTCCTTTTTGTATAATTTCTTTGATAAGGAGGAATACTTCCTCCTTCTTTCTCTTATCTTTTTCGGAATTTGCTTAAGAATTTGCTTGGTGATTTCTTCATCTTTATATTTTAGTGATCCCTCCCTTTGGGCCCCTAGCACCTCATCCCTTGTGGCCCTCCTGAGAAATTTAACATGTACCTCCCTTGGAACATTATGACTTCTAGCATATGCTGAATTAATCCTGTAAACCAGATCCATATCCCACCACAGCTGTTCCTTGTCTCTCTTAATGTATTCTACTAAAATTGTACTCATAATATCCTTTTTTTAAATTAAAATTTTTAAATAAGTTTTACAATTATCACCCCCCTTACCCTTCCCTCTTCCCTCCCTCCCTCCCCCCGACCTCCCAGAGCAAAATACAGGGTATAAACATTTAATAACCATACGCTAACATAAGCTAACTAATTTTTACATGTTACTATTCTTGTGCTTCAACTCCCCCTTTATTAAACTAGCTTTGAATAAATTGTAACATTCTTTATGCCTTCACTCATAAGGTAAGATAGTCAAGAATGCAAGTAAGGACTGTGACGTTGATGCTATTATACATCTTGGCACTAATGATCTATCCCAGAAAGATGTACTTTCTGTGCAGAATGATTTCCAGAACTTGGGGTATGAACTTAATAGTATAGGTTGTAGGCTTATCTTTTCAGAGGTTTTACCTGTATATAAGGAACAAAAAGGGAAGGGCCAGCGTGTAGCAGAGTTTAATGTTTGGCTAAAGGAGTGGTGTAAAAGGGAAGGCTTTGGTTTTATTAGTCATGAAGCCTGTAGCTGGTCCAATGAAAAACTGTACAAAAGAGATGGGTTGCACCCATCCAAGAAAGGAACTGAGTTACTTGGCATTAAATTCACAGATTTTCTTGATAAACATTTAAACTGAAGAGCGGGGACAGAGAATTAATAGATACAGAACATCTCTGTCCCCAGCAAACTAAAATTCATAGGGTTATAAATGCATGTAACATAGATGTGTGTGTGGGTAAGATTATCACTCCTGCTGTCAAGCAAAACCAAGCATGTAATAGTGATTGTCATACCATGTGCATGAATCACACAAGTGGCAAGAAAATAGGGGCAGTCAGGCATAATACAGGTTATGTAGACAGTAAACACAAGGTCAATCAAAATGGACTCAAATGTCTATATACCAATGCACAGAGTATGAGGAATAAACAGGGAGAATTAGAAATTCAAGTAAAAGAGGGCAGATATGATATTATTGCCATTACAGAAACTTGGTGGGATGAAACTGACAAATGGAACATACAGCTAGAAGGATTTAAATTATTTAAAAGAAATAGACCAAATAAAAGAGGAGGTGGAGTTGCACTATATATAAGAAATAACTATGTCTCTACAGAAATAGAGCACAACAATAATGAGAACTATCTTGAATGCATTTGGGTCAATATTAAAGGTTGTGGGGGAAATGACATTGCCATAGGTCTATACTACAGGCCACCCAACCAAGCAGAGGAAGAAGATGAACTTTTTGCTAGTCAGCTAACTAAGGTATGTAGGAAGCACACCACAATAGTAATGGGAGATTTTAACTACCCTGACATCAACTGGGAAACAAACTCTGCACCAAGTGGAAGATCCAACAGGTTCCTAACAAACCTAGCAGACAACTTTGTTTTCCAAAAAGTAGAGAAGGAAACAAGGGGATCAGCCATACTGGACTTAATTCTCACTAACAGAGAGGAAATGATAGAAGGTGTTGAAGCCATAGGAACCCTGGGGGCAAGTGACCATGCAATATTGGAATTCAACATTATCCAAACACAAGTAGTAGAACAAAGTCAAACTAGAGTCTTGGACTTTAAGAAAGCTAATTTCAATAAACTTAGAGAGAGCTTGGGAAAAATTCCATGGATGAGAATCCTCGAGGGGAAAACAACTCAAGAAGCTTGGGAAATTTTGAAAAATGAGATTAGAAAAGCCCAGTCTAACACAATACCAATGAAGAAGAAAAACAACAGCTCCCAAAAGAAACCAGCATGGCTGCATAAACAACTATCTGACAAGCTGAAAGACAAAAAAAGTAAGTATAAAAAGTGGAAGGAGGGGGACATAACTAAAGCAGAATATCAGCAAATAGCCCGAGCCTGTAAAGATGAAGTGAGGAAAGCTAAGGCTCACAATGAAGAAAGGCTTGCCACAAAAGTAAAAATTAACAAAAAAAGCTTCTTCCAACATGTTAAAAACAAGAAAAAAGTTAAGGAAACAATTGGTCCATTGCTAGGAGAAAGTGGCAAGAAGGTGACAAGCAACAGGGAGAAAGCAGAACTATTTAACTCATGTTTTGCATCTGTCTTTACACAAAGGGATAAAACAGTCCAACCTATCAAAAGCAGCACCACAAAATTAGGAACACAAATTGAAATAGGGAAGAAAATGGTAAGTGAGCACCTGTCTACCCTAGATGAGTTCAAATCACCAGGACCGGATGGATTACACCCCAGAGTTCTGAAGGAACTAGCAGACGAGATCTCAGAACCACTGAATTATATCTTTCAGAGATCCTGGAACACCGGGGAACTACCAGAGGACTGGAAAAGAGCTGATGTGGTTCCCATCTTCAAAAAAGGGAAAAAATTAGATCCAGGAAACTACAGACCTATCAGCCTAACCTCAATACCAGGAAAGATTCTGGAAAAAATAATCAAGCAACGAATTTGCGAACACCTAGAAGCAAACAAAGTAATAGCCAAAAGCCAACACGGATTTGTCAAAAACAGATCATGCCAGACTAATCTTATTGCATTCTTTGATAATGTGACAAAATTAGTGGACCAGAGGAATGCCGTTGATATAGTTTACTTGGACTTCAGTAAGGCTTTTGATAAGGTAGACCATAACCTACTACTAGATAAAGTAGAAGAATGTGGGTTAGACAGCATCACCACCAGATGGATTGGTAACTGGCTGACCAACCGCACTCAACGTGTAGTTCTCAATGGAACTGCATCTACATGGAGGGAAGTATGCAGTGGAGTACCCCAAGGCTCTGTTTTAGGCCCAGTACTCTTCAACATCTTCATCAATGATTTGGATGAGGGAATAAATGGGGAACTCATCAAATTTGCAGATGATACCAAGCTGGCAGGAATAGCCAACACTCCAGAAGATAGGCTTAAGATACAGAAGGATCTTGACAAACTTGAACATTGGGCACTATCTAATAAAATGAAATTCAATGGCGAAAAGAGTAAGGTTCTACATTTAGGCAACAAAAACGGAATGCACAGGTACAGTATAGGTGATACCATACTCAGTAGTAGTAACTGTGAAAGGGATCTTGGAGTCCTAGTGGACAACCATTTAAATATGAGCCAGCAGTGTGCAGCAGCTGCCAAAAAAGCCAACACAGTTCTAGGCTGCATCAACAGAGGGATAGAATCAAGATCACGTGAAGTGTTAATACCACTTTATAATGCCTTGGTAAGGCCACACTTGGAATACTGCATTCAGTTCTGGTCGCCACGATGTAAAAAAGATGTGGAGACTCTAGAAAGAGTGCAGAGAAGAGCAACAAAGATGATTAGGGGACTGGAGACTAAAACATATGAAGAACGGTTGCAGGAACTGGGTATGTTTAGCTTAAGAGAAAGAAGGACTAGGGGAGACATGATAGCATTATTCCAATATCTCAGAGGTTGCCACAAAGAAGAGGGAGTCAAACTATTCTCCAAAGCACCTGAGGGTAGAACAAGAAGCAATGGGTGGAAACTAATCAAGGAGAGAAGCAATTTAGAACTGAGGAGGAATTTCCTGACAGTGAGAACAATTAATCAGTGGAACAGCTTGCCTCCAGAAGTTGTGAATGCCCCAACACTGGAAGTCTTTAAGAAGATGTTGGATAGCTATTTGTCTGAAACGGTATAGGGTTTCCTGCCTAGGCAGGGGGTTGGACTAGAAGACCTCCAAGGTCCCTTCCAACTCTACTATTGTATTGTATTGTATTGTAACTGAAATTTTTTAGTCCTGTATTTGTTTTGAATATAGTCAATCCATCTTCTCCAGTCCAGCTTGTACTTCTCATCCAAATGATCCTTCAAATACGCTGAAATTTTGGCCATCTCTGCTAAGTTTACTACTTTTAACGTCCATTCTTGGATAGTGGGCAACTCTTCCTTCTTCCAGTATTGCGCCACCAACAATCTTGCTGCCGTCGTTAGGTTCAAGATCAAATTAGTCTCTACAGTACAGTCTGAAACTATGCCTAACAGGAACAACTGGGGTGTGAACTTTATCCTCTTTTTCAAAATATTTTGAATAACCCACCATATTTTTATCCAAAATGCTTTAACTTTTTTACAAGTCCACCAAATATGGTAGTACGTGACATTAACACAATCACATCTCCAACATTTAGGTTGTAGATTCGGATACATACAAAATCTCCCTTCCCTCCCCACTCTGGGGCCAGCCAGAGGTGGCATTTGCCGGTTGCCTGAACTACTCAAAATTTCCACTTCCGGTTCCTCAGAACCTGTCAGAACCTGCTGGATTTCACTCCTCCTGTGATGGGGTCTGGCTTGGTAAGTGTTAAGTCCTGCAGTGTTATTATCCCATTCCGGCGTTTGTCAAGGGCAGAAACAGAGAACCAAGGTGCTGTAAATGCTTTATTGGTTTTGTTGCAAAGCTTGCGATAACCAGGACTAGATGACAAATAGTACAAAGGCAAATAAACAGAGTCAGCTCTAACCTGGTTAACCACACCATTGAAATATATACTCTTTTTTTATTGTAAAGTTATTATTGACTTTTACAAATATTTTGAGGAAAAGGGTAAAAAGGTGTAGAAAATTTTGACAGCTACATCATGCGGGAGATAGAAATCCCCCCAAATCTCACAACTTTTACAAAAAAGAAGAAAGAAAAAACATCAAAATTTGAGTAAACATTGGCAGCTTTTGATTTTATATTCAATCGTCAATGTATTCAATCATCTTTTATATCACTTCCAAAAAATTACATTATAACAACAATTGCAATGATGTTTCAACTCATTTTTGTGACCTGAGTCTTCTGAATGTTGCATCCTCCCCCCTGTCTGCTGGCTGAGCCACGGCCCCTCCCTCCTTCATATCTTGTGTACTGTCCCCTGTTTCATCTAGGAGGGCACTATATTTTTTAATGAAGGCCTCCGCCTCCACAACTGTGTTGATTCTGATTCTACTGCCCTCCCAGAAAATCAGCATTCCTTCTGGCAATAACCATTTAAGGCAGATTCCTTTATTACATAATTTCTTTGCTAAAGAGGAATATTTCTTCCACTTATCTCTTACTTTCTTTGGAATCTGTTTAAGAATGGTTATTTCTTTGTCTTTATATTTTAGTGGTCCCACCCTTTGAGCTCCTAAGACCTCATCTCTTGCCAGTGACGTGCGGTGAGGGTTATGGCTGGGGAGGCTGGTGACGTCATCAGGAAGGCGGGGAATGGGACCACGTGTGCAGGAGGCTGAGGCAGCCTCAGCCTCCAGCACACGTGGTCCCATTCTCCGCCTTCCTGAGTGAACATTAAGGGGACCGCAGAGTGCACTGATCCGCGTAGCATTGCTTCCTCCAGCGGCGCCAGTCCCTTCCCCCCCCACTCCTTCAAGGTCCCCCACCAACCCAGAGCCCGATCCCCAGCTCCCTCGGGCAAGGCTTGAGCAGGGTGAATGGGAAAGCAACGAAAGGGGCTGCGCTTTCACCCCGCTCAAGCCTTGCCGCCTGCAGCCACTGCCCGCCCTCGCTGCCCCTTTCGTTGCTTTCCCATGCAGGCGGCAAGGCTTGAGTGGGGTGAAAGCGCAGCCCCTTTCGTTGCTTTCCCATTCAAGCGGCTGCTCTTTCATGCCTTTGTTCTCCGGCAGCGCCGACATTTCTGCCTCCGCCCTCCGCAGCTCCCGGGCGCGCCCGGACGGAGGTAGCCAGAATGGCGCCGAGGCAGTCCGGAGGGCGAGCGACCAAGGATCAGGCTGCCTCGCTCGCTCTTTCGTCCGACCGGCCGGATGTAGCCACAGCGACGCCGAGGCGGTCCGGGCGGACGAAAGAGCGAGCGAGGCAGCCTGATCCTCGGTCGCTCGCCCACCGGACTGCCTCGGCGCCATTCTGGCTACCTCCGTCCGGGCGCGCCCGGGAGCTGTGGAGGCAGAAATGTTGTCGGCGCTCCCGATGACGAAGGCACGAAAGCGACTGGGGAACCAGTCACTTTCGTGCCTTTGTCATCCGGAAGCGCCGACAACATTTCTGCCTCCACAGCTCCCGGGCGCGCCCGGACGGATGTATATAATATTATTATATATATATATATATATATATATATATATATATATATATATATATATATATATATATATATATATATATATATATATATATATATATATATATATATATATATATATATATATATATATATATATATATATATAGTATATAATATTATATACTATTATTTCATGAAGAGAGGTGAGGCCCTGCCTCCCCTGCCTCCCTTGACCGCACGTCCCTGTCTCTTGTAGTCTTTCTAAGAAATTTAACATGTATTTCCCTTGGCACGTTGTGTGTTCTAGCGTATGCTGAATTAATCCTATAAATCAGATCAATATCCCACCATAGCTGTTGTTTATCTCTTTTAATATATTCTGCTAAGATTGTGGTCATGATCTCCTTAAGATCTTCATTCTCTGTTTCTGGCAAGTTTTGAAATCTAAGAAAAAAAGACATTCTCTTAAATTCCACCTTTATCATATGATTTTCAAATTCTACATTCCCCTTCTGGATTGTCTTAACCTCCTCCCTCAGCCCAGTCGTGTCTTCCTCCAGTACACCTATTTTCTGTTTATTTTGTGTTGTTTGTTGTTGCGTTTCTCTGAGCTGATCACTTAAATCTGCGAGTTGTTTTTTCAATTCGTCCTGACCCTTTATAATAGTTTGAAACATTTGATCAACAGATAGTTCCTTTGAGCTCTCTTTAGTCGCTTTAGGCTGTAAAAATGAAGCCAAAGGTGTCTTTTGGATGACCGGGCTGGACGTAGAAGATGTTGGGGCCGAAGATGGCTAACCAGGCGGTAGTTTTTTAGGACCCATATTAAGTTCAGAGATAGCTATAAGTCTGCACAAAGAAATGGCGTCTGTGGAAAGACACAACCAGGAGAAGTCATAAGGCAAGCAAGTCCAGAGGAAAATATTGGTCTCTATACAGCTCCAAGCCAGATAATATAAATCAAATGTTCCAAATCCAAGGGAGACACATGCAAGGAGAGGCTCCTGGAGATCTCTCGGGTGTGTTATAGTACAAAGCCAGAAATCTTTCAAAAGGGAAACTTCATTCGTAAGTGCAAAGAAGAAGGAGGAAGTTGGCCATTTTGGCTCCACCTTCACAGGAGATCAGAAAGCAACGTCCAAAGTTTCCATAAAATAGTTTAAAAGAATCAACTCAGCAGTTCTCCTTTGCAATTGTAGCAAGAAATCATCCTCCCATTGCTTAAAGGAAGAGAAAATAACTTTTAACTCTCTCTCTCTTCCGAGGGAGAGGGATTTTCCAATTGCCGCTTTTCCGAGGGGGGGTGGAACCCCCCCTCCAGTCTTAACACTTCAAAGGATTGAATCCTTTGATTCAATAGGTAGGGCCTTCTCTGTGATGGGCACAACCCTCTGGAATGACCTCCCCCCCGACATTAGAACCACCACCGACTTCCGCTCCTTCCGGCAAAAACTAAAGACTCACCTGTTTCGATTAGCTGGCCTGGCACACTCATAGCTTTTACCTCCTGGCAGATATATTTTAATTGGTATTTTTGGGGAACCATTTTAAATTTAACTTTTTGGGGTATTTTTAGGGGTCTTTTTAAAGATTGTATTTTAATTACTTTACTTTAATGTACAGTTCTTTTAACCTCCTCCATCTAAGTATCTAAGTATTTAACTATTTATGTATTTAAATATCTGAGTATTGATTTATCTATGTATCTTTTATGTATTGACTGTACACCACCCCGAGTCCCTTTTGGGAGAGGGGGCGGTATATAAATATGAATAAAAGTAAAGTAAAGTAAATCCACAGTTTAAGAAAGCCTGCTGTTCATCAATTAAGTAGTTAAAAAGGAGATTGAGGGAAGCTTCCCACCTCACCGCATTTCAGCTGTGACGTCCGATTAGTTGTTTCCTTCCAGGCTCCGCTCGGCGAAGGCGCGCTGTTGCGCACCCCCCACGCTCCCCGGCTCCTGGGGCAAAGCTGGAGACCCCTCTATGGCCGCTGCCGATCCAGGGGGCCCCAACAAGCTGCCCTGCGGCAGGGAGCCCCTCCAAGGCTCCCTGTGCTTCCCCCAAGTTTAGAGGGAGCCCACCAAGAAGACGAGCAGCGGACGTGAACATCCATCACCTTCGGGGACCGGAAGTGATCTCCCGAAATATATACTCTTGACCCCACCCGAATTCCCCATACACCACACCCCCTCCCTGTTCTCTAGTGATGATGCCGTCACCTATTCCCCCCCCCAAAAAAAATGTCTGCCACCCATGGATGCCAAATAGATCTTGTATTACCTCTTATTTCCCCTTTCTACTGGTTGCACACTTTTGGTATAATTATTATTATTTTCTCTGTTGTCTTGCAAGTGCAATGAGTGTTTCTCTACTCAAGACAAATTCCTTGTGTTGTGTGTCTAATCACACTTGGCCAAATAAATATTATTCTATTCTATTCTACATTCTATTTTTCTATTCCCATTCCAATCCATTCTATATAGCAGTACTCCAGTATTTGAGGGGCTGCCCCAAAGAAGAGGGGGTCAAATTATTCTCCAAAGCACCAGAAGGCAGGACAAGAAGCAACAGATGGAAACTAATCAAGGAGAGAAGCAACCTGGAATTCAGGACAAGTTTCCTAAGAGTAAGAACAATCAACCAGTGGAACAGTTTGCCTTCAGGAACTGGGCCTGGCTAGTCTAGGAAAGAGAAGGACCAGGGGAGACAGGATAGCAATATTTGAGGGGCTGCCCCAGAGAGGAGGGGGTGAAGCTATTTTCCAAAGCACCCAAAGGCCAGACAAGGAAGAATGGATGGAAACTGATCGAGGAGAGATTCAATCTAGAAATAAGGAAAAATTATTCTGGCAATGAAAACAATCAACCCATGGAACAGAAGTTGCTTCGGAAGTTGTGGGAGCTTCCATCTATCCATCCATCCATCCATCCATCCATCCATCCATCCACCCATCCATATATCCCTCCCTCCCTTCCTCTATATATATCAACCCATAGGACAGAAGTTGTCTTCGGAAGTTGTGGGAGCTTCATCACTGGAAACATTTAAGAAGAGTCTGGGCTGCCATCTGTCAGAAATGGTGTAGGGTCTCCTGCTTGGGGGTTGGACTAGATGACCTCCAAGCTCCCTTCCAACTCTATTATTCTATTATTATTATTATTATTATTATTATTATTATTATTATTATTATTATTATTATTATTATTATTTTATTATATCAGCTACCGTTGAACTCTAACTGTTGACTAATGAAACCAACCAGGGGACCAAAAGCCACAGAGTTGGGGGTGGGGGGGCTCACAACATGTGAGGGATTGAGGGGGGTTTCCACCTTCAGAGACTTTTGCCCTTCCCGGTCAAGCTCAGCTTTGAGGCAATTCTTTGCGATGCTCTGGAGTGCCATTAGAATGGTACATGCAGTCCATCTTCCTTTAAGTTCTCAAGGAGAGGCATAGAGGGGTTGGGTTATGCTTTGGCCCCCTGTAAGGGAGTTTACATGACCCCCCCTCTCTGTCTTTGCACAGTGTACAACCTGTGTGACTCTCTCTCTCCATCCATCCATCTATTATATATCCATCCATCCATCCATCCTTCCATCCATTTATCCATTTATCTATGCATCCATGCATCCATGAGCCCATCCATCTATCCATCCATCCATCCATCTATCCCTCCCTTCATATATATATATATGTGTGTGTGTGTGTGTGTGTGTGTGTGTGTGTTTTCGTATTTGTTTTCGTAGATTTATATATCCATCCATCCATCCATAGATACACACAGTCATCATCTTAAATGCAAAAGTCTATAAGTTCAGTTCCCAGCAGAGGTTGGAATCTTGACAACTATCCCTCTCTGAGGAGTCCCAATAAGGACAAACTGGTCACACAGGGATTCCTGGGGATCAATAGATCAGATGACCTGAAAGGTGCATGGAGGAGGAGTGATGAGGATCAGGGAATAATTCCCTCAGTAGATACAAAGGTCTCCCTTTTAACCAAAGAACAAACAGAGGAAAGCTAGCGATGCCTCCTAGGAGATCATTTATTTGGAGATAAATTGACATTTCGTGGGAGCATTGATTCCCCCCCCCCATGAAAGGCGTGGCTTCTCTACTTGGGGCCGTAGGCCTCCAGTTCACAGATGGTCAAGTAGTTCTCCCCAGGTAAGTGGACACTGATGTAGCGGCCTTGCTTCCCGTTGCAGTGGATGGTGGTGATGGAGCCTGGGCTGGTGTTCAGGATAATCCCACACCTGTGGGGCACGGGAGGTCATGTTAGGAGAGAAGTCCTTCTGGCCACCACCTGCTGGTCACCCCAAGCTCACCCTGAGGACACAGCCCCCCCTCAACTCTTGTGGGCATGAAGGGACGCGAGACTGATGACATGTTTGACCCCTCCCTTCCTGGTCATCTCCTACAGCTACGGTCATTTTTTTGGTCCTGCTGTGAAGAATGCTACAGTGGTCATCAAGGGCCACATGGATTTACCCAACCCAGTTTTCTCCCTGACCTGGATGGCCATCCATCTCATACTCAACAGCACCCCAAAATCACCTGCTCTGGCTGTGGATTCTGTCCCTTCCGTCAATGCCCTAATTACATGGAGGACCCCAGTTGGGGATGACTCAAAGTGACTTACAGAGGGTTGGCTCTTCCATGGTCCTCCAGAGAGTCTCCTAAGTGGACCTCCGCTTCAAACAGCCTTTTGCCACAGCAGTCCTGCCGGTTTTTCACCAGCACCACGGAGATTTTATGAGACTCCCCCAGGTCCACCAACCACCAGGGGTTTCTCTCTAGGTTAGTGTGGGTACAGGAGGCGTGGGTCCACATCCCGTTGCAGTCCCCATCCACAGCTTTCTCTGGTGGTCCACCATACTCATTGGGAAAAATGGAGGACTGGGAGGTCGGCTTCCCTAAGGCCAAATTATTTGGCTTTGAACCTGCAGGAAAGAATGGAGGAGACCTTTCAAGCAGAGAATAGTTGGGAGAAGAAGAAGAAGGAGAAGGAGGAGGAGGAGAAGGAGGAGGTAGAGGAGAAGGAGATGGAGCAAGAGGCGGAGGAGGTGGAGAAGAAGGAGGAGGAGGAGGAAGTGAAGGAGGAGGAGGGGGAGGAGGAAGAGGAAGAGAAGGAGGAGGAGAAGGAAGAGGAGGAGGAAGAGGAGGTGGTGGAAGAGAAGGAGGAGGAAGGGTGAAGGAGGAGGAGGGGAAGGAGGAAGAGGAGGAGGGGGGAGGGAAGGTGCAAAGCCACAAGGGCAATGTTTTGGGGACACAAGGAGTAAGTTTTGAAGACTGCCAAATGGGTTGAAAGAAGTGAGCTAAGGGCAATGCTACGTTCCTTTGCTATTGGGGGAGGAACCCCTTGGCCTCCTTTTCTTCCACTCCCAGAGAAGATCCGGACCTCATCACAGTAGATTCAATGAGATCTCCATCAAATGCCCTTTTACCATGTGATGTTAGAACCTGAGTGATGGGTTCATAGCCACTGGACAGATTAGGGAGAGCAAATATCCAGCTGGCCTGAAGTGCTGGGGGCAATTACACCCCTTCCCCAGTTTATCTTCTATTGGCTTGTTCCCCTGCAAGTGCCTCCAGGGGGCACCCAGATGCTCTGAAATGTGGGCATGGGTTAGAGATGGGTTAGAGAAACAGAGAACACACATCAAGAGAACAAAATGCCAAGGGCCCAGTTTGTTGGGAAACATACACGCTGAAGTCCCTGCTCCCAAGGACATCTCACAATGGCTGTGCAACAGACCACTGAAGTTCTGGGATCTCGTGGCCCTTGTTCCCTTCGGGCATTAACCATGGGATGTGTTGCAGGCAGTGTGGTGGTATCTGAAGGTGCTACAAGATTAAGAGGAGAGACTGGGAGAGGATGACTGGATGTTGAGATGGCCAGGACCACACCTATATCCACACACACAATCACACAAAAGACTTTACGCGGTTCTTACCTCTAGGTGGAGGCCTGCAACTCTGAGCTTCTGCAGGGCCTGCCAGGAGAGTCAAGGCCAGCAAAGCCCCCCAAACGATGAGCTTCATCCTGCAAGCGAGGAGGGGAGAGATCAGGAAAGATATGGCAGGGCCACGTAGGGACAATGATGGCTTCTTCTACTCAACACCCCTGAGTATCAGGACTGGCCATGGAGACCCAGAGGAAGGTTAGAGTACTTCAAGGTTCTGCCATTCTCCCAGAGGAACATCAAGAGCGTTCCAGAAATTATACAATAATACAATGATACAATAGCAGAGTTGGAAGGGACCTTGGAGGTCTTCTAGTCCAACCCCCTGTCTAGGCAGGAAACCCTATACCGTTTCAGACAAATGGCTATCCAACGACTTCTTAAAGACTTCCAGTGTTGGGGCATTCACAACTTCCGGAGGCAATTTCTGTTCCACTGATCAATTGTTTTCACTGTCAGGAAATTTCTCCTCAGTTCTAAGTTGCTTCTCTCCTTGATTAGTTTCCACCCATTGCTTCTTGTTCTGCCCTCAGGTGCCTTGGAGAATAGCTTGACTCCCTCTTCTTTGTGGCAACCCCTGAGATATTGGAAGACTGCTATCCTGTCTCCCCTAGTCCTTCTTTTCAATAATAAACTAGACATACCCAGTTCCTGCAACTCTTATTTATCTGTTTTATTCTCCAGTCCCCCTAAATTGCTCCTCTGCCTCTTCCCTCACCTGGCCTTTCCCACACGCTGAAGATGTCAATCCCATTGAAAAAATCAGAGTGGGTTTATTGGAGTCTCTTTCACTTTCTCGGGCCATCCCATAATTTCACCCACCCCTCCTTCAAGAGCTCGCTCGGTGGTTCCTTCTTCCTTCTTTCCCCGCCACTCACCTCCTTCGGTCTCTTGGTGATGCCAAGAGGGCTGGAAGTCCTTCCTGGAGGGTGAACAAGGAGAGCTTCTTTCCACGCGCAGGTGCTTCAGGTGAGTGCGGACCTCCCTCTGACCAGCCTCGGTTTTATCCCCTTCCTCCCAGGTAGGACTGACCTGACTCACAAAGTCCAAGCCAATCAGGAGGGCAGAGCTAAGGTTGGCCCCTTTCCCAACTCAGGTGGACCTTTTGGTTTGCTTTGCTACAAGATCTCTCACCAACTTAGCAAACACGATCTTCTCTCCAGTATTCTCAGCCCCGTGACCATGACCCATCTCCAGCAGGGGTTGGCTCTCTCCCATAGCCAAAGACGAAACGCTGGTTTTTAGCAGGAAGCTCTGCTTTCCCTTCCAGCTCACAACAAGCTCTCAGCAAACACTAAAACCAGCACTGAATTTCACAAGGGGGGCAGTTTGCTTAGTTTTACAAGCAGATCAAAATCAAGGTTTTTATTTTTAAAAAAAAACATGGCTTCATCAACTAAGCCAACTATTTATTATTTTCCCCATAATTCTCTTCTGCAACCCCATCTCCTTCTCCACATAAATAGAAAGATTGGCTATCGCCTCTGTGGTTATTGCCTCTGTTGAAGACCCAAGGGTGAGGAGCAACGTTCTCCAGCAGGTTCTGGTCTCCTGCAGGATCCAGGATCCTCAACGATTGGACCCTTCCAGGAGAGGACCCTCAAGGTCCCTTGAGCCCCGCCCCATCATCTTCAGAAGATGCCAAAGCAACAGAGCCACAGCTACAGAGCTTCAAAGTACCTGGGTCAAGCTCTGCTCCAGCAATGTCCATCAAAGTGGGGACTCCCTGTTCATAGGAGACCAGGAGGAAGGTTCTGGTCTGAGGCATTGTCTCCACAGACTTTCTCACCTGGAGTCTGCCACCAACCAAATGAATTTTCACAGCCGCTCCTCTTCAAACTGCGATTTCTGCAAAAAATTGAACTTCTTCTGTAGCAGATATTTTTCACTCCCTTCCTGGTGGGGCAGCTCTTCCTTCAACCAGCCAGTGGAAAGCGGCAGAGCTCCTGCTGAAAACCAGGGACCCAACCAAGACCGGGTTTCCCCCCTACTTCCTGGGTGTTGGCAGCGGGGGGAGAGGACACGTTACACAGTCCTCGTCCACCTGATCCCCCCTCCTCTTTCCACGCGTTCAGGGATTCTTCTGGACAGGAACATAATAGTCTTCCTGGCCAGATGCCAACTGGTTTCCACATCAGAACCTCATCAGAGTCTGTCAGCAAAGAGCAACATGGATATTGTTTTTGCAAGAACCAACCATGCTCACACCTCCAAAGTCAACAAAATTTCTGGTAGCTGAAAGAACCAGATGGCTTCCTCTGAATCCTGAAAGGAGCTATTACGTAAGAAGTGATTGCAGTCTCTTTCGGAGTATAAGAAGCACCAAGATTTTGAAGAGGCAAACTTTAAAAAAAAGTTTTTGCACTCTGCAGACCTCCCAAAAATGGCCTGTTTTTTTGCGAAAATGGGCTTTTTTAAAAAAAGGGGGGGCATGCATAGCCTTTAGGAGGCTTGTAGAGTGCTCCTGGGGGCTGGGGCCCCCATATTTTGCCCTCCCCAGCACTTTGTTTTATATATATATATGCATCCATATTTTCAATTACGTATACAATCACAAAATTTCCATCTAATATAACTAAGTACCTCACTTTCATTGTACATCATATTTTCAATTACAGTTAATATTTCTTTCTTTTCAGCGAACCTAATCCCCTTGCATCCTTGATTGTCTATTTAATAACAATATACCTTTATGTAATCACTTATCTCATTCTGATTATTTTTACAGTGTAAAATAATTTTCCAACTGTTTATGTTTATACATCACTACTTTCGATTATGCATAGTCCCACCAATCATCCATCAAGTATGCTTATTGTTAGATACTTGTTCTAACTACAGTGGTTTTCCCCAAGGTCTTCTGTTCTGGCCGGAACAGAGGTTTAATCCTATTGGTCAAAGGGTCTGACAGCTCCCTATAAAAGGGCTGCTGTCATACTCAATCTTCGCTGGATTGTTCTTACTTGTTGTACTTAATAAAGAGCTGTTGTTACTGTTAAGCCTGTGTGTGCCTATCCATTACCCAATCTAACACTGGCGATGAAGGTGGGATTTGAAGGCAACTAGGCGAACCAAAAAGGGTATAGCAATCCAGCAAATACATCCAGCCCAGAGCGCAGCGTGGCTTCGAGCAGCCTTTTTGAGCGGCAAACTCAAAATGCGCTCTGAACACAAAATGGCCATGCACACACCACCGACTCCGTATGACCCAGTCACCGAGCACTGGGACTCGTACATGCTACGATTTGACTGTTTCCTCGAGGCAAACGACTTCATGGGCCTTTCTGAAGGCTGCAAGAAGAGCATGTTCCTCGGGTACTGTGGCTGGGAAGTGTTCGAGACGGCAAAAGACCTCTCTGAGCCGACACCGCTACAATCAGTCGTCTGGTCCGTGCTTCAGCAGACGCTAAGGACTCACTATGCGCCCAAGCTCTCCAAGCACGTTCGCCGGCATGAGTTTAACATCAGGAACCAGAAAGAGGGCGAGTCAATTAGCGAGTATGTTGTGGCGCTCCGCAAGACTGCAGTGTACTGCGAATTCCGAGACCTGGACGAGCTGATTCTGGACCGCATAATTTGCAGCATGTGGGACATTAGCCTACAGAGGAGGCTACTCGCTAAATCTAACCACTCTACAGATCGCCTTGGATGAAGCCAGGGTGTCCAAATCAGCCATCAAATCTACTGAGACTCTGCAGCGCGAAAGCACTCCACAAGACGTGCTGAAGAGTACATATGTACATCACGAGGCTGCAGAGCCCGAGAGCTCAGAAGGTGAAGAAGATGACAGCTACTGCATGCACAGTAGCCGTGCCCAGTCAGTGCACAAATTCAAATCACGTCTCCCGTCTTGTGCTAGCTGCGGAGGAGACCATGCCAGATCAGTTTGCCATTTCCGTGACACAACCTGCCAGCGTTGCGAGCGAAAGGGGCACATCACCAAGGTGTGCCGGAGAGAATTCCCTATCACTGCCTGGCAGCCTAGAAACACACCAAACCGCCAACAGAGGCCCAACCAAGGGGCCTGGCAGAAGCTGCCACGGCGCTCAGAGGGCGACAATAGAGTCACCTACCATACATCAATTGGCCAAGTCCGCACCAAGCAGCCAAAAAAGCTGAAGGTCGCAGTCCTCATCGAGGACTCTCCGTGTGAGATGGAGATCAACACTGGGTCATCACTGACCATCATACGATAGTCTACCCTGAAGCAGGCTAGCCCTAGCCTAAAGAAGCAGCATCTTCGCACCCCTGACATCCGCCTATGCGATTACCAGGGAAACCGGGTCCCCATTGTGGGCCAAGGCACCTTCCAAGTGAAGTTCAAGCAGTTCAGCAGGAAACTCCCAGTGACAGTGGTCAGTGACAACCTGCAGAGCCTCCTAGGGCTAGATTGGTTCCAAGCCCTGGCCCTAGAGGTGACCAGTATCAACAGCTTGAAAGACGACGGCGCTGAAGCCATCTTTAAGGAGTTTGAGGACATCTTTGGCACTGGTCTGGGTAAGTATCTGGGGACTCCAATTTCCTTTAGTTTGGACCCCAACATAGCCCCAATAAGGCTAAAGTCCAGGAGAGTACCCTTTGCTGTCCGCCCCAAAATTGACAGGGAAATTGACAAGCTCGTAGGCCAGGGAATCCTAGAGCCGGTCGATCACGCACGCTGGGAGACCCCTATAGTGACACCTGTCAAATCTGATGGGTCTGTCCACATCTGCATGTACATCTGCATGTACTGGACTACAAGTGCACAATAAATAAAGCATTACAACAAAGCGCCTACCCATTGTACAGCACCTCCTTCATTCATTAGGCCCCGGAAAATGTTTTGCAAAATTGGACATGGCTCAGGCATACCATTAATTGCCTGTAGATGGTACTACGGTGGAGGCCCAAACCATTGTGACACACAGGGATGCATTCAAATATCACCGCCTGCAATTCGGCGTTAGTATTGCCCCTGGACTGTTCCAAAGCTTCATGGAATGGCTTTTGCAGGGGATTCCAGGAGTCGTCCCCTATTTCGACGACCTCTTGGTATCGGCTGCAAATGAGGAGCAACTTTTAAAACATGTACGAACACTTTTGGCTCGAATTAGAGACAAAGACCTCCATCTCAAAAAAGAGAAATGCCAAATTAATGTGCCAAGGGTTGAATTCCTAGGGTACCTAATCGAAGGTTCTGGGATTCACCCAACCACTCAAAAAATCAAAGCAATTCAGGACGCCTCCCACACCTCACAATCAAACCGAGCTGCAGGCATTCCTTGGGCTCCTTAATTTGTACAGCGTCTTTCTTAAACAGAAAGCCACCATTGCTGAGCCCTTACACCGTCTCCTGGCTAAGAACGCAAAGTGGTCCTGGGGCAAAGCGGAGGCTGCCGCATTTGCCATGGTAAAACGACTCCTGTCGGTGGATTCCTTCCTGGTACAGTACAGCCAGACCGTGCCGTTGGTGCTGACCTGAGATGCTTCCCTGTTCAGCGGCAGCGCCGTCCTCAGCCACCACATGCCCAATGGAACCGAAGCCCCTATTACATTTTACTCCAGGATCTTTTCTGCCGCAGAGTGGAACTACAGCCAGCTGGACTGTGAGGCTTTGGCTGCAGTGGCCGGAGAAAAGAGGTTACATGAGTATCTTTATGGGGGTGACTTCGAACTGGTTACAGACCACAAGCTGTTGATGGGCTTACTGGCTGGGGACCGACCTACCCCAGTATCATTATCACCCCGCATGACCAGATGGACCATTTTCCTAGCTGCCTACTCCTACCATCTCATCCACTGACCAGGCTCCACTTTGGGGCACGCTGACGCTCTCAGCCACTGCCCGCTGCCTGAACTTCTCGCTGACCCTACTCCCCAGGCTCCAGTCCTCCTCACTGACTGCCTTGAGACTGGACCTGTCTCGCCCAGTGACGTTGCCCATCACTCTGCAAAGGACTCCACCATCAAGCAAATTTTGAACTGGGTGTGGAGGGGGTGGCCCAAGGGGCCTGTTGAGGCTGAGTTCAAAATGTATTTTGCCAAACGCGATGAGTTATCAGTTGTAAATGGCTGTTTACCGTGGGGGGACCGGATTGTTGTTCCACCCAAACTGCGCATTGCAGTATTAGAGGCTTTACATGTAGGGCATCCTGGAATTGTGAGGATGAAGTCTTTGGCTAGGAGTTACGTGTGGTGGCCTAACAGGGACAGGGAGATCGAAGAATGGGTGGCTACCTGCACACCGTGCCAGGAGTCCAGACCAGCTCCCCCAGAGGCGCCAGGTAAGGAGTGGGAGTGACCTCAAGCACAATGGTCTAGGGCAGCGATGGCGAACCTTTTTTGGCTCGTGTGCCATAAGTGGGGGGAGCGCAGGGGGGTTGTGTGCAGACATGCTGCACCTATAATGCAATGTGCGACCCCCCCCCAGTGAGCATGCGTGCACTACAGGTGCGACCCCCCATTTTTGCATGCTTTTTTCGCCCTCCCCAGGCTCCAGAGGCTTTATAGGAGCATGGGGAGGGGAAAAACAGCCTCCCCCACCCCCCAGGAAGCTCTCCGGAAGCTTCAGGGACCTTCAGGAGGTTTCCCTGAAGCCTCCGAAGCAGTCAAAATGACCCTCTGAGCAAACTGGAGTCACTTCCGGTTTGCTCGGAGGGTCGTTTTAAGGGCTCCGAAGGCTTCAGGCACGGTCAAGAGACTTCCCTGAAGCCTTTCAAGTGCTCAAAACGACCCTCTGAGCAAACTAGAAGTGCGTTCCCGCACTTCCGATTTGCCTGTAGGGCCGGGTTCCTGCGCTCTGGAGGCTTCAGGGAAGCTCTGGAGGGTCTCCTGGGGGTCAGTGGGGGCTCTTTTCACCCTCCCCAGGCTGCTATAAAGCCTCTGGAGCCTGGATAGGGTGAAAAATGGCTTTAAAAAAGGATGCGCGCTGGCCAGCTGACACGGCAGTGCCTCATGTGCCCTGACAAATGGCTCCGTGTGCCACCTGTGGCACGCGTACTATAGGTTCGCCATCACTGGTCTAGGGTGCACATTGACTTTGCTGACCCAGTTCACGGCCAGACATTTCTCGTAATTGTGGACGCCTACTCGAAATGGTTAGAGGTAGTCCTGATGACCTCCACTACGGCAGAAGCTGTCATCAGGTGCTACGGAGACTTTTCTCCATGCATGGCCTGCCTGATGTCTTGGTCTCTGACAATGAGCCCCAATTCCCGGCCATGCAATTTGAGATCTTCCTAGCAGCTCAGGGAATCTGGCATGCCCTGATTGCACCATTCCATCTGGCCTCCAATGGTCAGGCAGAGAGAATAGTGAGATCTGCAAAAGAGGCCCTCTCTAGGATTGGCCCGGGAGATTGGCAAACACGGGTTGACCACTATTTGCTAATTCAGCACATCACACCCAGTGCCACTACAGGGAGAAGCCCCTCCGAGCTTCTCATGGGTCACCGGCTAAGGTCCCACTTAGACCGGCTACACCCCAATTATTTTGCCTCATTGCCCCCAGACTCCACAAGCAAGATTCGGACTTTTAGCCTAGGGGATTCGGTATACGCCCACAACTATGCTGGGGGAACTCTGTGGATTCCTGCCACAGTGATAGGCATCACCGGCCCTCGCTCTTACCTCCTAGAGCTCGAGGACAGTAGGAATTGGAGAAGGCATATTGACCAACTCCATGGCTGCCTCTCCAACTCCACTCTTAGACAACCAGAGGTAACTCCTGCACAGGTTAGCCAAAGCCCTACCCAAACGGAGCAAACACTCACTCCTTCCACGGCCAGCTCAAGCCCGAGGATACCGGGAAACTTATCTGGTTTTGTTGCAGGTCTGCAGCGAGCTCTGAGCAAACTGGCTCTAGAAGCTCCAGCCACGGCCTGTGAAAGGTTCCAGGAGCTTCCACCAAGCGGAGCTGCGGAGCAAACAGGTCCGTCTGACCTGTCCCAGGAAACCCCTCCTATTGAACTGTGCAGGTCAGGCAGAGCGACCCAAAAGCCCGCCTACTGGCATGACTACAGAACTAGTAGGATTGTTCCATCCAAGAGGGGAGGGGTGTTAGATACTTGCTCTAACTACAGTTGTTTCCACCAAGGTCCTCTGTTCCGGCAGGAACAGAGGTTTAATCCTATTGGTCAAAGGGTCTGACAGCTCCCTATAAAAGGGCTGCTGTCAGACTCAACCTTCGCTGGATTGTTCTTACTTGTTCTTCTTAATAAAGAGCTGTTGTTACCGTTAAGCCTGTATGTACCTATCCATTACCCAATCTAACACTTACGTTCATTGTTTGTTTGTTTGTTTTATTGAATTTATATGCCGCCCTTCTCCCAAAGGACTCACGGCGGCGTAAAACATTAAAAAACACATATCACAAAAGTTAAAAGGAAATTAGATAAATATCCAAAAAAACAAACCCAATTAATATGACAATAACATTTTAAAAATTAGATAAAATTAACAGGCCAGGCCGGCTTGCTGGAAAAGCCAACTTTTTAGGGCGCGTCGGAAGGATCGGAGGTCAGGGATTATGCAAAGCTCCGGGAGCAGCTCATTCCAGAGGGAAGACGCTCCCATAGAGAAGGCTCTCCCCCTGGGGGTCACCAGCCGACACTGTCTGGCCGATGGCACCCTGAGGAAGCCAACTCTGTGGGATTGTACTGGATGGTGGGAGGCTACTGGTGGCAGTAGGTGGTCTCGCAGGTACCCTGGGTCTAAGCCATGGAGCGCTTTAAAGGTCATAATTAATACCTTGAATCGCACCCGGAAAACAACTGGCAACCAGTGCAGGCCGCCTAAAAGGGGTGTAACATGGGAGTACCTAGGTACCCCCACGATAACCCACGCGGCCGCATTCTGGACCATCTGAAGCCTCCGGGTGCTCTTCAAGGGCAGCCCCATGTAGAGAGCATTGCAGTAGTCCAGGCGAAGAAAGGACGAGGGCATGAGTGACTGTGCACAGAGCGTCCCGATCCAGGAAGGGGCGCAACTGACGCACCAGATGAACCTGGTAAAAGGCCCCCCTTGTCACGGCCGTCAGGTGTTCTTCTAAACTAAGCCGCGTATCCAGGAGGACTCCCAGATTGCGAGCCCTCTCTGAGGGGGCTAAAATTTCTCCCCCTATCGTCAAAGATGGAACAAGATGTACTAATCGGGATGCTGGGAACCACAGACACTCAGTCTTGGAGGGATTGAGCTTGAGCCTGTTCCTCCCCATCCAGATCCGCATAGCCTCCAGGCATCGGGACATCACGTCGAGGGCATTGTTGTCTTTGTACATCATACATTCAAGCACAAATGTTATTCCCTCATTTTTAAACAGAGTATTCTAAATACTCACTTCATACATGTATCAATCTTTCATTACTTTCTTATTAAACTGTTTATCAACAAGATATCTTTATAATATACATCACTACTTAGAGTTGTGCATAATATCACCAATCATCTATCAAATATACATAGATTCATTATTTTTCTTATCCTTCATTTTAAAACAAAATATTATAAATTATTCAATTCATATATATGTGTATCTTTCATTGTATCATTATTAACCTATTTAACAACATGATTGTTATTATCACTTATCTCCTTCAATTGAAACATAAATAAAATATTTTTCATTTCCAGGTTTTTTTTATCAAGCCACTGATAAAACAAATCCCATATCTTATAGAATTGCTCATCTTCTTGTTCTCTAATTTCAAATGTCAATTTACTCATTTCAGCACACTCCATTATCTTTCGAATAACTTCCTCCTGTTTTGGTATTGTTTCATTTTTCCAGTTTTTTGCAAATACGATTCTAGCTGCTGTTAAAACGTTTACAACCAGATATTTCAAGTCTTTATTGTAAGTTTCTGGTATGATTCCCAATAAAAAAAATATCTGATTTAAGGTCTATGTGTTTGTGTATCATTTTCTCCAACCACATGTGAATTTTAGTCCAGTATGTTTTGGCTTCAGTGCAAGTCCACCACATGTGGTAATATGAGCCCGGTGTCTGATGACATTTCCAACACTTTTCCGATTTATTCTTGGCCATTCTTGCAATTCTCGTTGGGGGTAGATGCCACCTGTAAAACATCTTATACAAATTTTCTTTATATGCAGTTGACATTGTCATTTTATAATTTTGAGACCACAATTTCTGCCATTTCTCTAAATCAATCCCAAGTCCAAAAATTTTTCCCCAAGCTATCATAGTTTCTTTAACTTGTTCCTCTTGTAGTTTAACCCCCAATAAATATCCATATAGTTTTTTAATTACTTTTTCATCAGTACCTGTTAAAAGTTTGTCTAGCTCAGTCATTTTGTTGTAAAGACCTTTTGATTTTCTATCTTCATTACAACTAGAGGGAATCTGCACATATGAATACCAATTCATTTCTATTCCTTCTTGTTTCAACTCTTGCATATATTTGAGTTCACCTTCTGCATTCAATATTTCAACATATCTAACTGTTTGTTCCTTTTTATATATTATTGGATAAGAAAATGCTTCAATGGTTGATATCCAGATTGGAGTTTTTAAGTAATGTAATCTTTTAACCTTTTCCCAATTTAATAGCAAAGCCTCCCTTATATAATGTCTTCTAAAATAACCATGTGCTTTCGTTCCCTTATACCATAAAAAAGCGTGCCATCCCAACAGTAAATCATGACCCTCTACATTCAATAATCTAGAGTTTTTTTAGTGTTATCCACTCCTTAATCCACATCAGATTTGTTGCTTGGTAATATAACTCCCGGTCAGGTAAACCCAATCCTCCTCTTATTCTAGCATTTTGTAGCAATTTGAGTTTTATTCTTTGTTTCCACCCTTGCCAGATAAACTTCAAAAGTATTTTGTTTAGATCTTCAAAAATGTCCTTGCCTAATCTGATTGGGATTGTCTGGAACAGGTATAAAATTCTGGGTAAAATGTTCATTTTAATTGTAGAAATTCTTCCTATCATTGATAGTTGTAGGTTTTCCCATTTCATCAAGTCAGTCACAATTTGCTGCTTCAGTCTAATATAATTGTCCTCCTTAAGAGTGCTGCATCTAGGTGGTAAATATATCCCCAAGTGTTTAACCTTGTTTGTGACTTGAATCTGCAAAACTTCCGCCAACTCTTCGTTTTGTCTTAATGGTATGTTCTTTGTCAAAATCTTTGTTTTATCTTTGTTTATTTTCAAGCCTGCTACTTTTCCGTACTCCTCTATTCTTTCTAACAATTTGAATGCTGTCTCTAATGGGTCTTCAAGATCATCTGCAAACGCTTGTAGCATGTATTCTTCTTTTTTAATTTTCATTCCTTTTATTTCTTCTTCTTCTCTAATCTTTCTATTTAAGACTTCTAATGTTAAGACAAAAAGTAACGATGATAGTGGGCAGTCTTATCTCGTACCTCTCTTTATTTCAATAGAGTCTGTCAGTTCTCCATTTACCATTATCTTTGCTGTTTGTTTATGATATACCATTTGTATATTTTGAATATACAATATATCGAAAGTCTTCTGTGCATCAAGAAACATCAAAGCCATTTGTTTTTCAGGATGGGCCTCATAATATTCCAAAGTATTCAAAATCATTCTCATATTGCCTTTAATTTGTCTCTTTGGTAAAAAATCATTTTGATCAGAGTGGATAAAACTATTTAAATACTTCTTGAGTCTGTCTGCTAATATAGATGCGAATAACTTACAATGTGAATTTAATAAAGAAATTGGTCTATGGTTCTTGGTTTGTGTTAAATCAGTCTCCTCTTTGGGTAGCAGTGCAATGTATGCTTCTGACCATGATTTAGGGACTCTGCTCTCAGGCACCACTTCATTCATTATTTCTAAGAGTGGGAGAGACAAGGATTCTTCAATTGTTTTATAGAATTCCACTGGTAATCCATCCGGTCCTGGGGCTTTCCATTATTTTGTCTTTAAAGTGCTTCCGTTAGTTCCATCAACGTTATTTTACTTTCCAACATTGTTCTAGTTTCATCTGGTATCTGGAGAAGATTTGTATCTTGTAAATATTTTTAACTCCTCCCTCTTCTATTCTCTCTTGTTCATACAGCTTAGCATAATAGTCTTGTATAATTTTCTTCTTCTCAGCATTTCCATACTGAATTTGTCCTTGCTCATCTCTTAGCTGCAATATTTTCTTTACTTCTCTCTCTTTTTTCAGTTTATATGCCAACCATCTGCCTGGCTTGTTTGCATTTTCAAAGTAGTTCTGTTTAGTACCTCCAATTTTTTGTGCCAGTTCTTCCTTTCCCAGTAGATACATTTTGTGTTTAATTGTATCCATTTTTATTTTAACATCTTTTTTTTGTGGAGATCTCTGTAACTCTTTTTCAAGTATTTTATAGTTGTTCTCTAAAGCTTTATGTGTTTGTCTTTTCTTTGAATTTCTCTGCCTTGTGTAGTCTATTATCAGACTTCTAGTAATGGCCTTCATTGTATCCCAAAGATTCTGCGTTGATGTATCTTCTTTTCTATTTTCTTTAAAGAAAAAAGCCAGTTCTTTTTCCATTTTCTGAACAAAGTCTTTTTCTTTCAATGTAATATTGTTTAGTGTCCATCTAGATCTTGTCCTTTGGCCTTTCCATTTAATTACAATTGGATTATGATCTGCCCCAGTGCTTGTTTCAATCTCGATTTCTTGTACGTTACAAATCAGTTCCGTTGAGGCCCATATCATATAAATTCTGGAAAATGATGAATGTCTATTTGAATAAAAAGTATATTGTTCTCTTGTAGGACTTCTTTCTCTCCAAATATCTTTTAGATTTGTTTCATCTATCATCCTGAAAAAGGATTTAGGAAGCAATTTTCTATTTAACTTTGTTGTTTTGTGTGTTTTGTAATCCATGTTCCAGTTTACAATGCCATTAAAATCTCCCATCATACAAATATCAACATAGTTCAAGTCAGATTTTTTTTGTGGAGTTTTTTGCAAAATTCATCTTGTTTTTCATTGGGTGCATAAATTGCGATTAGGAGTATTTTTTTAATATCCATAATTTCTACCATCAAGATTCTTCCCTCTTCATCTGCATAGATTAGTTTTGCTGGAATTTTATCTTTAATATAGAAGATCATTCCTCTTTTCTTACAATTTGCCAATATAGTAAACATTTTTCCAAGCTTTAGTTGTACTAGTAGATATTCATGTCTCTTTTGAATATGCACTTCTTGTAGGCAGATTATGTCAAGTTTTAACTTTCTAATTTGTGAAATATTTTCCTTCTTTTAATTGCTGAGTTAAGTCCATTTATATTGATTGTGACAATTTTTTCCCCTCCATGTTTATACTTTATATGTAGGATTTACGGCTGTAGTTGATCTGGGTTCTCGTTCTCTGGGATTTACGCCACCCACCGCAACTTCTTCTTTATCAATTCTGCCTACAGCACCTTCTATTTTTTCAATCTCAATTAAGGATGCTTCCAGTAGTTGTACCAATAGTTCTTCTTTTCCAGTTTTCTCAGCCACTCCACTAAAGTGTTCTACATCGAAGGCTCCTGCCTTATCGATGGTATCTATTCTGTATCGTTGTCCTTGCCATGCAAATAATAGACCTTCCGGTATGAGCCATCTATAATTAACATCTTTTTAAATCAAAATCTTGGTCAAAATTGATATTCTCTTCTCTCTCACCTTTCTCGAAATTTGTTTCAGAACTACAATCTCCTTGCCTTTATATTCTAGTTTTCTATCTCTCGTTTTCTGTAATATTTGTAGCTTGGTTGCTTTCTTAGCAAATCTTACATGGACTTCCCTTCGGAGGGCATTTCTCATTGCATATCTTGTGTGTACTCGAAACGCTTCATCTATGCCATCCATCATCCTCTCTTGGGATATCTCTAATACGTTTGTCAAAATTTCGGATATTATTTGTAATAGGTTCTCTCCTCTTTCTTCTTCTATGTTTTGAAATCTTAAGAAAAATTCAGACCTATCCATCTCCCATCCTAATGTCCCTTTTCATGTCGCTCAATCTGCTGTCAATCTCCTCAGCCTTCTCTTCTTGTTGAACCTTTTCTTCAATTTCTTGGATTCTGTCCTCGTATTTCATCATCCATTGTTGCATATCTTCTATTTTTCCTTCTGTTTTAGCCATTTTTTGTTCTATGCTTTCAGTTCGTTGCTCTATTGTCTCAATACTTTTTTCTATACTCTCAGTCCTCTTTACAATGGTGTCTAACTTTTCATCATTGCTATCAGCTCCTGCTTGCATAATTGTCTCTAGGGTTATTTCTTTCTCTTTTTCTTATTGAAGCATCGATTGTATTGATCTTTGACCTCCAGTAGGTGAGGAGGCAGGGGTTGTTGTTGTAGAGCCAACAGGTATTACCTTTCTACTCATCTTCTAAATTTTTTTTGTATTCTAGTCCAATTAATATCAAGAAATGTAAAAGTCCCAAATAACCACTGGAGTATCATAAATATTTAAGCATCAGCTATAAAAATACAGAGTTATGGATAAAATGAAAAGAGAGAAAAAAAGAGAAGAGAAAGGAAAAAGAAAAGATCTCTTACTTTAAAAAAAGAAAGAGAAAAAGAAAAAATCTTCAGTCCAATTCACTCAAAATTTAAAACAAGCCATCCATATGTCTCCAATATCTTCAAAAGGGAAAGAGATTAAAGAAAAAACAGGAATCAATACTTCAAAGCTTCAATGAATAAAAGGAGTCAAGGAGCCAAAGAAAAAAAATCACCACCTCCCCAGCAAGATGATATAAGCACTGCCACCAAAGCTAGAAAAAAAGATTCAAAGTTTTTTTTAAGATGAAAGTCTTTCCAAGGTCACTCTGAGCCTTCCCTTAGAGCTTCTGTTTGTTCCAAAGAGGGTTTCCAGATACTGAAAGTTTCCACAGGAAACAGCTATATTCCTGCCCCTATCAGTTCTTAACCAAATAGCCTTCAAGAAAACAGCTTCTGGACGACTTCCGGTCCACGAAGGCGACGGACCTGTGTGCCCACCGCTCGTCTCTTTGGTGGGCTCCTTTTAGGAGCACAGGTGGACTTGGAGGGGCTCCCTGCCATAGGACGGCTCGTTGGGACCCCCTGGATTGGCGGCAGCCGCAGAGGGGTCTCCAACCTTGCCCCAGGAGCCAGGGAGCATGGGGGGTGCATGGCGGCGTTTGCTGTCGCTGTGCGCCTTTGCCAAACAGAGCCTGGGAGGAAACAATTAACCAGATGCTACAGCTGAAGTGCGGTGATGTGGGAAGTTTCCCTCAATCTCTTTTAAATCTATCTGATGAGCAGCAGCCTTTCTAAATTGTGGATTCAATCCTTTGAAGTGTTAAGATTGGAGGGGGGATTTTCCACCGCCCCCTCGGAAAAGTGGCACTCGGAATATCTCTCTCTCTCTGAATAATGTTTATAGGCACAGACAAAGGGAGAAACAAAGGGAATTAGAGGAAGAAATTTAAAAAAAAGAGCAGGAGTTAATGTCTAAACCAGATGATAAGAAGACAAAAGAGGTAATTACTTTATTGCGAGGGCAGTTTAACATGTTAATGTCAGACCAGATAGCCACTAATCTTCTATATGCTAAACATAACACTTTTTACAATGCCAATAAACCAGGTCGATGGTTAGCATATATGTTAAGGAAAAAACAAAGATCCCGTAATATAGAGAAAGTAGAATATAAAGGGAAAGAAGTTTTTCAAAAGGATATGATTAAAAAGACTTTTTTAAAATTTTACACCAGATTGTATGCTGGTGACAAAATACAAGGGTCAGACATAGACCGATATTTGGAGGAAGAGAAAATTCCTATACTTACAGATGAGCAAAGGGGAAGATTGAATCAACTTGTAACTACAGAGGAAATCTTCCTGGCAATTAAGCAGTTAAAATTCGGCAAAGCTCGGAGAGACGACTTCCGGTTCCTGAAGGCGACGAACGTGTTGTCTGCTGCTCATCTCCCCGGCTGGCTCTGTAAGGAGCACAGGGGGCCCTGAAGGGGTTTCCCTGCCAAAGGGTGGCTTGCTGAAGCCCCCCGAAAGGCGGCAGCCAGCGGGGGTGTTTTTCAGCTTTGCCTAGGGGCTGGGGAGCGGAGGGGGGGCGAGGGACAGCACTGCACTGCCCGCCTCTTTGCTGAATGGACCCGGAGGAGAGAATGTACTTGGAGAAATGCGGCAGGATCCTGGTGTTGGGGGATCCATCCTGAACCCTCTGATTGATCAAAGGAAAAGCAGCAGACTTTTGTAAGTTTGTGTTCAGCCTATTTGAATGGAGATTAGAGGGGGGTGTTTCTTTCTTCTAACCCCCCCTCGGAATAAGTGGCATTTGAACGATCTCTCTTAAAAGAGAGACAACAAAGGCTGAGCCGTCACTTGAGCTAGCCAATGGTGAAAGATCTTTATCACGATTGTGAACTGTGAACTGTGAACGGCCGCTTTCGGCTTTGTTTTGTACTTTGGAGATCGGCACAGCTGCGCAATCCTCGGACACCATTTCCTTGGAAAAAGACTGACATCTCTGAACTTTAAACAAATGGGGCCAAAGAAGCCTCTGACGGGCAAGTCACTCTCAGCCCCCGCATCTGCCTCCTTCAATTCCAGTATGCAACAGACAAAGATCACATCATTGTTACAGCAGGAAGGGGCAGGAGAGGGATCAAAAGAACTATCTGTTACTCAAATGTTTCAAGAACTGATGAGAGGGCAGAATGACTTGAAAAAAGAAATGACAGAGCTAAAAGAAGAACTCAGAGACGTTAAACATCATATTGCAGAAAATAAACAAAAGATTTTGGTGTTAGAGGAGGGAGCAGCTGGACTGGGGGAAGAAATTAAAACAATCCGGAAGGGAAATGTAGACTTGGAAAACTTTTTGGCAAAAATAGAATTTGAAAGAATGTCCTTTTTTCTTAGATTCCAGAACCTACCAGAGACAGAAAATGAAGACCTTAAGGATATTATGAGTACAATATTAGCAGACTATATTAAGAAAGACAAAAATCAGCTGTGGTGGGATATGGATCTAGTCTATAGGATAAACTCAGCATATGCTAGAAGTCATAATGTTCCAAGGGAGGTACATGTTAAATTTCTCAGGAGGACCACAAGGGATGAGGTACTTGGGACCTAAAGGGAGAGACCACTGAAATATAAAGATGAAGAAATCACCATTCTTAAGCGGATTCCAAAAAAGATAAGAGAGAGAAGGAGGAAGTTTTCCTCCTTAGCAAAGAAATTATATAATAAAGGAATCTGGTTTAAGACCCACCTATTCCAAGCAGCTGGCCTGGCTCAACTTTGATCTAACCATATCGCTCCTGACGGGTTTTTAACCGGGTATTTTAATTATATTTAATTTCTAGGGGTTTTATATTTTGTATTTTAATTGTTTTTATCAATCGACCTCCTCCTTGTGTATGTCTCAGTGTATGTTTTTGCTTTATGTTTGTTTTGTTTACATATTTATTTCGTATGTTTTGTTGTACGCTGCCCCGAGTCCTTCGGGAGAGGGTGCGGCTAAGAAATAAATATATTATTATTATTATTATTATTAAATGGTTATTGCCAGAAGGAATGTTGATCTTTTGGGAGGGAAATAGGATTAGAATCAATACAGTGCAGGAGGCGGAAGCCTTCATCAAAAAAAACATCTCTCCTCCTAGAGGACGAACATAGTGAAGGTGGAGGGAGGGGCAGCATGGTGCAGGATAAGAAGGGGGGGTGAAGGCTCCTCTGGGAACAGAGAGGAAGAAGCAATATCGAAAAGGCTCAGATCGCAAAAATAAAAATATTTGAAATAAACAGCAATTGGTGATATTCTAGAAAGTGACAAAGGAAAATGAATGAACACATGGTTAACATTACAGAATAAGATCTTGTTTTCTGCTTATCTTTTGTATTTTGTTTTTAAGATTGTGAAAACTGGGAGTGCTGGATGGGTTACTAACACCAGTGTGGGAGCTGCCAACATTTTTTTGTATACCCATTTACCTTTCCCCATATATGTGTAAAAACCAATACAATTTTGGGGGGGGGGGGGAAATCGGCAAAGCTCCTGGCACAGATGGCTTGACAGCAGTTTATTATAAAAAGTTACAACTAGAAATGATGGAACCTCTTAGGGAACTATTTAATAAAATCCAAATGGAAGGCAGGGTCCCACCATCCTGGAAACAGATTTTATTTCATTGATTCCAAAAGAAGATCAGGATCCTACCTAGCTAAAAAACTACAGGCCTATTTCATTACTTAATACAGATTATAATTTTTTTTTGCTAAAATATTGGTAAATAGGTTAATGCCAATTGCGCAACAAACGATTCACAATGATCAGTCTGGTTTTATACAGGGGAGACAAATGAAAAGTAATATAAGACAAATCATCAATATAATGGAATACTTGGGAAAGTATAACAAAGTCCCGGCAGTGCTTTTATTCTTAGATGCAGAGAAAGCGTTCGATCAAGTCAATTGGCAATTTTTAATAAAAATATTACAAAAGATGCAGTTCGGAGAGCATTTCATGAAATCTATTAAAGCAATATACCAGAAACAGACAGCACAAATTATAGTTAATAGAGGCTTAACAGAATCTTTTAAAATTGAAAAAGGAACAAGACAGGGGTGTCCCTTGTCTCCATTATTGTTTATTTTAACCCTGGAATTGTTATTGAACAGAATACGTGGGTCTGACGAACTACAAGGAATTAAGATTAGGCACTACGAATACAGAGTAAGAGCATTTGTGGATGACTTGGTTGTAACTTTAACCCAGCTGGGGGAATCAGTTACAGGTTTAATGAATATAATTAATCAATATGGTCAAGTATCTGGGTTCAAAGTAAATTTAGGGAAGACAAAGATGATAGCTAAAAATATGACTACGAACCAAAAAAAAGAATTAGAAAGAGTAACAGGATGTCAGATAGTAAAAAAGGTTAAATATTTAGGAATTTATATTACAACCTCAAATGGGAAATTATATAAGTACAATTAGGAACCATTATGGCATAAAATACAGATAGAAATGAATAAATGGAAAAAACTACAATTGTCTTTGTTGTGAAGGATAGCAGCAGTTAAAATTAATGTTTTGCCCAAGTTTCTATTCTTCTTTCAAATGATACCAATACTTAAAAAAGACGCAAATTTGGAAGAATGGCAGAAAGGTATTAATAACTTTGTTTGGGCAGGAAAGAAACCGAGAATAAAAAAATAATGCAAGATATACGTAAAAGAGGAGGCTTAAAAATGCCCAACTTAAAATTATACTAAGAAGCAGCAGTTTTAACAACAATTAGCAATTGGATTAACCTAACAGAGGATAGAATATTGAATATTGAAGGTTATGATCTGATATATGGCTGGCATGCTTATCTAATATATGACAAGAAGGCCGACAAGACTTTAAAAGTCATATTTTAAGGAATGCTTTACTGCGTGTTTGGAAAAAATATCAATATAGGCTAAAAGATAAGATAACTATGTGGATGGTGCCCAGACACGCTATAGAGAACATAAGTATAGAACAAAAACAAGATGTAACTACATATGCAGAACTTCTTAGTATGGATAGAAGTGTACCACAGTTAAAATCTTTGAATGCATTAAGAGACGAAAGGGTAATTCAAACCTGGTTTCAGTATGATTAGTTACAGGCTAGATGGAAAAAAGATCAGAAATCTGGTATTATCCAAAATGAGGCTAATTTGATAAAACAAATTAGGGACCAGGGTCAAATGCACATAAAAAGGTTGTATAATGTATTGATAGAAATAGACTCAGAAACAGAATTAGTTAAAGATTGTATGATAAAATGGGCACAAAATTTTGAAGAACCAATAGTGATGGAAACATGGGAAGAGATTTGGGTAAGAAATGTAAAGTTTACACAAGCTCAGAACTTGAGAGAGAATTTTTACAAGATGTTGTACAGATGGCATTTAGATCCAAAAAGGCTAGCCTGTATGTATCGGAATCTACAATCTAAATGTTGGAGATGTGACTGTGTTGGTGCCACGTATTACCGTATTTGATGGTATGTAAAAAAGTTAAAGCATTTTGGATAAAAATATGGTGGGTTATTCAAAATATTTTGAAAAAGAGGATAAAGTTCATACCCCAGTTGTTTTTGTAAGGTATAGTTTCAGATTGTACTGTTATAGAGACTAATTTGATTTCGAACCTAACAACGGCAGCAAGATTGTTGGTGGCGCAATATTGGAAGAAGGAAGAGTTGCCCACTATCCAAGAATGGACGTTAAAAGTAGTAAACTTAGCAGAGATGGCCAAAATTTCAGCGTATCTGAAGGACCACTCAGATGAGAAGTACAAGCTGGACTGGAGAAGATGGATTGACTATATTCAAAACAAATACTGGACTAAAAAATTTCAGTTAGTTTATGAATGAAGGCATAAGGAATGCTACAATTTATTCAAAGCTAGTTTAATAAAGGGGGAGTTGAAGCACAAGAATAGTAACATGTTAAAATTAGTTAGCTTATGTTAGCATATGGTTGTTAAATGTTTATACCCTGTATTTTCCTCTGGGAGGTCAGGGGGAGGGAGGGAGGGAAGAGGGGTAGGGATGGGGGAAGAGGGAAGGGTAAGGGGGGTAATAATTGTAAAACTTATTTAAAATTTTAAGAATAAAAAAAAGAACTATCTGTTACCCAAATGTTTCAAGAAATAATGAGGGGTCAAAATGATTTGAAAAAAGAGGTGACAGATCTCAAAGATGAACTCAGAGATGTTAAACATCATATTTCAGAAAACAAACAGAGAATTGTGGGAGGAGGGAGCAGTTGGGCTGGGTTAAGGCAATCCGGAAGGGAAATGTAGACCTAGAAAACTTTATGGCAAAAATAGAATTTGAAAGAATGTCCTTTTTTTCTCAGATTCCAGAACCTACCAGAGACAGAAAATGAAGACTTTAAGGATATTATGAGTACAATTTTAGCAGAATACATTAAGAGAGACAAGGAACAGCTGTGGTGGGATATGGATCTGGTTTACAGGATTAATTCAGCATATGCTAGAAGTCATAATGTTCCAAGGGAGGTACATGTTAAATTTCTCAGGAGGACCACAAGGGATGAGGTGCTTGGGGCTCAAAGGGAGGGACCACTAAAATATAAAGATGAAGAAATCACCATTCTTAAGCAAATTCTGAAAAAGATAAGAGAAAGAAGTTCCTCCTTCCTCTTTATTTTATACTTTAAGTATTCCTCTTTGTCAAAGAAATTATACAATAAAGGAGTTTGGTTTAGATGGCTATTGCCAGAGGGAATGTTGATTTTTTGGGAGGGAAATAGAATTAGAATTAATACAGTGCAGGAGGCTGAAGCCTTCATTAAAAAACACTTTTCTCTCCTAGAGGACGAACATAGGGAAGGTAGTGAAAAGGGTAGCAAGGTACAAGATATGAAGGAGTGGGGGGCTGTGGCCCCACCTGGGGACAGGGAAGAAGGAGCAATATCGAAAAGGCTGAGGCAGATGGTTGGCATATAAATAAACCTGGCAGATGGTTGGCATATAAATTGAAAAAAGAGAGAGAGGCAAAGAAAATACTCCAACTAAGAGACGAGCAAGGACAAATTCATTATGGAAATGCGGAGAAAAAGAAAATTATACAAGACTACTATGCTAAGCTGTATCAACAAGAGGAAATGGAAGAGGGGGGAGTTAAAAAATATTTACAGGATGCTAATCTTCCCCAGATACCAGATGAAACTAGAATAATGCTGGAAAGTAAAATAACAATGATGGAGCTAACGGAAGCACTCAAAAAACAAAATAATGGAAAAGCCCCAGGTTCGGATGGATTTCCGGTGGAATTCTACAAAACATTTGAAGAAAAGTTTTTTTTAATCAAAGAGACAAATTAAAGATAATATGAGAATGATTTTGAACACTTTGGAATATTATGAGGCCCATCCTGAAAAACAAATGGCTTTGATGTTCCTTGATGCACAGAAGGCCTTTGACAATGTGAATTGGCAATTCATGTTTTCACAATTGGAACAGATGAATTTTGGTAAGAAATTTATCCAAACTATACAAATGATATATCACAAACAAACCGCAAAGATAATGGTAAATGGAGAATTGACAGATTCTATTGAAATAAAGAAAGGTACGAGACAAGGTTGCCCATTATCACCGTTACTTTTTGTCTTAACATTAGAAGTCTTAAATAGAAAGATTGGAGAAGAAGAAGAAGAAAAAGGAATGAAAATTAAAGAAGAAGAAGAATACAAGCTACAAGCATTTGCAGATGATTTGGTATTTATTCTTGAAGAACCATTTGAGACAGCACCCAAATTGTTGGAAAGAAAAACTGGGATTGTATATGTAATTGAAAATACGGATGCAAAAGCACTTGTAACCAAACGACATGCTGTATGTAATGGATGAAAATTTTTAGCTGGGCCCTATGGAAGGCAAGATGGCAGATGTGTTGCCCATTGAAGGGTATACCTCTGGCTTGAACTGTGGAGTCCTAGATGCTCTCTGAGCTTGGTGGTTCTGTCACTTAGCCTTGTGACATTGTGGTGCCTGCATGGAAACAACCAAGTTCAGGGAGCAGCAAGGGCTCCACTTGCTGGATTGTTGAGTCTCTGAGCTCCTCTGTGAAAATGGCTGCTGACTTCTGAGCTCCGTACTACTACGGAGCTCTTTGATGGGGGAAGGGGCGCCCCCAGCCCTCTTTCCATCGTGAGGGTCGGGAATTAAGAGCAGCAACCACCCTGGCTTTCCATGGAGTCTTAA
The DNA here is from genome assembly GCF_964273705.1 of Natrix helvetica. Taxonomy (NCBI): domain Eukaryota; kingdom Metazoa; phylum Chordata; class Lepidosauria; order Squamata; family Natricidae; genus Natrix; species Natrix helvetica. The sequence continues at coordinate 171,647,037 of NC_138550.1, read as the reverse complement.
TTGGCCCTCCAGGGTGGTCGAACAGCCAGGAGAGATGAGGAAATAGCCCCAGCTGGAGCCGAAATGAGAGTTGGAGGTGGAGTCGGTATTGGAGCTTCAGCTGGAGGTCAGCGATAGCGGCGGCGGCGACTGCGGAGATAGGGGCAGAGGCAGGATGAACGGGTGGCGGCGACGGCATCCCAGCGGCATCCCAGCGACCCGGGCGGCACAACGACAGTATCGGCGATGCTAGCAAGGCCGAATTGGAGGGTGAGGACCGCAGAAAGGCCGTTCAGGGGTTTGCATGAGGCTCGAGACGCTGGAGGCCGAAGAAGGCCTGCGGGAGAGCCGTAGGCCGGCCGGAGCAGCGCTCGGGCCAGGACTAACAGCGGGGGGGCCACTGAAGCTGGCGGAGGCAGGCTACGATGGGGCTAGCCCTTAAAGAGCTATGCTGGAGCCTGGCAGAAGGAGGAAGCCCTGTGGCACCAAGGGCAGGACGGGTCTGTGCCCAGGAGATTGGCAGGAGGCTTCCATTGGCAGGAGGTTTAGTGCCAGGAAGAGAAAGGATTTATCAACCCCTGCCATTTGCCATCTACCTGCCATGGCTAACCTGCCCACTTGTCACTTGTTACTTGTTATTTTGACTATCTATAACCATTGACTACTGTGTGTGCCTGCGGGACTACCCCCCACCATCTTTTACCAGCTTTCACCCGCTTACCATCAAATTTACCATCAATTTTACCATCAAACTCCATCAAATATCTACTTAGACTGCCTGCCCACCCACACCACAGATTGCCTCCTGGCCTCCACCATTTACCATCTACTTTCCACCTATTCACCATCTATCTACCATCCACTTATCATCCACGTACTGACTTACCATCTGATGTGGAACCTGGCTTGCTGACTTAATTAACATCTACAGCACCCTGGCCCTTGCTGCTGCTCCCCCTAGTATATACTCGAGGTCAGACTTGCTCCTGCTGCGGGAGTCCCCCCTCTCGCAGACATGGCCCTCTGCCCTTTCGAGGGCCCACCTTAATGACGGGTTTGCTAACCCCGAGAGGTGGAGGAAGCGGAGACTTAGGGGGTTTTTAGTTAAATGTTTTTTAAATTCTTTTAGGGGTTCAGGGGTTGGGGGGTGGGTGGGTCAGATCAGGAGCGATGACAGAGCCAGGTCACCAGGTGGGGTCTTGAGCAGAAGGAGCAGAGAGGAGGAGGGGGGAGAGGATATCATTCCTATACAGGGCTCCTTGATTCCAACAGTCGTAGGGAGGGGCAGATACGAGGACAGATTAACAACTCGCAGTCGGTTGGGAGACCGTGGGTGCTGGTTACACCTGGTCGCTTGTACCAACCCCCGCGTTCTAGGTGGTCAGGATCTGCAGGCCCAGGGCCTGAGGCTGTTGTTATGCAATGCGAGGTCCGTTGTCAATAAGGCCCCCCTCATTCATGATCTAATTTTGGAGGGGGAGCCGGACCTCGCGGGAAAAACGGAAACCTGGTTGGGCCACGAGGGAGGGTTACCCCTCGTGGAAATGTGCCCACCAGGTTACCAAGCATTTCACCAGCCCCGGGCCCGGGGAAGGGGCGGTGGGGTAGCAGTGATTATCCGGGAGGATTTAGAGCCGAGGGAGTCCACTGTGCCACAGACGTCCGGATGTGAATCCCTTGTTGTGAAATGGGGCCCTGGGAGGCAGTTGGGCCTGCTGATAGTGTACCTGGCTCCCCGCCATACATCAGCGACCCTGCCTGAGCTCCTCGAGCTGATCTCATCGGTGGCGGTTGAGACCCCCAAACTTTTAGTGATGGGGGATTTTAACCTGCCGTCGGTGGGAGAAGCATCAGAGGGGGTTCGGGAGTTCATGGCTTCCATGATAGCCATGGACCTGACTCAAATGATTCAGGGCCCGACACACGAGGGAGGTCACACCTTGGACCTTGTTTTTGTCTCTCGCCAGTGGTTGAGTGATCTGGGAGGAGTGAATTTAACCATCACTCCTCTGTCATGGTCAGATCACTCACTCCTCCGACTTGACTTCCCTGGTGCTACCCCTCGCTGTGGGGAGGCGGAACCGGAAAACACTAGATGGTTCCGCCCCAGGCGCTTGATGGAACCAGACAGGTTCCAGACGGAGCTTGGGCCACCTCCTGCAGCCCTGACCCGCCCTCGGGTAGAGGACCTGGTGGCCGCGTGGAATAATGCGACTACCGGGGCCTTGAACTGGGTGGCGCCTTTGCGGCCTCTCCGGCGGCAACGATCCACCCTGGCTCCTTGGTTCACCGAGGAGCTAAGGGTGATGAAGCGCCGCAAGAGATGCCTAGAGAGTCATTGGAGATCCTCCCGATCCGAATTTGACCGAGCACAGGTACGAGCCCATTTAAGGACGTACCTAGTGGCATTGAGAACGGCCAAACGTCAATATTGTGCCGCTCTCATTGCATCCGCAGTGAACCGCCCTGCCGCCCTGTTTCGGGTGTCCCGCTCTCTCCTGTTTCAGAGGCCGCGGGAGGCCCCTCTCCAGGGTAGGGCAGAGGAGTTTGGGAAATATCTGCAGGATAAAGTCGCTCAAATCCGGAAGGATTGGGTCCCCTTCAGTGGCCCAGTCGAGACGCCAGTGGCGAGTCTTGAGAAACCTTTTTGGGAGGAGTTTGACTTGGTTGTCATCGAGGATTTGGACAGATTGCGTGGACGACTGCGACCTACCACATGTTTGCTGGACCCGTGTCCCTCCTGGCTTGTACTGGCTTCCTGGGAGGTTACACGTGACTGGCTCCTGGGCCTAGTGAACGCTTCGTTGGGTGAGGGGTCTCTCCCGGCCACTTTGAAAGAGGCTGTGGTGAGACCCTTGCTCAAGAAGCCTTCCCTGGACCCTACGGAGCTGGCCAATTATCGTCCTGTCTCCAACCTTCCCTTTTTGGCGAAGGTTGTAGAGAGTGTGGTGGCTTCTCAGTTTCCACAACATCTGGAGGAGAATGATTATCTAGACCCGCGCCAGTCCGGCTTTCGCTCTGGGCACAGCACAGAGACGGCCTTGGTCGCGTTGGTAGATGATCTCTGGAGGGCCGGAGATAGGGGTTGTTCCTCTATCCTGGTCCTATTAGACCTCTCGGCGGCTTTTGATACCATCGACCATGGTATCCTGTTGCACTGACTGGAGGGGTTGGGGGCCCTGGGCACCGTTTTGCGGTGGTTCGGCTCCTACCTCTCCGGCCGGACGCAACGTGTGTTGGCAGGGGAGCAGAGGTCGACCCTAAGCCCCCTTACTTGTGGGGTGCCACAGGGGTCGGTCCTCTCGCCACTCCTGTTCAACACATACATGAAGCCGCTGGGTGAGATCATCCGTGGTTTCGGGGTGGGATATCATCTGTACGCTGATGATACTCAGCTGTACATCTCCACCCCGAACCACCCCAACGAGGCCGTTGAAGTGATGTCCCGGTGTGTGGAAGCCATACGGGTCTGGATGGATGACAACCGACTCAGGCTCAACCCTTCCAAGACAGAGTGGCTGTGGGTTCCGGCTCCCCGATTCAACCAGATAATTCCATCTCTGGCCATTGGGGGCATTCAACTCGCCCCCGTGGAGCGGGTGCGCAATTTGGGCGTCCTCCTGGATGCCAGGCTGTCCATGGATGAACATGTGACAGCCGTGGCCAGGGGGGCGTTCCACCAGGTTCGCCTGGTGCGCCAATTGCACCCCCTATTGGACCGGGACGCCTTACGCACAGTCACCCATGCGCTGGTGACGTCTCGCCTGGACTACTGTAACGCTCTCTACATGGGGCTTCCCTTGAAATGCACTCGGAGACTGCAGTTGGTCTAGAATGCGGCCGCGCGGATGATTATGGGGAGTACTAAGTACTCCCATGTGACACCTCTCCTGCGCGAGCTGCACTGGCTTCCTGTGGTCTATCGAGTGCGTTTCAAGGTCTTGATTACGATCTTTAAAGCGCTCCATGGCTCAGGACCTAGTTACCTGCGGGATCGTATTCTGCCCCATACATCCCTACGATCCATCCGCTCGCACAGAGAGGGACTTCTCCAGGTGCCGTCCACCAGACAGTGCCATGGGGCGGCGCCTAGGAGCAGAGCCTTCTCTGTGGCGGGCCCAGCCCTGTGGAATGACCTCCCCCCGGATATTAGGACCACTACTGACCTCCGCTCCTTCCGTGTCAAGCTCAAGACCCACCTTTTCCAAATAGCTGGCCTGGCTCAACCATAACTTCGTAACGCTCCTGATGGGTTTTTTAATTTAGTAATTTTATTTAAGGGGATTTTAAATTGTGTTTTTAATTGTCTTTCACTTATAAGTCAACTCTCCTCCATGCACATATGTATATGTCTCTGTTCTTTTTGTATATATGTTTGTCTTATGTGTATTTTTATCCGTTTTGATTGTATGCCGCCCCGAGTCCTTCGGGAGAGGGTTGCGGCTAATCAAATAAAATTATTATTATTATTATTATTAAAAAGGAGGAATCCCCACATCTGAACTCGGTCCCAGGTGACCCCAGACATGCTGTTGTCTTGTGAAGATGACACAGGCGGTTTCCCACCTTCAGAGACTTTTGCACTTCCTGGTCAAGCTCAGCTTTGAGGCAATTCTTTGCGATGCTCTGGAGTGCCATTAGAATGGTACATGCAGTCCATCTTCCTTTAAGTTCTCTAGGAGAGGCATAGAGGGGTTGGGTTATGCTTTGTCCCCTAGTAAGGGCGTTTACATGACCCCCCCCTCTCTGTTTTTGCACAGTGTACAACCTGTGTGAGGTTTTTGTTTCCATTTATCACCAGGAGAAGTTGAATGGTAAAGGCCATTCTGAAGGAACTGCAATGCACAACTCCCTGGAATACCACTGAGCACCAGGACTCAGTGGTCCTAAATCGAATGTACTTTACATAAAGTAGTCTTGTTAAGTGTGAAGGCCTGTGACTCTGTCCGTCCGTCCGTCCATCCATCCATCTATATATCTATCTATCATCTATCTACCTGTCTTACCTATCATCCATCCATCCATCCATAGATACACACAGTCATCATCTTAAATGCAAAAGTCTATAAGTTCAGTTCCCAGCAGAGGTTGGAATCTTGACAACTATCCCTCTCTGAGGAGTCCCAATAAGGACAAACTGGTCACACAGGGATTCCTGGGGATCAATAGATCAGATGACCTGAAAGGTGCATGGAGGAGGAGTGATGAGGATCAGGGAATAATTCCCTCAGTAGATACAAAGGTCTCCCTTTTAACCAAAGAACAAACAGAGGAAAGCTAGCGATGCCTCCTAGGAGATCATTTATTTGGAGATAAATTGACATTTCGTGGGAGCATTGATTTCCCCCCCCCCCCATGAAAGGTGTGGCTTCTCTACTTGGGGCCGTAGGCCTCCAGTTCACAGATGGTCAAGTAGTTCTCCCCAGGTAAGTGGACACTGATGTAGCGGCCTTGCTTCCCGTTGCAGTAGATGGTGGTGATGGAGCCTGGGCTGGTGTTCAGGATAATCCCACACCTGTGGGGCACGAGAGGTCACGTTAGGAGAGAGGTCCTTCTGGCCACCACCTGCTGGTCACCCCAAGCTCACCCTGAGGACACAGCCCCCCTCAACTCTTGTGGGCATGAAGGGACACGAGACTGATGACGTGTTTGACCCCTCCCTTCCTCAGGCTCAGCCTGGTCATCTCCTACAGCTACGGACATTTTTTTGGTCCTGCTGTGAAGAATGCTACAGTGGTCATCAAGGGCCACATGGATTTACCCAACCCAGTTTTCTCCCTGACCTGGATGGCTGCCTTGGCCAAATCCATCCATTGCCCCTGGGCAGCTAATCAGTTCAAATAAAGAAACCTATCAATAAAATCCCAGATCTAACAAGAGAGAGAAGGGAAACCTGAGCAATGTATTCCCCCACAACTGAAAATCTCTCTTTTGCTCCCTTATACAACAATTCCTCTAAGTGCAACCAAATGATCGAGTCCACCTGGATTTGCTGTTCTTTTCTCCTGATTTATTGTTTTTGTTCTAAGTCTGGCCCAAAATACAGTTCCCAGTTCAGAGGGAACCCACGTTCTAGATTTGCAACATAAATGATAGCAAAAATGACCAATCAGGTGGAGTTCGCACAGTCCCCACAACAATTGAGACCACAACTTAGCCAGTTGGTATCAGGTCTTTCCCTGTCTCTTGGGGGAGCAAGGAGGGAGGTGATCTCACAATCTCCACACCAATGGACTCAGGACACTTTGGTCCCCAGGACAAAGTTGGCATCTCATACTCAACAGCACCCCAAAATCACCTGCTCTGGCTGTGGATTCTGTCCCTTCCGTCAATGCCCCAATTGCATGGAGGACCCCAGTTGGGGATGACTCAAAGTGACTTACAGAGGGTTGGCTCTTCCATGGTCCTCCAGAGAGTCTCCTAAGTGGACCTCCGCTTCAAACAGCCTTTCACCACAGCAGTCCTGCCGGTTTGTCACCAGCACCACGGAGATTTTATGAGACTCCCCCAGGTCCACCAACCACCAGGGGTTTCTCTCTAGGTTAGTGTGGGTACAGGAGGCATGGGTCCACATCCCGTTGCAGTCCCCATCCACAGCTTTCTCTGGTGTTCCACCATACCCATTGGAGGACTGGGAGGTCGGCTTCCCTAAGGCCAAATTATTTGGCTTTGAATCTGCAGGAAAGAATGGAGGAGACCTTTCAAGCAGAGAATAGTTGGGAGAAGAAGAAGAAGGAGAAGGAGTAGGAGAAGAAGGAGGAAGTGGAGGAGAAGGAGATGGAGGAAGAGGCGGAGGAGGTGGAGAAGAAGGAGGAGGAGGAGGAAGTGAAGGGGGAGGAGGGGGAGGAGGAAGAGGAAGAGAAGGAGGAGGAGAAGGAAGAGGAGGAGGAAGAGGAGGTGGTGGAAGAGAAGGAGGAGGAAGGATGAAGGAGGAGGAGGGGAAGGAGGAAGAGGAGGAGGAGGAGGAAGAGGAGGAGGAAGAGAGGAGGAGGAAGAGGAGAAGGGGGAGGGAAGGTGCAAAGCCACAAGGGCAATGTTTTGGGGACACAAAGGGTAAGTTTTGAAGACTGCCAAATGGGTTGAAAGAAGTGAGCTAAGGGCAATGCTACGTTCCTTTGCTATTGGGGGAGGGAACCCCTTGGCCTCCTTTTCTTCCACTCCCAGAGAAGATCCGGACCTCATCACAGTAGATTCAATGAGATCTCCAACAAATGCCCTTTTACCATTTGATGTTAGAACCTGAGTGATGGGTTCATAGCCACTGGACAGATTAGGAGAGCAAATATCCGGCTGGCCTGAAGTGCTGGGGGCAATTACACCCCTTCCCCAGTTTATCTTCTATTGGCTTGTTCCCCTGCAAGTGCCTCCAGGGGGCACCCAGATGCTCTGAAATGTGGGCATGGGTTAGAGATGGGTTAGAGAAACAGAGAACACACATCATGAGAACAAAATGCCAAGGGCCCAGTTTGTTGGGAAACATACACGCTGAAGTCCCTGCTCCCAAGGACATCTCACAATGGCTGTGCAACAGACCACTGAAGTTCTGGGATCTCGTGGCCCTTGTTCCCTTCGGGCATTAACCATGGGATGTGTTGCAGGCAGTGTGGTGGTATCTGAAGGTGCTACAAGATTAAGAGGAGAGACTGGGAGAGGATGACTGGATGTTGAGATGGCCAAGATCACACCAATATCCACACACACAAACACACAAAGGTCTTTACGCGGTTCTTACCTCTAGGTGGAGGCCTGCAACTCTGAGCTGCTGCAGGGCCTGCCAGGAGAGTCAAGGCCAGCAAAGCCCCCCAAATGATGAGCTTCATCCTGCAAGTGAGGAGGGGAGAGATCAGGAAAGATATGGCAGGGCCACGTAGGGACAATGATGGCTTCTTCTACTCAACACCCCTGAGTATCAGGACTGGCCATGGAGACCCAGAGGAAGGTTAGAGTACTTCAAGGTTCTGCCATTCTCCCAAAGGATCATCAAGAGCGTTCCAGAAATTATACAATAATATAATGATACAATAGCAGAGTTGGAAGGGACCTTAGAGGTCTTCTAGTCCAACCCCCTGTCTAGGCAGGAGACCCTATGCCGTTTCAGACAAATGGCTATCCAACATCTTCTTAAAGACTTCCAGTGTTGGGGCATTCACAACTTCCGGAGGTAACTTCTGTTCCACTGATTAATTGTTCTAACTGTCAGGAAGTTTCTCCTCAGTTCTAAGTTGCTTCTCTCCTTGATTAGTTTCCACCCATTGCTTCTTATTCTACCCTCAGGTGCTTTGGAGAATAGCTTGACTCCCTCTTCTTTGTGGCAACCCCTGAGATATTGGAAGACTGCTATCCTGTCTCCCCTAGTCCTTCTTTTCAATAATAAACTAGACATACCCAGTTCCTGCAACTCTTATTTATCTGTTTTATTCTCCAGTCCCCCTAAATTGCTCCTCTGCCTCTTCCCTCACCTGGCCTTTCCTACACGCTGATGATGTCAATCCCATTGAAAAAATCAGAGTGGGTTTATTGGAGTCTCTTTCACTTTCTCGGGCCATCCCATAATTTCACCCACCCCTCCTTCAAGAGCTCGCTCGGTGGTTCCTTCTTCCTTCTTTCCCCGCCACTCACCTCCTTCGGTCTCTTGGTGATGCCCAGAGGGCTGGAAGTCCTTCCTGGAGGGTGAACAAGGAGAGCTTCTTTCCACGCGCAGGTGCTTCAGGTGAGTGCGGACCTCCCTCTGACCAGCCTCGGTTTTATCCCCTTCCTCCCAGGTAGGACTGACCTGACTCACAAAGTCCAAGCCAATCAGGAGGGCAGAGCTAAGGTTGGCCCCTTTCCCAACTCAGGTGGACCTTTTGGTTTGCTTTGCTACAAGATCTCTCACCAACTTAGCAAACACGATCTTCTCTCCAGTATTCTCAGCCCCGTGACCATGACCCATCTCCAGCAGGGGTTGGCTCTCTCCCATAGCCAAAGACGAAACGCTGGCTTTTAGCAGGAAGCTCTGCTTTCCCTTCCAGCTCACAACAAGCTCTCAGCAAACACTAAAACCAGCACTGAATTTCACAAGGGGGGCAGTTTGCTTAGTTTTACAAGCAGATCAAAATCAAGGTTTTTATTTTTAAAAAAATCATGGCTTCATCAACTAAGCCAACTTTTTATTATTTTCCCCATAATTCTCTTCTGCAACCCCATTTCCTTCTCCACATAAATAGAAAGATTGGCTATCGCCTCTGTGGTTATTGCCTCTGTTGAAGACCCAAGGGTGAGGAGCAACGTTCTCCAGCAGGTTCTGGTCTCCTGCAGGATCCAGGATCCTCAACGATTGGACCCTTCCAGAAGAGGACCCTCAAGGTCCCTTGAGCCCCGCCCCATCATCTTCAGAAGATGCCAAAGCAACAGAGCCACAGCTACAGAGCTTCAAAGTACCTGGGTCAAGCTCTGCTCCAGCAATGTCCATCAAAGTGGGGACTCCCTGTTCATAGGAGACCAGGAGGAAGGTTCTGGTCTGAGGCATTGTCTCCACAGACTTTCTCACCTGGAGTCTGCCACCAACCAAATGAATTTTCACAGCCGCTCCTCTTCAAACTGCGATTTCTGCAAAAAATTGAACTTCTTCTGTAGCAGATATTTTTCACTCCCTTCCTGGTGGGGCAGCTCTTCCTTCAACCAGCCAGTGGAAAGCGGCAGAGCTCCTGCTGAAAACCAGGGACCCAACCAAGACCGGGTTTCCCCCCTACTTCCTGGGTGTTGGCAGCGGGGGGAGAGGACACGTTACACAGTCCTCGTCCACCTGATCCCCCCTCCTCTTTCCACGCGTTCAGGGATTCTTCTGGACAGGAACATAATAGTCTTCCTGGCCAGATGCCAACTGGTTTCCACATCAGAACCTCATCAGAGTCTGTCAGCAAAGAGCAACATGGATATTGTTTTTGCAAGAACCAACCATGCTCACACCTCCAAAGTCAACAAAATTTCTGGTAGCTGAAAGAACCAGATGGCTTCCTCTGAATCCTGAAAGGAGCTATTACGTAAGAAGTGATTGCAGTCTCTTTCGGAGTATAAGAAGCACCAAGATTTTGAAGAGGCAAACTTAAAAAAAAAGTTTTTGCACTCTGCAGACCTCCCAAAAATGGCCTGTTTTTTTGCGAAAACGGGCTTGGTTTTTGTTTTTTTTAAAGGGCATGCATAACCTTTAGCTTGTAGAGTGCTCCTGGGGGCTGGGGGCCCCCATCAACGAGGGGGAAAGGGTCTGTTTTTCACTCATTTTTGCCATCCTCAGCCCCCTGGAGCACTTTTGACAATCTCAACCTTACAAGGGAAAAGACCCGAATGCAACAAAACCAGCATATATATATATATATATATATATATATATATATATATATATATATATATATATATATATATATATATATATATGTGTGTGTGTGTGTGTGTGTGTGTGTGTGTGTGTGTGTGTGTGTGTGTGTGTGTGTGTGTGTGTGTATGTGTGTGTGTGTGTTTTCGTAGATTTTCACGGGTGTAGGTATGCTGGTTTTGTTATATTCGGGTCTTTTCCTGTGTAAGGTTGAGATTGTCTTTGCAACGTTTCGGCAGGATCTCACCTGCCATCTTCAAGCGTGGGCTTAAAATGGGAACGGAGCTGCCGTCTTTCTGTAAGTCTTGGTGGGAGGGGATGGGGTGCTGGCTTTGTTTCAGTAAGTGGAATGATTGGTTGTGTGGTTGTATCATGATTGGTAGATTGGTGCTGATTGGTGCTGGCTGTAAACAACAATGCACACACAGCCAGCACCAATGTATTTGTGTTACAACCCCTGGTATGCCTAAATATGGGAGGAAGGTCACTGCTCCCTCTTTCTGTCCTTCGGCTTATCACAGAAGACCATGCAGACAGAAAACCATATTTTTATTTTTAATGTTGCCTTTTTATATTTGTGTTGTATTTGTACTGATAAATAAATAAAGGGAGACTAGTATAGATCTATTTCGAGCTAATTATATATATCAGTGACGTGCAGTCAGGGGAGGCAGGGGAGGCGGAGCCTCACAGCTCTCATCATGAAAATAAAAAAGAATTACTCCAGGAAGCCGTGAAAGTGGCTGGGAGAGGCGCACGGCTTGGTTTAGCCTCCCTGGACATCCCAGCAGCAGCCCCAAGTGTGCCGATCTCGCCATTTTTTTACATCGGGCGAGCCCAGGATCCTTGCAAGGGGAATGGGACGTGTGCAGGAGGCTCCTCAGCTCCAGCCTCAATCAGCGCAGCCGCAGTCCCCTTCATGTTGGCTCAGGAAGGAGGGGAATGGGACCAGGTGTGCAGGGGAAGGGGATCGCGGCTCTGCTAATCTGAGGCTGTGCGCTGAGGAGCCGCCTGCACACGTGGTCCCATTCCCCTTGCAAGGATCCCGGGCCAAGTTACAGGAGCCGGGGGGGGGAGCGCTCACATTGCTTGCCGCCTTCGGTATACTGCTAGGTTGGGGAGTGGCGTTCTGTCTGGCCAGAGGGGAGAGTTGCCGGGCGACTGCTCCCTTGTGAACTGGCTCCCGAAGAGCCGGGCACAGCCTCAGGGGCGAAGCAGCCATGAGGTAACCATGCTCACAAGCAGCCGCCCGGCAAATCCCCTCTCCAGCCGGGAAAAGCGCCATTCACTGACCTAGGGGGTATCCCTAAGGTGCCAAGCCATGTGGTGCTCTGCCCACCCCCCCAGCTCCTGCAGCTTGGCACATTCGGGATACTCCCTAGGTCAGTGCATGGAGCTCTGCCCGGCTGGAGAAGGGGGTTGTGCGAGCACCTGTTTCACCCGCAGCTTCACCAAGCCCTTGCGCAGCTCTCCCAGGCCACCGCCGCCGGCCGCTGGCTGCTGGCCGCTGCTGCCCGCCGCCGACCGCCGCCCCCCCCCGCTCCGAGCATAACTTTCAAACTCCAAAACTCGGGGCCAAGTCTTCCAGCATCGGCCGCTCTAGGAGTGCTCTCTATGGTGGGCCGGCTGCCGTACAGAGAGTTTTCCGGACAGAGTCTTGGCCCACCAGCCCCAAAACGATAAGCCCTCCCTGATAATAAGCCCAAGGGCATATTTCGTGGGGCAAAAGAAAATAAGCCCCAGTCGTATTTTCCAGGAAACACGGTAACATCATCAGTGCTAGGAAGGGGGGGGGAGGAGGAGAAAGGAGAAGTTTCTCTTCTCAGAAATGTCTTCTCAGTGGAACTGCGGCAGCCTGCCTGCCTCTTTCTGACATTTCTGAGAAAAGAAACTTCTCCGTTTGGGCTGCGCCCGTGCGATCGCAGCAACCACGCGGTTTGATGACATCACCAGCCTCACCAGTCATAAACCTCACCGCACGTCACACACACACACACACACACACACACACACACACACATATATATATATATATATATATAATGTTGTATTTGTACTGATAAATAAATAAAGGGAGACTATATATATATATGTTTTCGTAGATTTTCACGGGTGTAGGTAAGTCTTGGTGGGAGGGGATGGGGTGCTGGCTTTGTTTCAGTAAGTGGAATGATTGGTTGTGTGGTTGTATCATGATTGGTAGATTGATGCTGATTGGTGCAGGCTGTGTGTGCATTGTTGTTTTGTATTGTAACGGCTTGGGTGGTGGGTGGTGTTCGTTTGTTGGCTAGGGCTGGTTTCCAGATGTTTGGTAGGCGGGAGGTATCATCACGTTTATTCATGTTGTGGGGGTGTTTCTCTATTTCGATGGCTTCCATAATTATTCTCTTGTGGAGGTGTTCTGTTTTGGAGATTAACCTGGCTCCTTCAAAGTTGATTTCATGTCCTGTAGCTTTAGGGTGCTGGAAAAGGGAGGAAGTTTTTGCTTTTTTTTCTTACTGTGTTCTTGTGTTCTGTGATGCGTGCATTTATCCTCCTGTTTGTTTGTCCTATGTATATTGCCGGGCAGATTTTGCATGGTATTTCGTAGACTCCTTGGTTTTCTAGCTGGGTTTTGTCTTTGGGGTTTCTTAAGATGTTGGCTATTTTTTGGTCAGTGGTGAAGGCTGTCCTGATATTGTGCTTGTGGAGAATTTTGCTGATCTTATCTGTGGTGCCTTTGATGTAAAGGAGGAGGGCAATGCCATTGTCCTGTTCTGTGTCTTGGTTTTTGGGGGGAGTCTCCTTTTGGATTAGGTTGGTGATTGTTTTTCTTTGGAATCCATTGGAGATTAATACATTTGTGAGTTTGTGTAATTCAGTTTTCAGGTGGTCTTTGTCGGCTAGGCGTTTGGTTCTGGAGATGAGGGTCTTGGCTACAGAGTTGATCTGTGCAGGGTGGTGATGGGATTGTGCATTTAAGTAGCGGTTGGTGTGTTTTTTTTTCTGGTAGATGGTGTGTCCTAGGGAGCCATTGGGTTTTTTGTAGATTAGGACATCCAGAAAGGGAAGTTGGTTGTTTGCTTCTATTTCCATGGTGAATTGTATTTTGGGGTGTAGGCTGTTGAGATGTGTGAGGAAGTTGTCCAGTTTTTCTTTTCCGTGTGGCCAAATCATGAAAGTGTCATCAACATATCTAAGCCAGAGTTTGGGTTTGTGTTCAGATTTGTCTAAGGCGTTGGTTTCAAAATGTTCCATGTATAAGTTTGCAATGACAGGTGAGAGGGGTGATCCCATGGGTGCTCCTTCTATCTGTTTGTATCTTTGTCCATTATGGATGAAGTATGTGTTGGTTAGGCAGTGGTTGGTCAGGTCCAGGATGTGTTTAGGTGGGTTGTGTTTTTTCTGGATGGCTGTCAAGGCTTCTTTAATAGGCACTTGGGTGAAGAGGGATATGACATCGAAACTCACAAGTAAGTCGCTGGGTTGTAAGTTTTGTTTCTTTATTGTTTCTATGAAGTGGAGTGAGTTTTGTACGTGTGAGGTGATGGATTCTGCGTAGGGTTGGAGTTGTTTGGTGAGGAATTTGGCAAGATTCTGTAGAGGTGAGCCTATGGAGCTGACTATGGGCCTGAGTGGTATTCCTTCTTTGTGTATCTTGGGGAGGCCATAGAGCTTGGGGCATCTGGAAGATTTCTCTCTGGGGATGATTCTTTGCTGGATCTCTTCACTGATGGCAGAGGCTTTTATTTTGGATTTGGTGGTTTTTTCCAGGTAGGTGGTGGGGTCTGTGTTTATAGGTTTGTAAGCAGGGTCTTGGAGTAGGTTGGATAGTTTGGCTTGGTAGTCAGATGTGTTCATCACCACTGTGGCATTTCCTTTGTCCGCTGGGAGAATGATTATGTTGCTGTCTTTCCTCAGGTTGGAGAATGCTTTTTCTTCTTGTTGCTGTAAGTTGCTTCTGGGTGGATTGCTGGAGCAAAGGACGTTGCTGACTGCAAGTCTGATTTTATTGGCTTCATTGGGTTGATTTTGATGAGTGTAGCTTCAACTCTGCATATGATGTCTTCAGTGGGGATGCGTTTAGGGGCAACTGCAAAGTTGAATCCTCTGGAAAGGACATTGGTTTCAGCTGTGGTGAGGGTTCTGTCTGATATGTTGTGTACTGTTTGTTTCATGAGCTGCTGAGGAGGGGGGTTGGGCTTCTGTCGTTTTTCTAGTCTGTAGAGTTTGTTGGAGTGTTTTTCTGTCTTATAGGAGGTTTCTGTTTCTGCTCTCCAGAGGGCTAGTTGTTTGAATTTGTCCCAGAGTGCTGGGTGGATTTTTTTTGCTGAGTTTGAGGTGAAGAGTGAGTAGGTCCCGGTTGGTTTGGTCTAGTAGGAATCTTTTCCTGTGGAGTTCGTTTCTGATTAGGGCTAATTCAGTTCTTTTCAGGATCCTTTCGGTGGCTGAGGTTTTAGAATGGAATTTTAGTTGGAAGCATGTGGGGATGAGGCTTTTGTCTCGGCAGTTGCGTAGGAATGTTAGGTCACATAAGATGGTGGCTCTTCGGACTTCAAGCCTTTTGTAGGATCTGGTGAGCAAGAAGGTTTCCTCCCCGTAGAGGTAAGATATTTGTTTTCGTAGATTTTCCACGGGTGTATGTATGCTGGTTTTGTTGTATTCGGGTCTTTTCCCGTGTAAGGTTGAGATTGTCTTTGCAACGTTTCGGCAGGATCTCACCTGCCATCTTCAAGCTTGGGCTTAAAATGGGAATGGAGCTACCGTCTTTAAGTCTTGGTGGGAGGGGATGGGGTGCTGGCTTTGTTTCAGTAAGTGGAATGATTGGTTGTGTGGTTGTATCATGATTGGTAGATTGATGCTGATTGGTGCAGGCTGTGTGTGCATTGTTGTTTTGTATTGTAACGGCTTGGGTGGTGGGTGGTGTTCGTTTGTTGGCTAGGGCTGGTTTCCAGATGTTTGGTAGGCGGGAGGTATCATCACGTTTATTCATGTTGTGGGGGTGTTTCTCTATTTCGATGGCTTCCATAATTATTCTCTTGTGGAGGTGTTCTGTTTTGGAGATTAACCTGGCTCCTTCAAAGTTGATTTCATGTCCTGTAGCTTTAGGGTGCTGGAAAAGGGAGGAAGTTTTTGCTTTTTTTTCTTACTGTGTTCTTGTGTTCTGTGATGCGTGCATTTATCCTCCTGTTTGTTTGTCCTATGTATATTGCCGGGCAGATTTTGCATGGTATTTCGTAGACTCCTTGGTTTTCTAGCTGGGTTTTGTCTTTGGGGTTTCTTAAGATGTTGGCTATTTTTTGGTCAGTGGTGAAGGCTGTCCTGATATTGTGCTTGTGGAGAATTTTGCTGATCTTATCTGTGGTGCCTTTGATGTAAAGGAGGAGGGCAATGCCATTGTCCTGTTCTGTGTCTTGGTTTTTGGGGGGAGTCTCCTTTTGGATTAGGTTGGTGATTGTTTTTCTTTGGAATCCATTGGAGATTAATACATTTGTGAGTTTGTGTAATTCAGTTTTCAGGTGGTCTTTGTCGGCTAGGCGTTTGGTTCTGGAGATGAGGGTCTTGGCTACAGAGTTGATCTGTGCAGGGTGGTGATGGGATTGTGCATTTAAGTAGCGGTTGGTGTGTTTTTTTTTCTGGTAGATGGTGTGTCCTAGGGAGCCATTGGGTTTTTTGTAGATTAGGACATCCAGAAAGGGAAGTTGGTTGTTTGCTTCTATTTCCATGGTGAATTGTATTTTGGGGTGTAGGCTGTTGAGATGTGTGAGGAAGTTGTCCAGTTTTTCTTTTCCGTGTGGCCAAATCATGAAAGTGTCATCAACATATCTAAGCCAGAGTTTGGGTTTGTGTTCAGATTTGTCTAAGGCGTTGGTTTCAAAATGTTCCATGTATAAGTTTGCAATGACAGGTGAGAGGGGTGATCCCATGGGTGCTCCTTCTATCTGTTTGTATCTTTGTCCATTATGGATGAAGTATGTGTTGGTTAGGCAGTGGTTGGTCAGGTCCAGGATGTGTTTAGGTGGGTTGTGTTTTTTCTGGATGGCTGTCAAGGCTTCTTTAATAGGCACTTGGGTGAAGAGGGATATGACATCGAAACTCACAAGTAAGTCGCTGGGTTGTAAGTTTTGTTTCTTTATTGTTTCTATGAAGTGGAGTGAGTTTTGTACGTGTGAGGTGATGGATTCTGCGTAGGGTTGGAGTTGTTTGGTGAGGAATTTGGCAAGATTCTGTAGAGGTGAGCCTATGGAGCTGACTATGGGCCTGAGTGGTATTCCTTCTTTGTGTATCTTGGGGAGGCCATAGAGCTTGGGGCATCTGGAAGATTTCTCTCTGGGGATGATTCTTTGCTGGATCTCTTCACTGATGGCAGAGGCTTTTATTTTGGATTTGGTGGTTTTTTCCAGGTAGGTGGTGGGGTCTGTGTTTATAGGTTTGTAAGCAGGGTCTTGGAGTAGGTTGGATAGTTTGGCTTGGTAGTCAGATGTGTTCATCACCACTGTGGCATTTCCTTTGTCCGCTGGGAGAATGATTATGTTGCTGTCTTTCCTCAGGTTGGAGAATGCTTTTTCTTCTTGTTGCTGTAAGTTGCTTCTGGGTGGATTGCTGGAGCAAAGGACGTTGCTGACTGCAAGTCTGATTTTATTGGCTTCATTGGGTTGATTTTGATGAGTGTAGCTTCAACTCTGCATATGATGTCTTCAGTGGGGATGCGTTTAGGGGCAACTGCAAAGTTGAATCCTCTGGAAAGGACATTGGTTTCAGCTGTGGTGAGGGTTCTGTCTGATATGTTGTGTACTGTTTGTTTCATGAGCTGCTGAGGAGGGGGGTTGGGCTTCTGTCGTTTTTCTAGTCTGTAGAGTTTGTTGGAGTGTTTTTCTGTCTTATAGGAGGTTTCTGTTTCTGCTCTCCAGAGGGCTAGTTGTTTGAATTTGTCCCAGAGTGCTGGGTGGATTTTTTTTGCTGAGTTTGAGGTGAAGAGTGAGTAGGTCCCGGTTGGTTTGGTCTAGTAGGAATCTTTTCCTGTGGAGTTCGTTTCTGATTAGGGCTAATTCAGTTCTTTTCAGGATCCTTTCGGTGGCTGAGGTTTTAGAATGGAATTTTAGTTGGAAGCATGTGGGGATGAGGCTTTTGTCTCGGCAGTTGCGTAGGAATGTTAGGTCACATAAGATGGTGGCTCTTCGGACTTCAAGCCTTTTGTAGGATCTGGTGAGCAAGAAGGTTTCCTCCCCGTAGAGGTAAGATATTTGTTTTCGTAGATTTTCCACGGGTGTATGTATGCTGGTTTTGTTGTATTCGGGTCTTTTCCCGTGTAAGGTTGAGATTGTCTTTGCAACGTTTCGGCAGGATCTCACCTGCCATCTTCAAGCTTGGGCTTAAAATGGGAATGGAGCTACCGTCTTTAAGTCTTGGTGGGAGGGGATGGGGTGCTGGCTTTGTTTCAGTAAGTGGAATGATTGGTTGTGTGGTTGTATCATGATTGGTAGATTGATGCTGATTGGTGCAGGCTGTGTGTGCATTGTTGTTTTGTATTGTAACGGCTTGGGTGGTGGGTGGTGTTCGTTTGTTGGCTAGGGCTGGTTTCCAGATGTTTGGTAGGCGGGAGGTATCATCACGTTTATTCATGTTGTGGGGGTGTTTCTCTATTTCGATGGCTTCCATAATTATTCTCTTGTGGAGGTGTTCTGTTTTGGAGATTAACCTGGCTCCTTCAAAGTTGATTTCATGTCCTGTAGCTTTAGGGTGCTGGAAAAGGGAGGAAGTTTTTGCTTTTTTTTCTTACTGTGTTCTTGTGTTCTGTGATGCGTGCATTTATCCTCCTGTTTGTTTGTCCTATGTATATTGCCGGGCAGATTTTGCATGGTATTTCGTAGACTCCTTGGTTTTCTAGCTGGGTTTTGTCTTTGGGGTTTCTTAAGATGTTGGCTATTTTTTGGTCAGTGGTGAAGGCTGTCCTGATATTGTGCTTGTGGAGAATTTTGCTGATCTTATCTGTGGTGCCTTTGATGTAAGGGAGGAGGGCGATGCCATTGTCCTGTTCTGTGTCTTGTTTTTTTGGGGGAGTCTCCTTTTGGATTAAGTTGGTGATTGTTTTTCTTTGGAATCCATTGGAGATTAATACATTTGTGAGTTTGTTTAATTCAGTTTTCAGGTGGTCTTTGTCGGCTAGGCATTTGGTTTTGCTTGACAGCAGGACTGATAATCTTACCCGCACAAACATCTCAAGAAGCTTGGGAAATTTTGAAAAATGAGATTACAAAAGCCCAGTCTAGCACAATACCAATGAAGAAGAAAAATAACAGCTCCCAAAAGAAACCAGCATGTCTGCATAAAGAACTCTCTGACAAATTGAAAGACAAAAAAGTTAAGTATAAAAAGTGGAAAGAGGGGGACATAACCAAGGCAGAATGTCAGCAAATAGCCCGAGCCTGTAAAGATGAAGTAAGGAAAGCCAAGGCTCACAAAGGCTTGCCACAAAAGTAAAAAATAACAAAAAAAGCTTCTTCCAACATGTTAAAAACAAGAAAAAGGTTAAGGAAACAATTGGTCCATTGCTGGGGGAATGTGGCAAGAAGGTGACAAGCAGCAGAGAGAAAGCAAAACTATTTAACTCATGTTTTGCATCTGTCTTTACACAAAGGGCTAAAACAGTCCAACCTATCAAAAACAGCACCACAAAAATCAGTTTATGAACACAAATTGAAATAGGGAAGAAAATGGTAAGTGAGCAACTGTCTACCCTAGACGAGTTCAAATCACTGGATGGATTACACCCCAGGGTTCTGAAGGAACTGGCAGATGAGATCTCAGAACTACTGAACTATATCTTTCAGAGATCCTGGAGCACCAGGGAACTGCCAGAGGACTGGAAAAGAGCTGACGTGGTTCCCATCTTCAAAAAAGGAAAAAAAATGATCCAGGAAACTACAGACTTATCAGCCTGACCTCAATACCAGGAAAGATTCTGGAAAAGATAATCAAGCAACGAATTGGCGAACACCTAGAAGTAAACAAAGTAATAGCCAAAAGTCAACATGGGTTTGTCAAAAACAGATCATGCCAGACTAATCTTATTGCATTCTTTGACAAAGTAACAAAATTAGTGGACCAGAGAAATGCTGTCGATATAGTTTACTTGGATTTCATTAAGGCATTTGATAAGGTAGACCATAACCTACTACTAGATAAAGTAGAAGAATGTGGGTTAGACAGCATCACCACCAGATGGATTCGTAACTGGCTGACCAACCGCACTCAACGTGTAGTCCTCAATGGAACTGCATCTACATGGAGGGAAGTATGCACTGGAGTACCCCAAGGCTCTGTTTTAGGCCCAGTACTCTTCAACATCTTCATGAATGATTTGGATGAGGGAATAAATGGGGAACTCATCAAATTTGCAGATGACACCAAGCTGGCAGGAATAGCCAACACTCCAGAAGATAGGCTTAAGATACAGAAGGATCTTGACAAACTTGAACATTGGGCACTATCTAATGAAATGAAATTCAAGGGTGAAAAGAGTAAGGTTCTACATTTAGGCAACAAAAATGGAATGCACAGGTACAGTATAGGTGGTACCTTGCTCAGTAGTAGTAACTGTGAAAGGGATCTTGGAGTCCTAGTGGACAACCATTTAAATATGAGCCAGCAGTGTGCAGCAGCTGCCAAAAAACCCAACACAGTCCTAGGCTGCATCAACAGAGGGATAGAATCAAGATCACGTGAAGGGTTAATACCACTTTATAAGGCCTTGGTAAGGCCACACTTGGAATACTGCATTCAGTTCTGGTCGCCCCGATGTAAAAAAGATGTGGAGACTCTAGAAAGAGTGCAGAGAAGAGCAACAAAGATGATTAGGGGACTGGAGACTAAAACATATGAAGAACGGTTGCAGGAACTGGGTATGTTTAGCTTAAGAGAAAGAAGGACTAGGGGAGACATGATAGCAGTGTTCCAATATCTCAGGGGTTGCCACAAAGAAGAGGGAGTCAAACTATTCTCCAAGGCACCTGAGGGTAGAACAAGAAGCAATGGGTAGAAACTAATCAAGGAGAGAAGCAACTTAGAACTGAGGGGAAATTTCCTGACAGAACAATTAATCAGTGGAACAGCTTGCCTCCAGAAGTTGTGAATGCCCCAACACTGGAAGTCTTTAAGAAGATGTTGGATAGCCATTTGTCTGAAACGGTATAGGGTTTCCTGCCTAGGCAGGGGGTTGGACTAGAAGACCTCCAAGGCCTTATAAAATGGTATTAACACTTCACGTGATCTTGTGAAGGAAAGATTCCTTTCACAGTTACTACTACTGAGCAAGGTACCACCTATACTGTACCTGTGCATTCCATTTTTGTTGCCTAAATGAAGAACCTTACTCTTACTTGGAAGGTTTGTCTTTTCTTTGTATTTCTTTTCCTTGTATCATCTATTATCAAGCCTCTGACATAAGCCTTCATTGTGTCCCAAAGGTTCTGCGTTGGTGTGTCTTCTTTTCTATTTTCTTTGAAAAAGAAAGCAAGTTCTTTCTCCATTTTCTGTACAAAGTCCTTCTCTTTTAGTATAGCATTGTTTAACGTCCATCTAGATCTTCTCCTTTGTCCTTTCCATTTGTCATTGGATTGTGATCTGCCCAAGTACCTGCTTCTATATCAATTTCTTGTATGTTACAGATCAATTCCGTTGTAAACCATGTCATATCAATTCTGGACCATGATGAATGTCTATTTGAGTAGAAGGTGTATTGCTTATTTGTGGGATTTCTTTCTCTCCATACATCTTTTAAGTCTATTTCATCAATCATTTTAAAGAAGGGTTTTGGAAGAATCTTTCTATTTAGTTTTGTTGTTTTTTGTGTTTTATAGTCCACGTTCTGGTCTACAATTCCATTAAAGTCTCCCATCATGCAGATATTAACATAGTCCAATTCAATTATTTTCATGTGCAATTTCCTATAAAATTCATCTTGATTGTTATTTGGAGCATAAATTGCTATTAAAAGTATTTTCTTATTGTTATCAATAATTTCCACCATCAAAATTCTTCCATCATCATCTGTATAAATTTGTTCTGCTGGGATTGTATCTTTAATGTAAAAAACCCCTCCTCTTTTCTTACATCTTGCCAATGATGTAAATATTTTCCCAACTTTGGCTGAACCAATATTTATTCATATTGCTTTTGGATATGTACTTCTTGTAAGAAAATTATGTCCAATTTTAATTTCTGTAATTTATGAAATATTTTCCTTCTTTAAATAGCTGAATTAAGTCCATTTATATTAATTGTAATCCATTTTTTTCTTTTTCTTTTATATATTTTATAAGCAGGATTTATTGCTCTAGTGGATCTCAGTTTTCGTTCTCTCATGTCAATGCCTCCTTCTGCCCCTTCTTCTTTCTCAGTCACCACTGTACACTCCTCTTACAATTAAATTAATAATTCTTCTTTTCCTGTCTCCTCATCTTTTCCCTTCAGATGTTCTGCATAGAATTGTTCTGCTCTCTCAAATGAATTTATTCTGTATCTTTGTCCTTGCCATGCAAACATAAGACCTTCTGGTATCAGCCATCTATAATTCACACCTTTTTGAGTAGAATTTTAGTCAAAAATTTGTATTCTCTTCTCATCTTTCGCACTCTTCTTGGTACTTGTTTCAAAACTACAATCTCTTTGCCCTTATACTCCAGTTTCTTGTCTCTTGCCTTTTGTAATATTTGTATCTTAAATGCTTCCTTAGTAAATCTTATATGAACTTCTCTAGGAAGACCATTTCTCACTGCATAACTTGTATAGACTCGAAACACCTCGCCTATACCATCCATCACCTTCTCTTTGGTTATCTCCAGGGCATCAGCCAGAATTTCTATCATTATTTCTGCCAAATTTTCTCCCTTTTCCTCTTTAATATTTTGGAATCTAAGACAAAATTCTGATCAATCAGTTTCCAATTCCAATGTCTTTTTCCACTACATTCAATTGGCTGTCTATATCTCCAATTCTCTTATCTCTTTGTTCGTCTTTTTTTTTTAATTTTTTGAAGTCTTTCCTCATATTTTATCATCATCTGGTGAATATTCTCAATTTTTCATCTGTTTTTTCTATTCTTTTCTCAATATTTTCTGTTTTCACTTGAATTTTTTGTATTCCTTGCATAATTGTCTGGAGTGTCACTTCCTTGTCCTTGTCCTTGTCCTTTTCCTGTTGCAGCATCGTTTGTATTGATCTTTGTCCTCCTGATGGTGAAGAAGAGGAAGTTGGCATTGCAGAGCCGACGGTCGATATCTTTTTACTCATTTTCAAAAGAAAATTGAGCTAGCCTAGGTCCACATAGGAAAGGCGGTTATGGTCCCAAACAACCCTAGAACGAGAAGAAGGGAGGGACAAGAGAAAAAAAGAAAACAGAAAACAAAATCCAGCAGAAAAAGGAAAAAAATGTAGAAAAAAAGAAAATAAATGTCTATGTAAGCTTCCCCCCCCCAAAAAAAAAAAAATAGGAAGGAACAGACAAAAAGAAAACACCTCTTCTTCTGGTGGCAGTGTTTACTTCTTTTGGATGTGAAGTTGGGTCCCTTATCTGGTTGTTTTCAATTTTTGGCTTTTTCAATTGGATTATGGCATAGAAAAGATTGAAGATTTTTATTCTATTTTTTGGGTTATTTCTTTTTTCTTCTTACATTTTTGATAGTAGACTCTTTTTATCTTTTTTCTACCTTGGACCATTCTATGATCATTTTGGATTATAACTGATTTTTCTACTTTCTTCTTTTTACCTTTGACCATCTTACAGTCACTTTGGATTATAATTGACTTTTTCTTTTCTTTTTCCTTTTTATCTCTATACCAAGTGGATTACAATTAGAAGAAATTGGAGATGAGTAAAAGAATAATAACCACCGGCTCTGCAACACCTTCCCCAAAGATCGATACAGACAATGTTGCAACAGGAAAAGGAAAAGGGAGAGAAGGCTTGGAGATGATTATGCAAGGAATTCAGAACTTACAAGCAAAAACAAACACCATTGAGAAGAGGACAGAAAACATGGAAAAAAGAATTGAAAGTATAGAACAGCGATGGCGAACCTTTTTTGGCTCACGTGCCATAAGTGGGTGGAGCGCAGGGGGGTCATGCGTGGATGTGCTGCACCCATAATGCAATGCGCCACCCTCCCCCAGTGCGCATGAGCACACTCCAGGCATGACCCCCCATTTTTTGCATGCTTTTTTCACCCTCCCCAGGCTCCAGAGGCTTTATAGGAGCCTGGGGAGGGTGAAAACAGCCTCCTGCGCCCCCCCCCCCCCGGAGGCCTCCAGAGGCTTCAGAGACCTTCAGGAGGCTTCCTTGAAGCCTCCAGAGCAGTCAAAATGACCCTCCAAGTTGCTCAGAGGGTCATTTTGAGCACTCCAAAGGCATCTGGAGCACTTAAAATGCTCACGCGGTCCTAGCCCGAAGCCTCATGACACACACACCCGCCGAGCCAAGTGCAGCTCAACTGCGTCAGGAGGCACCTGGCAACAGCAGCGGTCTCCCTGGTGGCCAGTTGCAAGTGCAATGCCCCTGATGTCCAGCGCCTTCCACCAGCATGAAAAGGGTGTTTGGTGGGGAAACAGGTTCCCGGGGTGGGGGGTGGGGGTGTGAAAGTGAGATCGGACCAGCAGGGGGGGGCATTTCCCCCTGTTTGCTACAGGAGCAGCGCTGGGCTGAAGCGCCTCACCGGGCATTTTCATTCTGAGGGAGGTGGAGCTTCCCTGAAATCTCCCTCCATGGACTTGAGGGGAAAGCCCCCTTTCCCCCCCTTCTCAAATTCCGGGAGAGTGGCACATCTCATCAAGTTGACAAGCTCGCCGGCTAGCTGGAGAGACTAATCCACCAATGAATCCTAATCGTAGCCTCGCCGCCTCTCCCACCCTCCCTCCCTCTCTCTCGCCAGGCATGCCATGATTTGAGAAGGGGGAAAGGGAGGGCTTTCCCCCCCTCAGGTCCACAGAGGGAGCAGTGCTGGGCTGAGGCGTGAGGAGCTTTGCTTTTCATTTTCACTGACATGGGGATAGTAACTCTGACAGTTTTGCAAAAAAATCATGGCAAAACCTCAAGAGTGTTTTGCAGATTTCAGCCCAGCCTCTCCTTTCAAGCTCAAAGCAGAGGACGATTAAAAAGATACAATTGAATAAACATATGTACTGCTGTTCATAGGAATTTTAAAAAGGAGTCGGGCGTTGAAGGCGCTCTGAACAGTGTTTGACTCGGAGGGGGAAAATACTGAGTTCTTTCCAAGGTAACTTGAGAGCAACGGCTGCACTAGAAACTGAATGCTTTGCACAGATTGTAGAAAAGGAAGGGGAAGAAAAAAAAGCAAAGCTCCCCACGCCTCAGCCCAGCTCCGCTCCCTCTGTGGACTTGAAAGGGGGAAAGCCCCCCCTTTTCCCCTTCTCAAATCGGGGTGTGCCTGGTGAAAGAGGGAAGGAGAAGGAGGGAGAGTGTGCATTACCTCCGATTAGCTCTCTAAGCTTGGCTTCTCGCCTCTGCGGCCCGCGCTTCGCGCCCAGCCGATGAGTGGGTCACCACGGCTCTTAAGCGAAGAAATCCATGCAGTCCAAGGGAGCCAGGGAAAGAGAGAGAGAGCGCCTGTTTGCCCACCCACCTGCTGGGTCGAGGCTATGATTAGGGTTCATTGGTGGATTAGTCTCTCCAGCTAGCCGGCGCGCTCGGTAACTTGTTGAGAGGTGCCGTTCTCCTGCAATTTGAGAAGGGGGAAAAAGGGGGGCTTTCCCCTCAAGTCCACAGAGGGAGATTTTAGGGAAGCTCCAAATGCCCAGCGGAGTGCTCCAGCCTAGCGCTGCTCTTGAGGCAAACAGGGGAAACTCCCCCCCGCCCTAGTCCAATATTTCTCTCTCACACACATTTCTGGGAACCTGCTTCCCTTCCTGTTATGGGAATGAAGAGGAGAAAAAAATTATACAAGATTACTACGGTAAACTATATGACCAAGAGAATATAGAAGAGGCAGGAGTGAAACAATATTTACAGGAAGCCAACATGCCACAGATACCCAAAGAAACTGCAATAATGTTAGAAGGCAAAATAACCATGATGGAGCTAACCGAAGCACTTAAAAAACAAAAGAACAGGAAGGCCCCAGGCCCGGATGGGCTACCAGCGGAATTTTATAAGACTCTGCAGGAATCATTGTCTCTTCCATTTCTAGAAGTAATGAACGAGGTGCTGTTAGAGAGGAGAATACCTAAATCATGGTCTGAAGCAAATATTACACTTTTACCAAAAGAGGAGGCCGGTTTACTACAAATGAAGAACTACAGACCAATTTCCCTGTTAAACTCAGACTATAAGTTGTTTGCCTCAATATTGGCAGAACGACTTAAAAAATACTTAAGCAGTTTTATTCACTCTGATCAAAATGGGTTTCTACCAAAGAGACAAATTAAAGATAATATGAGGATAATTTTAGACACTTTGGAATATTATGAGGCACCAGTGGCGTAGCGTGGGGGGTGCAGGGGGGGCCAGCCGCACCGGGCGCAACATCTGGGGGGGCGCCCTGACTCGCCCCGCGCTGCCCTTTGCCAGACTGTGGCCGCCTCTTTCCGCGCCCGGCTCAGCCCGCGAACTAAGCTCCCTGGCCCCGGCCCGCCCAGGCCCCTCCTGCGCACTGCCTACCTCCCAGCGGAGCCACCAAGACCCGCCGTGCCGCCCCCGCGGGAGCTGAAGGAGAGCGGCGCTGCGCTCTGTCTGCCCGCCGCTGCAACGCCACCGTGTCCTCCCGCTCCGCCTGGAGTGCCCTGGGGAGCCGGTGCCTTCCCAAAGCCCCCGGTGCGCCTCCCACCCCCGCGGCACCTGCTTCCCTTCAGTCGAGCCTTTTCCCGCTGCCCTGTTGAGCTCCTCCTCGGGAGGAAGGCAGGAGGCCAGCATGGAGAGCCTCACTTGACTGATGCCGACCCAGGAGCAGCTGCAGTTGGGCCGCCCTCGGGTTAGGGGGCGCAAATTACTTGCCCCGGGTGCTGACAACCCACGCTACGCCACTGTGAGGCACATCCTGAAAAACAATTGGCATTGATATTCTTGGATGCTCAGAAGGCATTTGACAACGTGAATTGGTGTTTTATGTTGTTACAACTGGAACAGATGGGTTTTGGTGAGAAATTTATTCAAACCATGCAAACTATATATTATAAACAAACTGCAAAGATAATGATAAATGGAGATTTGACAAAGCCTATTGAAATAAAGAAAGGAACGAGACAAGGCTGCCCATTATCACCATTACTCTTTGTTTTAACATTAGAAGTTTTAAATAAAAATGTCAGAGAAGGAAAAGAAATAAAAGGAATGAAAATTAAAAAGGAAGAATACAAATT
This sequence comes from Natrix helvetica, assembly GCF_964273705.1. NCBI lineage: Eukaryota > Metazoa > Chordata > Lepidosauria > Squamata > Natricidae > Natrix > Natrix helvetica. The sequence goes on along the minus strand of NC_138550.1, from coordinate 171,620,360 downwards.
ACAAGCATTCGCAGATGACTTGGTCTTCATCCTAGAGGATCCATTAGAAACAGCACCTAAATTGATAGAAAGAATAGAAGAATATGGGAAAGTAGCAACTTTGAAAATAAATAAAGACAAAATGAAGATCTTGACAAAGAATATACCAACAAGACAAAAGGAAGAGTTGGCAGAAACTTTGGAGATGCAAGTTACGAATAAGGTTAAATATTTGGGGACATATTTAACAGCAAGATGCAGTGCTCTCAAAGATAAAAACTACCATAAACTTAAATAACAGGTTGCAATGAACTTGAAGAAATGGGAAAAATTATAATTATCAATGATAGGGAGAATATCTACAATTAAAATGAACATTCTACCTAGAATCTTATATCTGTTCCAGACGATTCCAATTAGAGTAGGGAAGGAATTTTTCGACTTAAATAAAATAGTGTTGAAGTACATATGGCAGGGGGGAAAAACAAGAATAAAACTAAAATTGCTATAAGATGCAAGAACAAAAGGAGGATTGGGCCTGCCCAATTGGGAACTATACTATCAGGCTGCAAGTTTGATGTGGGTTAAAGAATGGATAACACTAAGGAATACCAGATTATTGACCCTTGAAGGATATGATCTATTGTTGGGATGGCATGCCTTTTTATGGTACAAGGGAACTAAAACACAGGGGTATTTTAGAAGACATTATCTACTGTTATTAAATTGGGAGAAGGTTAAAGGACAATATTATATAAAAATTCCAATTTAGCTATCAACAATTGAAGCTTTTTCATACGCAATAATTTACAAAAAGGAACAAACAGTTAGATATGGTGAAATATTGAATGCAGAGGGTGAACTTAAATCTTTGCAAGAATTGGAAAAAGAAGGTATAAAGATGAATTGGTTTTCATATATGCAAATACAAGCTAGATATGACAAGGATTGTAAAGAGGAAGGTTTTTATGATAAAATGACAGAGTTAGATAAAATTTTGATGGGTACTGATGAAAAGGTAATTTAAAAACTCTATGGGCACTTACTAGAGGTTAAGTTAGAAGAAGAACAGGTTAAAGAATCTATGATAGCCTGGGGGGGGAATTTTGGGCATGGGATTGAACTAGAGAAGTGGCAGAAACTGTGGTCTCAAAACTACAAAATGACAATGTCAACAGCATATAAAGAAAATTGGTATAAGATGTTTTACAGGTGGCGTTTACCCACGACGAGAATTGCAAGAACATTCAAGAACAAATCAGAAAAGTGTTGGAAATGTCATCAGATACCGAATTCATATTACCATATGTGGTGGACTTGCGTAGAAGGTAAGAGATACTGGACTAAGATCCACATGTGGTTGGAGAAAATGAAAAAAAAAACGCATAGACTTTAAACCAGAGACTTTTTTATTGGGAATTATACCAGAAATATACAACAAAGATTTGAAATATTTGATTGTAAATGTTTTAACAGCAGCTAGAATTGTATTTGCAAAAAATTGGAAAAATAAGAAAATGCCAACGCAGGAGGAAATTATCCAAAAAATAATGGAATTTGCGGAAATGAGTAAATTGACATTTGAAATTAGAGAACAAGAAGATGAACAATTTTATAAGGTTTGGGATTTGTTTTATCAATGGTTAGATAAAAAAATCATGGTAACGGAAAATATTGAAGAATTTTTTACATTTTTTTTGAACAAAGTTTTATTGGTTTTTTTTAGAAATTTACAGGGAAAAAGGTAGTGGAAAAGTATACAAATTTTGGCAGTTGCGAAGTGCGGTAGGTGCCCCCTCCCTCCATACTCATAATATACATCTAAACAAAAATCATTAGTACATAGTAGTATATAGTCAGCATATTAATTCAATTGGTAATTTCGATCAGTTTATGTCAAAAGGATTTTCTTGTTCATTTTTGTGATCTGAGCTTTCTTGGTATTGCCCCATCTCCCCCCGCCGACCGAGCTCCAGCCCCTCCCGTGTCCTGCGTGTCAGTTGTAGAGTCATCTGATTTTTCTAGGTGTACTTTGTTTTTTTCCATAAAGGCCTGCACCTCTATGGGTGTGTTGATTCTAACTCTTGTCTCCTCCCAGAATATCAGCATACCTTCAGGCATCAGCCATCTGAACCACACCCCCTTCTGGTATAATTTATTCGCTAATTGCGAATAACTTTTTCTTTTTTCCCTCACTTTCTTGGGGATCTGCTTCAGAATGGTTATTTCCCTATCTTGGTATGTCAAGGCTTGCCCCCTTTGTGCACTCAGAATTTCATCTCTTGTACTTTTTCTGAGAAATTTAATGTGTACCTCCCTGGGTACGTTGTGTGTTCTAGCATAGGCTGAATTTACTCTATAGACCAGGTCTATCTCCCACCCCATCTGTTGTTTTTCTTTCTGGATGTATTCAGCCAAAATACTTGTCATGATGTCCCTTATGTTTTCATCATCTGCCTCCATCACATTTTGGAATCTAAGGTAAAAGGACATTCTCTCAAACTCTATTTTCATCTGTTGGGTATCAAGTTCTTTGTTTCCCTTCTGCACCCCTTCCACCCCCTCCCTCATCTCAGCCGTCCCACTCTCCAAAAGATCCAGTCTCTGTGAGTTCTTATTAATTTGAGCCTGATTCTCTTTAATTTCTTCTTTCATCTCCTTTAGCTGTTTCTTTATTTCCTCTTGTCCCTGTAAAAGTTGCTGGAACATTTGTTGAAACTCCGTCTCTGTACCTTTAGGTTGCATCAAAGCTGTTATCGTTGATTGTGTACTAGCACTGGAGGTTGCAGATGTCGGGGCAGAGGTAGCAAAGCCAGGCTTTCCAGGAGGTGGTCTTTTAGGAGGCATTGTGTTAGGGTTTTAAATACCATGCAGAAATAAATCATTGTCCAAGGCAAAACATCCTTTAAGGTCCAATTTATTCCGCAGGCAATTTAGCACGGCTATGGAAAATTTCAACTCTGAATTACATCCTGTAAGTTCACCCAGTTGAAAGTTCATGATCTCTCCCCACACCCACAAATCCATCACATGTTCCAATCATCATCTTCCACGCTGGCATGTACACCCATCTTCTTCCGGCCAGATGTCGAGATGCGAAGACAAAAGATGACCTTGGCTTCTACAAAAGAATGTCAACAATCCATTCTACAATCCTACTCCTTTCTATTCCCCCCTCCCAACTACTACACTAATGAAACAGCATAGAAAATTATAAGAAAGTGTGGCAGGCCAAAGATCCTAAAAAGAACATAAGTACAGGCCTGACAGGCAGCCTCTCCTCGAAAGAAAAACGTTTCCTGCAAAGAGAATAACATAAAAGTTAACATAACAAAATTAACCACCTTTTCTCCACCCAGGGGAACCCCTTGACTTCTCGGGAAACTTCCCATTGACTTGCTTTCCTAACTTCTCCACTTTTAGGTTCCCACTGTTCACCCAATTAGCTTCAGACCAAGGGTAACCCTTCCAATGCACTAAGTACTGTAAGCAACCCCTATTCAGCCTGAAATCTACAATTTTTTCCACCTCAGATTGTGTTTCCCCTTCCATCACTACAGGAGGAGATTGAGCTTGGGTGGATGCTCTTATGCTAGACCCAATTACTGGTTTCAACAAGCTACAATGAAATTCTGGGTCAATTTCCCCTAGACTTCTGGGTAGACTGAGTTGAACTGTAACTGAGTTAACTATCTTCACTATTGGGAATGGACCTAGAAATTTTGGACCCAATTTCTTGCTAAGCATTTCTAATCTTATGTATTTGGTAGATACAAAAACATTGTCCCCCACACGGTAGGGGTTTAGGAGTGAGCGGCGTTGATCATCTTGCTTCTGGTAGGCTTCTGCTGCAACTGCTAGAGCCTTCTTCGTATTCTCCCATCCTTTCTTTAGCATGTCCATCCATTCACTCAAAGACATGAAAGAAGGAGGTTCTCTAGGCAACTCAGGCATGGCAACAACTTCCATGCCACTGGTAATCTGGAAACCCGCTAATCCTCTGCTGCTGTGGACCACATCGTTGTACGCCACTTCGGCGAAGGGTAGCAAGTCCGACCAGTTGTCGTGCTGATAGTCCACAAAACACCTGATGTATTGTTCCACCACCGCATTGGCTCCCTCTGCTGCGCCGTTCATGCTGGGATGAACCTCTGAGCTCAGTTCTTGTGTGGACCCAATAGATCTCAGGACCTCTCTCCAGAACTTGGCTGTGAACTGGACTCCGCGGTCTGAAATGATCCTCTTGGGTACTCCATGCAGGCGATAAATGTGTTTCACAAACATTTTCGCTAATTCGTTTGCGGATGGCAATCCTGAGCAAGCAATGAAGTGTGCCTGCTTAGAAAACAAATCAATAACAGTCCAAATTACTTTATGCCCACTGCTGTCTGGGAGTTCCATGATGAAGTCCATTGCGACCTCTTCCCATGGCCGTTTCGGGCTCTCTGCTGCAGGTGCTGTAGGTTCTGGGCTCTTGGATCCAATCATCCATGGCTGGCCTTGTTCCTCCTCCGAGGCCTCCCCTTGGTAGGACTCTTCGTCACCTGAAGTTGGGGGTCCTCTTCCAGAGGCTGTTGGCCCAGATGACTTTTCTGCGCGGGCATCTGGGGCCCTCTCTTAACCACCGTGGCAATTGGTACACACGTTTGTTCTTCGGCAATTCCCTCCTCCGAGGCCTCCCCCTTGGTAGGACTCTTTGTCACCATAAGTTGGGGATCCTCTTCCAGAGGTCGTTTAGGCTTTTCCCCCTCCGAGGCCTCCCCTTTAGTTGGACTCTTTGTCACCTTAAGTTGGGGATCCTCCTCCGGAGAATGTCTGCCCTTTTCCTCTTCCGAGGCCTCCCCCTTGGTAGGACACTTCCTCACCTTAAGTTGGGGATCCTCTTCCAGAGGTTGTTGGCCCAGATGACTCTTCTGTGGTGGCATCTGGGACCCTCTCTTTACCGCCGTGGTGGTTGGTGCACACGTTTGTGGCATTGGGGCTGGAGCCAAGCACTCTGACGCTCTGTGGCCAAGTTGACAACAATGGTGGCATTTAATTGGGCCCCACGAGGAATGGAACCTAGTTACATCTCTAAACTCAGGAACCGTTTCATCACACTGCCTTGCTCTCCAACTTGCAGCTGCCCCCTTGGTAAACCCTTCTTCCATGGTGGAGATTGCTTCTCTGTAGGAAGGTGTAGTAAGAACCTTTTGGGGCATTGCAGATGCACCTTGTTCCGCTTCCCATCTTGCAGGCCTGGCTTTGGTAATCCCTTCTTCCATGTTGGTGATTGCTACTCTGTAGGAAGGTGGGGTAAGAACCACTTGGGGCCTTGCAGGCGCACATTTTCCTGCCATCCACAATGCAGGCCTCTGTTTGGTAATCCCTTCTTCCATGGAGATTTCTTCTCTGTAGGAAGGTCTGGTAAGAACCTTTTTGGGCCTTGCAGGGGAGACTGGAACCGGTGGGGAGGTCAATCCCTCGGTTGGCCACTGCCCAGCTTTCTGCCATGGTGCCATCTGCTGAGGGAGGGCAGGTGCCCACTGGCATCCCTCCCATCCATGACCTGGGGTTAAGACCCATCCCGGGGTTGCCTGCTTCACAGGTTGCAGCTCAACCAATGATGGCTGGCTAGGGGGTTTTACGTGCCAAGGACCCTCCTGCTGGCTTGGAGGAGTTATGTGCCAAGTAGGTGCCCTTTGCTGGCTTGGATGAGTTATGGGCCAAGTAGGTGCCCTCTGCTGGCTTGGAGCATTTCCCCATGCTGATGGCAAAGGAGTTGGTAAGTAGCATCTCTTCCATCCAAGTCCTGGGAGGAAAGCCCAATTTACTGCCCAATTTGCTTCATTTACTGGTTGCAGCCCCATTTGTGGTAGCTTGCAAGTGACAGATGCTGGAAAAATTCCTTCTTCCTGCCTCCTTTGAAATTCCCATTTTGAAAGGGAATCCTTCTCCCAGCTAATTGCAGGGTGACAAGCCATTTCATTTATTGCCGTCTGGAAGGAGCCCAAACCTCTGTTCTAGGGGTTTTTTTTCCCAAGCCTTGTTTCCAAGCTGGGGGGAAGGAGGGGGACCATGCACTCACAATTTGCTGAAGAAATATTTCTGCGACCTTCCTTCGTCTTGTCGTGTCTCCTCCTGCATTCCTCCTGATGCAATTAAACTGGAAGCAGCATTCCATTGCCTTTGAAGTTCCGCACTCAGCTTCTTATCACCAAAAGCTTCTCATTTATTCTTCGCTGATATTTACGCTGTCCCGGTCAGCGTTGGGAATGCCGAGACCCCATCACCAGATCTTCCATCACCAGCCCTTCCCTCTTGATAGGGGGAGGGAGCTAGTGAAATATTTTTAAAGTAGAGAATTGAAATAATGTTAGGGTTCTAAATACCATGCAGAAATAAATCATTGTCCAAGGCAAAACATCCTTTAAGGTCCAATTTATTCCGCAGGCAATTTAGCACGGCTATGGAAAATTTCAACTCTGAATTACATCCTGTAAGTTCACCCAGTTGAAAGTTCATGATCTCTCCCCACACCCACAAATCCATCACATGTTCCAATCATCATCTTCCACGCTGGCATGTACACCCATCTTCTTCCGGCCAGATGTCGAGATGCGAAGACAAAAGATGACCTTGGCTTCTACAAAAGAATGTCAACAATCCATTCTACAATCCTACTCCTTTCTATTCCCCCCTCCCAACTACTACACTAATGAAACAGCATAGAAAATTATAAGAAAGTGTGGCAGGCCAAAGATCCTAAAAAGAACATAACTACAGGCCTGACACATTGTTTATGGAATAAAGAGTTCAGTCAGTGTAGGGAATGGTCAGTCAGAGCAGCAGAACAGCCAGAAGAGTCCAGGGGGCAGAGGGTCCAGGCAGAGGAGAGTTTTTCTAATCATCCTGGCAATAGAGCAAAGTTTTTCACGCCAGGGAGTTCAAAAGGTAGCAATCAACAAGAGATTTGTCTGAGTAGCACGGAGACAAAGACCGGAAGCCTGAGGCTTTAAAGGTGGAGTCAGGTTTCACAGTTCATAAAGACAATGGAAGTGTGCCATCTTGCCCTGTCAGCTTCGGGTTTAGAGGCATAACAAAGTTTTCAAAGTTCAAAGTTCCAAAAGTTCCCAGATCATCAATCTATTATGGGGTTAAGTCCAAAAATTCACTTTTAGTAGGGGCGTGACATCATTGGTTGGCTCTCCCGCCTCCTCCTTCCCCTGGGGCTGAGAGCAGAATTGTTCCGCCTATCCTCTCCAAATCCGCCGAAAGGAAAAGATTTAAGCTGCTGACAGTTTCTCCACGTTGGTAAAAGGAATGAAAAGGAGACTACGCCTCACCGCACCGCAGCCGCATCCTTCTGCTTGCTCATTCTCCGCACAGCCTCGCAGCGAAGACCCCGGAGCGTCTCCCCATCATGCTCCCCAGTGCTTTGTTAAACAGATTAAAATGATGTAATGGGATGATGTTGTATGCATGAATTCAATATTTAGAATATTCTATTTAAAATTAAGGAATAATAATTATAGTTGAAGAATTGATATATAACAATAAGGTACTTATGTTTATCTATTGAACAATTTGTGATTCGATATATAATTGTAAGTGGTTACCATGAAAAGGACGCACAAAATTTTGTAACCAAACGACACACTATATGAAATGGCAGAAGGTTGTATATGTTTATGTTTTTGTTTGTCTTTGTCTGTTTAAAAAATTAAAAAAACTTTTCAACCCCCCCCCTTCTTTTTTTAAAAAGAACCAAACTTCTACTATGTGCAACATTGTCTTGTTCAGTGTGAAATCCTGTCAGTTCATACATACAATTAATAGTCTTCTTCAATGCAAAAGTCTCTAAATTCAATTCGGAATAAAGGTTGGGACCTCCACAGATCCTCTCCGTCTGTCTGTCCTGAGGCCTCCAAATAAAGGCAAATGGGTAACACAGGCCTCCTGGTGGCCAATAGATCAGGTGATGGGGGAGTCGAGGGCCAGCATGGGCATTGGGGAAGGATGGGGAGTGTCGACCCAGAAGTGAACCGGCTGAGGCCATCTCAGAGGCTCTGAGGTTGCCCCACAACAGGGGAGGGGGGAATAGATAGATGGGGTTTTGTAGCCAAAACAATAAAGCTTTCCTGTGGGAACCAAGGACATTCTCACAGGGGGCTGCCCAGAGGAGGAGGGAAGTAACCAAGCAACTGGCCAGCCACTGGATTGGACAGCGTAACCAGGGACTTGGGAGGGAAAGGGAAACTTTTACTTTTTAATTGGGTGAAAGGCACGGGAACATTCAGAGTTGGCTTTCCCCAGTTGTGCCAATATGATGCATCCAACAAAACTGTTCTTTGAGGAATTTGCCTGCCTAGGAGTTCTACTTTCTACGGGTGCATTACTTGGAACACTGGCAGAGAGCAAGGATGGTTTGAGGGGAGGGCTTGGATCTCCCCCAACAGACACAAAGGTCTCCCTTTTTTAAAAAGTTTTTTATCTATTTTTGTTACATAATAAAGATTATTTATTTATTTATTAATCTTCATAATAAAGATTTGGATTCTTCATTTTCCGAGTTCCCCCTTTAACATTCCCACCGAAAGACATAATTCATTTTACATTGTATTTCCATTATTTCCAATTTTAGCCGTATTACTTTTCTTCTCATGTTTTCCAATTTCTAGTTTTTAACATGTATAAACAATATAATTTTTCTTTCTCTTTAAAAATAAAACAATTTATCTTTTCTTTTTGATCAATATGAATCTTCAAGTTTCAAATTTCATTTTTATATAATCAACATAACATAATTATTTAACAGCTTTAAAGTTCTTAATATAATTCCCACACATTCTAATTAAAACATATTTTTACCTTGTTAACAGTATTTCTTTCTACTGGATTATATCATTCTACTATTCTACTATTTTTAAATTTCCTTTTCTCTTTTTCTTCTTTTTATGTGTCATATCTTTTCTTCTGTATTTTCCCTCTCACTTTCCGACAGATTTTTTGGATATCTCTCCCCCAAGATTCTCTTTCCCATCTCCTGTTATTTCTCTCTTTATTTTTGACTAATTTCTTTTTCGGATGTCATTTCCCTTTTTTCCTCTCTGCTCTCTTTGTGCCTTTATCCCACTGAGTTTTATTCTCCATTTCTACCTTGTTAATTCCTTGTTCATTTATATTGCTTGTCTGTTCCCCTCCATTGTCTCCACTTTCAACCATTTTTCTGGTTCCTTTTCTACCTCTTTGTTACACAAAGGTCTCCCTTTTAACAAAGCCTCTTAGGAGCTCATTTATTTGGAGAGTGATTGGCATTTTGTAGGAGTGTCCCCCCCCTCCCCCAGCAAGCTGTGGCTTCTCTACTGGGTGCCGTAGACCTCCACTTCACAGATGGTCAAGTAATCCTTCCTGGGTATGTGGACACTGATGTAACGGCCTTGGTTATTGTTGCAGTAGATGGTGGTGATGGAGCCCAGGCTGCTGTCCTGGATTGTCCCACATCTGTGGGGCAAGAGAGGTCACGTTAGGAGAGCAGTCCTTCTGGACCCCAGCTGATGGTCACACCAAGCTCACCCTGAGAACACAGCTCCCCCCCCCCCTGGCCCTTCAAGCTCAGCCCTCCCGAGCAGTAAATCCTTCCTCCCATCCTCTGCTCCCTCTCTCTGCCTTCATTTTGCCTCTGATACTCCATCAATTGGAAACATTAACCTCGTTGGACAAACGATTGGGGGTGAATCTGCAGGGGATGTTGTTGTCATTTTTAAAACTTTGATTGCTTTCTCAGGGTCATCATCTTGAGTTTTTGCAACCAACCTTGAAGAATGCTGCCATCAAGCATGAGGAATCAGGAGATCCGGGCAGTTCAAAAGATTATACAGGTTTATTGCAAACTTAATCTCTCTACAAAAATCTGAACTACTAACAGTCAAATCAAACTGGCCGTAGATAAAAGTCAGCAGAATTCAAGGTGGGCTGGACTTGGATCTCTTGTGGGCATAAAGGGACACGAGACTGATGACGTGTTTGACCCCTCCCTCCCTCGGGCACAGCCTGGTCATCTCCTACAGCTACGGTCATTTTTTTGGTCCTGCTGTGAAGAATGCTACAGTGGTCATCAAGGGCCACATGGATTTATCCAACCCAGTTTTCTCCCTGACCTTGATGGCTGCCTTGGCCAGATGCATCCACTGTATTTGCTGTTGTTTTCACCAGATTTATTGTTTTCGTTCTAAGTCTGGCCCAAAATACTCTGGAAGCCTCTTTTCCACTCCGAGAACATCATTTTTGAGGTGCTGAGACCAGAACTTACTTACTTACTTTACTTTTATTTAGATTTCTAGACCGCCCCCTCTCCCAAAAGGGACTCGGGGCGGTGTACAGTCAAATTAAAACACAAATACATAGGAATAAATATAAATACACAAATCCTTAAATTAGATGAGGAGGTTAAAAGACTGTATCTTAAAGTAAAGCTATTAGAACAAAAATCCAAGCAGAGAAACCCCCTTTTCTAGTACCACAGCCAGGTGGCCTCATCTCAGGTGCTCAGTTCAGAGGGAACCCATGTTCTAGATGTTAGCAGAAATCCACCAATCAGGTAGAGTTCCTACAGTTCCCCCAAACTAATTGGGGCCACACTGTAGGCAGGTTAGCAGGTGTTATCAGCTCAGGTGGTTCCCTGTCTCTTGGGGGAGCAAGGAGGGAGGTGATCTCACAATCTCCAAATCAATAGAGCCATGACAACTTGGTCCCCAGGCCAAAATTGATGCCACAAACTCAACAGCACCCCAAAAGCACCCATACTGGCTGTGAATTCTGTGCGTGGGAGACCCCAAACACCTGGAAGTCCCAAACATTGGGTGACAGCAGGCGCAGAGCAACTTACAGGTGATTGTCTCTTCCATGATTTTTCAGGGAGTCTCCTGAGCGGACCTCAGCCCCAAAGAGCCTCTCACCACAGCAGTCCTGGCAGTTTTTCACCACCACTGTGTGGATTCTATAAGATTGTCCCAGGTCCACCAACCACCAGGGGTTTGTTTCCAGGTTGGTGTGGGTGCAGGAGGCGCGGGTCCAGGACCCATGGCAGACCCCATCCACAGCTCTGTCTGATGGTCCACCATACTCATTGGGGTAGATGGAGGACTGGGAAGTCAGCTTCCCAAAGGCCAAGTTACTTGGATCTGCACCTGCAGGAAAGAATGGAGGAGATCCTTCAAGCAGAGAATGGTTGGGAGGAAGAGGAGGAGGAGGAGATGAAGAAGAATCAGAAAAAGAACAAGTAGTAGCAGTAGCAGAAGCAGTAGCAGTAGCAGAAGAAGAAGAAGAAGAAGAAGAAGAAGAAGAAGAAGAAGAAGAAGAAGAAGAAGAAGAAGAAGAAGTAGCAGCAGCAGCAGCAGTAGTAGTAATACTAGAAAAGTAGTAGTAGAAGAAGAAGTCGAAGATGATGATGAAGAAGAAGAATCAGAAGGAGGAGGAGGAAGCTGCAAAGTCACGAGGGCACCCTTTCTGGGGGGGATTGTGGGGTGAGGTTTGAAGGCTAGGAAAGGGGTGGAGGGAAGGGGCCTGAGGGCAGATATCCATACGTTTGCTCTTGGGGGAGAAAACCTCCTTGGCCTCCTCTTCCTCCTCTTCCTCCCTCCCCACTTGGCTGCAAATTGGCATGCAAAGAACTGGGCATCATCACCACAGATTCCATGAGACCTCAACGGAGTAGCCATTGAGCAGGGTTTTATTCTGACTGGTGAGATCTCTCCCTAGGCATAAATACAGTATGGAAGGTTGCTCCACCGGAGACCTCCTGGGCGATGGAACTGTAGCCAGTGGGCAGACGCGGGAAAGGAAAAGGTCCAGGTGGCCTGAAGTGCCATTCCCCACCCCACCCCAGTTTCCAGTCTAAATTGATCTCCCCAGTTCTCTCCAGGGGGCACCCAAACGTTGTGCAGCGGGAGTTTGTAGAATAGGAAACCATAGAAGGTATGACCTAGAAGGAACCTAGATTCCTAGGGCTGGAGGGGGCCTTGGAGGTCTTCTAGTCTAACCCTCTGCTCAAATAGGAGACATCCTATCAAGAAATGATGAAATGTTGAATAATTAGGATAAGTAAACGTGATGATTAAGAGAATTACAGCATAATGGTTAAAATGTGGTGTTCATGTGATGTCTTTAATGTTTGATATTAATAACCAATTATGGATAAAGCTGAATAGAGTGTTTAATTAAATAATGGGGAATGTTTAATAAGGATAAGTGAAGATCATGGGGAATAGATTTTGAGTATAATAGTTGTAGTTAATGTATGTATAAGATTTATTACTTGTATTTAAAAGAGGCTGTACCCAGACAGTACACTGCCATTGTAGACATGAAAATTTTATACATAACAAAGAAAATTGCATAATAATTGTTAAGTAATTAAGCTCCCCATTGGGAGAGCGAGTATGCAGAGAAGCGTAGTGAGAGTGATATGGAATAGCACACACAAACCAGCATAGAGAGACACTAAATAGTATAAAAATATAGTAGTTTACTATGTAGAAATATAGAGGTATTCAGAGTCTGGTTAACAGTCCAAGTCATACACGGTTCAGTAATTCAGTTATCAATATTAGTCAGTCTAACACATAAAGTATAGCTAAACAGTAGCAAACCACAATACCTCAAAATACACCCGATCAGCTTCTAACAAAACAGAGAGAGCTAACAGCCATCTGACTCCCTCTTATAGCTGCTTGAGGTAACAAACCAATTACACGTCTTAAGCATTTAAAGTATCAATAAAGTAATCATAGCTTATATACATTGCCAAGCCAAGCCTAGGGTTACATACCTAACAATAATAATCAAAAATTTAAAAGATAGGAGACCTTATACCATCCTGGTCAAATGGTTGTCTAATCTATGTTTGAAAAGAGCATCTACAACTCCAATAGCACTGAGACTTATATCCCATTTCACTGGGCTTTACAGCCCTCACTAGGCCCTCTCAAGCAACCGCACAGCACCTTGATTGGAGTCAGCCTCTGGCCCCCAAGAATCTGGGTCCTCATTTCACCTACCTCAGAAGGACGGAAGGCAAAGTCAAGGAAGGATCAGACTGTTAACAGTGGGCAGAGCTAGCCTGCAATGCTGAACTCTAAGTATTGTGTCACAATGGCCCTTTCACCCACCTCAGAAGGATGGAAGGCAAGGCCAACCTTTAGCCCGTCAGGATTGAACTGCCAATGAGTTAGCCTGCAATACTGCCTTCTAATCACTGTGCAGATGGATGGGTGGATAGGTAGATGATACAGACAGAGCAATAGGACTTAGACTTATATACCGCTTCACAACACTTTCCAGCCCTCTCTAAGCGGTTTACAGAGTCAGCCTCTTCCCCCAACAATCTGGGTCCTCATTTTCTCCACCTTGGAAGGATGGAAGGCTGAGTCAACCTTGAGCCAGTCAGGATCGAACTCCTGGTACTGGGCAGAGTTAGCCTGCAGGACTGCATTCTGGCCACTGTGCCACCAATGAAAACGAAAGGGCCAAGTGCCCACTTTGTTGAGGAAACATACAAGCTGGAGCCCCTGGTCTCCCAAGGCAGACCCTTCCTTCCCCCTCTTCCTTTCAAGCAACCAGGCACGGCCCCAGATATGTTGGAGGCTGCTGAAGGCCTCTGGAGATTCTCCGTCCTCCAGGTCCTGGTTGTTCCAAAGGGGGCTAAGGAGACTTTGAAATGGCCAAGGGGAACAACTACCTATATCTATATATACGCAGCACAAGTGGCTGTTCCGGTGCCTCTTACCTATAGGTAGGGGTTTGCAACTCTGAGCTGCTGCAGGGCCTTCCAGGAGGGCCATGGCCAGCAGAGCCCCCCAGACGATGAGTTTCATCCAGCAAGCGAGGAGGGGAGAGTTCAGGGCCACGTAGGGACAATGATGGCTTCCTCTACTCAACACACCTGAGCATCAGGACTGGCCATGGAGACCCAAAGGAAGATTAGAGGTACTTTCAAGGTTCTGCCATTCTCCCAGAGGACCATCAAGAACGTTCCAGAAATTGCTCCTCTGCCTCTTCCCTCACCTGGCCTTTCCCACACCCTGACGTCAATCCCATTGACAAAATCAAGGTGGGTTTATTGGAGTCTCTTTCTCTTCTGCCCACTTTCTTGGGCCATCCCATAATTTCACCCACCCCTCCTTCAAGAGCTCGCTCGGTGGTTGGTTCTTCCTTCTTTCCCCGCCACTCACCTCCTTCGGTCTCTTGGTGATGTCCAGAGGGCTGGAAGTCCTTTCTGGAGGGTGAACAAAGAGAGCTCCTTTCTTCCAAGAGGGCTTAATTCTTCAGAGGTAGACCTCTTTCTGGCCGGCCCTGCTTTTTTCTCTTTCCTCCCAGACAGGACTGGCCTGACTCAGGAAGTCCAAGCCAATCAGAGGGAGGCCAGGCCAGAGGTTGGACTGCAACCTGACTCAGATGGACTTTTAGACTTGCTTTGCTACAAGATCTGTCCCCAACCTAGCAAACATGGCCTTCTCCCCTGTATTTCCAGCACCGTGACCGTTCTCCAAATGTTGTTGGCTCTCTCCCACAGTGAAAAACCACACACAGGTTACTTTCCGGGAAAGTCTGCTTCCCCGTACAACACATGATCAAGCTCTCACAAACACTAAAATCAATACTGAATTTCAGAAGACCAACCTGTGCATCTTACGCATGGAATGGGGCCATGATTTCAACAGGGTCGTTTGCTGAGTTCATCCAGCAGACCAAAAGCAAACTCAATCTTTGATGCATCAGCTCAGCCAACTATTCATTGATTTTATTTTCTCCATAATTATCTTCTCCAACCCCACCTCCTCGTCTACATAAATTAAAAAATGGCTATCATCTCTGTGGCTATGGCCTCTGTGGGAGATCCAAAGGTGAGGAGCAATCTTCTCCAACAAGTGTAATATTACCCTTGAAATATTGGATTGGATTTATTGAATTTATATGCCGCCCTTCTCCCAAAGGACTCAGGGCGGCGTACAACATTAAAAAACACATATCACAAAATTTAAAAGGAAATTAGATAAGTATCCAAAAAAATAAACCCAATTAATATAACAATGACGATTTTAAAAATGAGTTAAAATTAACAGGCCAGGCCGGCTTGCTGGAAAAGCCAACTTTTTAGGGCGCATCGGAAGGACCGGAGGTTGGGGATTATGCAAAGCTCCGTGGGCAGCTCATTCCAGAGGGAAGGCGCTCCCACAGAGAAGGCTTTCCCCCAGGGGGTCACCAGCCGACACTGCCTGGCTGACGGTACCCTGAGGAGGCCAACCCTGTGGGACCGTACTGGACGGTGGGAGGCTACTGGTGGCAGTAGGTAGTCTCACAGGTACCCTGGGCCTAAGCCATGGAACGCTTTAAAGGTCATAATTAATACCTTGAATCGCACCCGGAAAACAACTGGCAACCTGTGCAGGCCGCCTAAAAGGGGTGTAACATGGGAGCACCTAGGTACCCCCATGACAACCCGCGGGGCCTCATTTTGGACCAGCTGAAGCCTCCGAGTGCTCTTCAAGGGTAGCCCCATGTAGAGAGCGTTGCAGTAGTCCAGGCGAGAAAGGACGAGGGCATGAGTGACTGTGCATAGAGCATCCCGATCCAGGAAGGGGCGCAACTGATGTACCAGGTGAACCTGGTAAAAGGCCCCCCTGGTCACGGCCATCAGGTGTTCTTCTAAACCAAGCCGTGTATCCAGGAGGACTCCCAGATTGCGAGCCTTCTCTGAGGGGGCTAAAATTTCTCCCCCTATCATCAAAGATGGAACAAGATGTACAAATCGGGATGACGAAAACCACAGCCACTCAGTCTTGGAGGGATTGAGCTTGAGCCTGTTCCTCCCCATCCAGATCCGTACAGCCTCCAGGCATCGAGACATCACGTCGAGGGCATCGTTTGGGTGGTTTGGGGTAGAGATGAAAAGTTGGGTATCATCAGCATATTGATGATACCGTACCCCAAAACCACGGATGATTTCGCCCAGCGGTTTCATATATATGTTGAACAGGAGGGGTGAGAGAACTGATCCCTGGGCCACCCCACAAGTGACGGGCCTCGGGGTCGATCCCTGCCCTCCAGTCAACACGAACTGCGACTAATCTGACAGATAGAGGAGAACCACTGTAAAACGGTGCCCCCCCTCCCAACCCCCTGAGTCGTCGCAGTAGGATACCATGGTTGATGGTATTGAAAGCCGCCGAGAGGTTTAATAGGACCAGGACAGAGGAGCAGCCCCTGTCTCAGGCCCGCCAGAGATCATTGACCAATGCAACCAATGCTGTCTTCGTGCTGTACCCAGGCCTGAAACCTGACTGAAACGGATCCAGGTAGACAGCTTCATCCAGGTACTGGGGAAGCTGATGTGCTACCACACTCTTGACAACCTTCAAGCGAAGGTTGGAGACCAGACAATAGTTGACTAAGAAGCTGGGTCCAGGGAAGGCTTCTTGAGGAGGGGCCTCACCACCGCCTCCTTCAAGGCGGCGGGAAAGAACCCCTCTCTCAATGAAGCGTTGGTAATCGCCTGGAGCCAGCCTCATGTCACCTCCCAGGAAGCCGAAACTACCCAAGAGGGACACGGGTCCAGCACACAAGTGGCAGCACTGAGTCTCCCCATAATCCTGTCCATGCCCTCGGGGGTCACAGGGTCAAACTCATCCCAGATTGTCTCCCCAAGATTCATCCCTGTTGACTCACCCAAATCTACCCAGTCAGAGTCCAAGCCTGTCCGGATCTGAGCGATTTTATCCTGCAGATACTGAACAAATTCTTCAGCCCTACCCTGCAAGGGGTCTTCCCCAGTTCCTTGGTTAAGTAAGGAGCGGGTCACCCTAAACAGGGCGGCTGGGCAGTTATCTACGGACACGATAAGAGCGGAAAAACGTTCCCGTTTTGCCGCTTTTATCGCCACTAAATAGGACTTAATATGAGTTCTTACTAGTGTTCAGTCAGATTCGGACCGGCTGGCCCTCCAGCCACTCTCTAGGCGTCTTCTCCAGCGCTTCATCTCCTGGAGCTCCTCGGTAAACCAAGGAGCTACCTGGGATCGGCACCGAGTCAGAGGCCACAAAGGCACAACGCAGTCCAAGGCCCCAGTGGCCACCCTATCCCAGGCTTCCACTAGGGCTTCGGTCGAGTTGTGAGCAAGGGATTCAGGAAAAGTCCCAAGCTCCATTAGGAACCTTTTGGGGTCCATCAGGCGCTTGGGGCGGAACCATCTAGTCGGTTCTGCCTCCCTGTGGTGAGGGGTAGCAGTATGGAAGTCAAGCCTGATGAGGAAATGATCAGACCATGACAAGGGTTGAATAGAAATATCCCCTAAATCTAGATCATTCATCCACTGCCCAGAGACAAAAATCAGGTCGAGCGTGTGTCCCCCATTATGGGTGGGGTCTTGAATTAACTGAGTTAGGTCCATAGCTGTCATGGAAGCCATGAACTCCCGAGCTGACTCGGATGTCTCGTCAATGGAAGGCAGATTGAAATCCCCTAGGATCATAAGTCTGGGGAAATCAACCGCCAATCCAGCTAAGACATTCAGCAGCTCCGGCAGGGCCGATGAAACGTAGCAGGGAGACAGATACGTAACAAAAAGGCTCACCTGAACTCCAAGGCCCCATTTCACAAAAAGGGACTCACACCCGCCTATCTGAGGCATAATGACCTCCTGAGGTCTGAGACTTTCCCTGATAACCACCGCCAGCCCCCCACCCCTGCCCTGGGCTCTCGGCTGGTGAAACGCCCAGAAGCCTGGTGGGCATAGTTCACTAAGTGGAACACCCCCCTCATCGCCCAACCAGGTCTCCATAATGCACGCCAGGTCCGCTCTACCCTCTTGTATGAGGTCGTGAATGAGGAGAGCCTTATGTACCACAGACCTGGCATTAAGCAACACCATCCGGAGACCAGGGTCCTGTAATCCCGAGCACCCGGGGGTGCAAGAAGGGTGATGAGGGTCGGAATGCGCGATCGCTCTTAAACAGTGAACCCGCATCCCCCAAACATAATTTGGCCCTCGGCCCCCACCATATCTGCCTCTCCCACAAACAGTAGAAATGGTGAACCCCCCAATGGAATGGCTTAATGTCTCCCCCGGAATCCCAACCCTTCCCAGCCCTCCCAACCCCCACCTATTAGTTAGTTCTGGCCTGTGCCCTAGCAGACTCCACCCCAAGCCTGTCTGAGCCATCCGAATCAACCCCCCGCCCCCCCCTTAAAATTTGATTTTAAAAGCCCCTGTAAGAAACCCCTAAGAAATCTCTTCTTCGCATGCCACCTCTCGGGATCCCAAGATCCGCCATTAAGGAAGCGTCTTGATAGGCAAGGAGGCCATCCCCGGGAAAGGGGGAGTTCCCGGAGGGAGTAAAGTTCTGTCGCAGTATAACGTAGAGGAGAGTGTGGCATCAACCAAACGGGATGACATCATGGGGAGATGGAACGAGGAGATGACATGTCCACGGGGGGGGGCAGCCAACAGTGTTCAAGGGGGGAGCGGGGAGCTTATGCCCATCATAGAAATAGTCGGTGTTTAGGACAATTGGTCACCAAAATATAAAGATGTTGAGACTCTATTGTCGCAAAAATATCCCTAAATGAAAACAAAGGGAAACCACAAGCAGCCACAAGCAATAAATCTTACTTTAAGATCAGAGGTTTATTGTTTCATGAGCAATTTTGAACATGAATAGCAAACATAGCATTACTTAGATTAGCATCTTATTGCAATAAACTCCACTGACACAGCTGATTCCAGCAAGGATTGGCCAGTTGCCCTCAACTCTTCCCACGACATCCTTTTTATACTTTTCTCCATGCATTTCACAACTTCCCTCCTTGTTCTGTCTTACTTTCTCACTGACTGTTCCTGACCGTCACTCTCTGTAAACACCTGCATACATTTGAAGTTCTCAGACATTTGTTCCTTTCAGTTCCTCATTTCCCACCATCTCATTCTTCCTGCTCTAAATACATTAGATATACATTGCATATCCATACAAGTACAAACTTTGCAGGAAATGCAGACACAAGTCAGCACATTAGAAATATTAGTCAGGTACATTTTGCAATTATGTTAGTTTAAAACTTTGGTTCAGTGAGGCCTGCAAGCTCACTCCTGGGCCTATTACCTGCAATATTTTCTCTTCTCACACTAGAAGAGTACAGAGAAGAGCAACAAAGAGGATTAGGGGAGAGGAGGAGCCGAAGTCATGACGACACGACGTGCGATCTCAATACTCTGAGATTGCAGTCGACACTTTTGCCACTGGGTGGTCCAAACGGACCTAAACCGTCCCGCAGAGAAGGTAAACAGGAAGAATACATTTTGCTGATCTCAGGGACATCGCAAAGTCCCTGATTGATCCAAGAGAAGTTCTTCAAGCTGGTGACAAAAAATCCAGGCATTTGGCTGATGAAGTCAGGGCGGCTCCAAAACGGAAGGATATGGAAAGAGAAAGTATTTCCAGCTGGTGAGGAATTTTTACTGCTTTAAAAGTGACTACCTGGAGGAGGAGCCACGCGTCGCTGCGCTACCACGGGTTTTCTGGTTACTCCAGATGACCCGTTGAATCCTGATCGTTTGGACGGTCCATTGGACCCAAGCTGTCCCGAAGAGACAGTGGGAGGTAAGGGGAAATTCCGGGGGACCCAGAGACACTCGCAAAGTCTCTGGAAACCCTGGTGAAACCCCTTTTTGCCTGCGGTCAGGAGCCAGCCCCCGGGCTGCCAAAGCGGCTGACGGCTCCGTGAAGCAAGAGCAGGAGAGAGAGAAAGCATGCCGTGGTTTGGTGAGAGTACTTGAAGAAAGTTTTTCTTTTTTGCTTAAATTATACAGAGGACACTCTTAATTTGGAAGATTAAAGGAAATAGAAAATAACCGAAGACTTAGCGGCGGGTTTGAATAGAGCTAATTGAAACCATTTGGGCTTTTTGTCCTTCCCTTTTTATTTACTGGAAACCAGACGGGACTTTCATTACTGTTGTTACAATTGCGGTTGAAGCTCTCTTTATTTTTAACTCCCCCTTCCTTATTTTTTCTTTTTTTTTTAAAGCGACTTTATCAGAGCCTTTTTTCTTATATACCTTTTAATGCCTGAAAGATTTTTTATTTTTTTCCTCTTTGTGCTGAGTTTAACTTTCTCTTTTAGGCAGCGCTTCGAGGGGCTAGGGACTGGATACATTTTAACACTGTTACTTTAACACTGCCATCTAGCGGACTTTGAAACATTGTTGCCAATTCCTACAGCTGGGATTATTTTGAGAAAAAGACATTTATTCAAGGTCAGGACCTGATAAGAAGCAAGGAACACAGATGGTTTTGCAGGCTGTTCCTTGTGGAGTTGTAAGGTCTGGAAACTTATCTTGGAAGACTTATAAGAGAAAACTGGAGTGACTTTGGAAATTACATCAAGTGTTTATACTATTCTCCTGGGGATGTGATGACTTTTTCCTTTTTCTAGTTGGTGTGTGTGTTGTTTGTTTCTTTCTTTTTTTTTTCTGAAGTCCTGGAGCCTGGAAGCGCTGAACAATTTTTTCCTTCTTTTTTTTTTTCTTCCTTGGTCTGCAATTTTTTCTTTTTCCATCTTTCTTATTTCCCCTTTTTTTTTCTTCTTGAAATAACAGAGATACATTTTTTTTTCTCTCCCCCCGCTCCATTTACCCACCCTTATTTTTCTTATACAGATTGTCTTTTTCTTTCCCTTTCCACTCACTTTCTCTTTGTGCCCCTCTCCCTCTTCTGCCTCTCTCTTATATCCTATATCAAACCTTGCTTTCTCCCCCTATTACTTTTATCTAACTACCATACACTCTCTTCCCCTATTTCCCCCCCCCTCCCTCTTTTCCCCTTTCTACCTTCTTTTTTTTTCTAGTGTTAACTGCAATTGGACTGAACCACAAAACGAAGAAGAAGAGAGAGTAAAATAGCAAGATGAGTAGAAAGCCAACACCAGTGGGTTCTACAACAACAACCCCTGCCTCCTCACCGGCAGGAGGACAAAGATCAATACAATCTATGATCCAACAGGAAAAAGAGAAGACCATATCATTAGATTCAATTATGCAAGCAATACAGAAACTTCAAACAAGCTCTGATGAAAAATTTGATACACTTGTAAAGAAGTTGGACAATGTGGAAACGAAGATGGAGAACATAGAAAAAAAAACAGACGAAGCAGAGAGAAATATAAAAGATATACAACAGTGGGTCAAAAAACAAGAAGATGTTATGCAAAAAATTGCTGAAAGAGAGAAGCAGAGAGAGAAGAGGGACGAAGAGTTTGATTCCAGATTGAATGAAGTGGAAACAGAAAGCAGTGTAATAATTGGACTGGAGATGGAGCGCTCTGAATATTTTTTGAGGTTTCAAAATATAGTAGAAGAAAAGGGTGAAAATCTGCCACAAATAATATCCCAAATTCTCATAGAAATATTAGGGATACCTGAGGAGAAGATAATGGACGGGATAGATGAGACATTTCGAGTTAACACAAGATATGCAACGAGGAACTCCCTCCCAAGGGAGGTCCATGTAAGATTTACGAAAAAAGCACTAAAACTACAAATCCTGCAAAACACAAGAGATAAAAAATTGCAATACAAAGGCAAGGAGATTGCAATTCTTAAGCAAATACCAAGACGGGTGAGAGAGAAAAGAAGAAAATATCAATTCTTGACTACAGCCTTACTTAAAATAGGAGTTAACTATAGATGGTTGATTCCGGAAGGCCTCATGTTTGTATGGAAAGGACAGAGATATAGAATTGATACAATTGAGAAGGCAGAAGCTTTCTACACAGAACATTTGAGAGGAAAGCCAGAGAAGCCTGGAAATGAAGAGCCACCGGTGCAACTGCTGGATCTACCCATAACCGAAATTGAGAGGACAGAGGGTGCTGTAGGTGGAATTGACATTGAAGAAGGTGCTGTTGGGGGTGTAGAGAGTAGAGCACAACGGGAACCAAGATCAACTAGAGCTATAAATCCTATATATAAAACATAAGGATGGAAGGAATAAAATTACTCTCAATTAATATAAATGGACTTAATTCGCCATGTAAACGAACGAAAATATTCCACAAATTAGGAAAATTAAAATTAGATATAATTTGCTTACAAGAAGTACATATTCAACAAAGTAATAGTCATTTATTAGTACAACCAAAACTGGGAAAAAACTTTACTTCGTTAGCGGACTGTAAACAAAGAGGTGTGACCTTCTACATTAAAGATAAAATCCCTGCGAAACAAATCTACACAGACGAAGATGGAAGAATTTTAATGGTGGAAATAATGGACAATGCTAGGAAAATACTGCTAATTGGAATTTATGCCCCTAATGAAAAACAAGATGACTTTTATAAAAAAATCCACAAGAAAATTTCTGATCTAGACTATGCTGACATTTGCATGATGGGAGACTTCAATGGTATTGTAGACCAGAAACTGGACTATAAGACCCACAAAACAACAAAACAAAATAGAAAAACACTCCCAAAGTCCTTCTTCAGGATGATGGATGAAATAAATCTAAAAGATGTGTGGAGAGAAAGGAACCCCATTAAAAAACAATATACCTTTTATTCAAATAGACACTCATCGTTCTCTAGAATTGATATGATTTGGGCTTCAACGGGCATATCCAGCAGCGCACTAGATGTGGAGATTGAACCAAACATCTGGGCAGACCACAATCCAATGGCAATAGGTTGGAGACAACAAAGAAGAAGATCGAGATGGACACTAGATAACAGGATATTGAAAGAGAAAGAATTTGTAAAGAAAATGGAAAAAGAATTGACTTTCTTCTTTAAAGAAAACAAAAAAGAAGATACGTCTTTACAGAATCTTTGGGATACAATGAAGGCCTTTTCTAGAGGTTTGATAATAGACTATATAAGAAAGAGAAACTTAAAGAAAAGACAAGTGTCTAAGGATCTAGAAAAAGATTACAGCACATTGGAAAAAGAACTACAGAAATCTCCACAAAAGAAAGAGATTAAAATAAAGATGGACACAATAAAACACAAACTTGACCTATTGGAAAAGGAGGACCTGGCCCAAAAAATCAAAGGCGCCAAACAGAACTATTTTGAAAATGCAAATAAACCAGGCAGATGGCTGGCTTATAAACTGAGAAAAGAAAGAGAGACCAAGAAAATACTACAACTAAGAGATGAACAAGGACAATTGCATCATGGAAATATGGAAAAAAGGAAAATTATTCAAGATTACTATGCCAAGCTGTATGAACAAGAGAACATAGAAGAGAAAGAAGTGAAACAATATTTACAAAACGCCAAACTCCCCCAAATACCAAATGATACTAGAACTATATTTGAAGATAAAATAACAATGATGGAATTAACTGAGGCCCTTAAAAGACAAAATAATGGGAAGGCCCCGGGACCGGATGGCCTTCCTGTGGAATTCTATAGAACATTAGAAAAATCCTTGGCCGTTCCATTACTAGAAGTCATGAATGAAGTAATGATTGAAAGTAAAATACCTAATTCATGGTTGGAGGCATATATTACATTAATACCCAAAGAGGAGGCAGACCATACGCAAATTAAGAACTATAGACCTATCTCCTTGTTGAACTCAGACTATAAACTATTTGCCTCAATACTGGCAGAGAGACTGAAAAAATACCTAAATGGGTTTATCCACCCGGACCAAAATGGTTTTTTACCAAAGAGGCAAATTAGAGATAACATAAGGACAATTCTAAATACCTTAGAATATTATCAGGTCCACTCTGAGAAGCAAATGGCTTTGATTTTCTTGGATGCGCAGAAAGCCTTTGATAACGTGAATTGGACATTTATGACTCAACAAATGGAACAAATGAATTTTGGTAAGAATTTTATTCAAGCCATACAAACGATATATCACAAGCAAACAGCCAAGATAATGATAAATGGAGAGCTGACGGATCCAATTGAAATTAAAAGAGGTACGAGACAAGGCTGTCCACTGTCACCACTGCTTTTTGTTTTAACATTAGAAGTACTAAATAGAAAGATTAGAGAAGAGGAAGAAATAAAGGGAATGACCATTAAAAAGGAAGAATACAAGTTGCAAGCATTTGCTGACGACTTAGTCTTCATTCTTGAGGAGCCATTTCAATCTGCACCTAAACTGATAGGAGAAATCGAGGCGTATGGAAAAGTTGCAGGTTTAAAAATAAACAAAGACAAAACAAAGATTTTAACAAAAAATATACCCCGAAAACAAAAAGAAGAATTGGCGGAAAATTTGGAAATGCAAATCACAAATAAAGTTAAATATTTGGGGATTCACCTAACAGCCAAGTGCAGCACTCTCAAAGAAGATAATTATATTAAATTGAAGCAACAAATTGTAACAGACTTGGCGAAATGGAAGAATCTTCAATTATCAATGATTGGTAGAATCGCAACAATTAAAATGAATATCTTACCTAGACTGTTATACCTGTTTCAGACTATTCCAATTAAGTTGGGGAAAGGATATTTTGAAGAATTAAATAAAATAGTGTTGAAATTTATATGGCAAGGGAAAAAAGCAAGAATAAAATGTAAATTGTTACAAGATTCCAAATCAAGGGGAGGGTGGGGTTTACCTGATTGGGAGTTATACTATCAGGCAGCTAGTCTGATGTGGATCAAGGAATGGATAATGCTAAGAAATGATAGGCTTTTGAATCTAGAAGGTCATGACTTGCTGTTGGGATGGCATGCATACTTATGGTATAAAGGAACTAAAAAACATGGTTACTTTAGAGACCATTCTATAAGAGAGGCTCTGTTATTAAACTGGCAGAAGGTTAAGAGGTCGCACTACTTGAAAATTCCAGTCTGGATATCAACTATTGAAGCCTTTTCATATCCAATAATATTTAAAAGGGAAGAAGCAGTTAGATATGCTGAATTATTGAATGCAGAGGGTGAACTTAAATCTATACAAGAATTGAAACAAGAAGGTATTGAACTCAATTGGTACTCATATGTGCAAATACATTCTAGATACAATGAAGATCGAAAAAATGAGGGTTTTTATGATAAACTGACTGAATTAGATAAAATTTTAACAGGTAACGATGAAAAATTAATTAAAAAATTTTATGATTATTTATTAGAGGTGAAATTATATGAAGAACAAGTGAAAGGAACTATGTTAGCCTGGGGAAAAAACTTTGGACATGGGATTGATTTAGAAAAATGGCAAAAATTGTGGACTCAAAATTATAAAATGACAATGTCAACTGCATATAAAGAAAATTTGTATAAGATGTTTTATAGGTGGCATTTATCCCCATCGAGAATAGCAAGAATGTCGAAGAATAAGTCTGAAAAATGCTGGAAATGTCAACATACACCGGGCACATATTACCACATGTGGTGGACTTGTCCTGAAGCTAAGAGATACTGGACTAAAATACACATGTGGTTGGAGAAAATGATACATAAACATATAGACTTGAAACCAGAACTTTTCTTATTGGGAATAATACCAGAAACATACAATAAAGACTTGAAATATTTGATCATAAATGTCTTAACAGCTGCTAGAATTGTATTCGCTAAATACTGGAAAAATGAGAAAGTACCAACAGAGGAGGAAATTGTTCGGAAGATAATGAACTGTGCAGAAATGAGTAAACTTACATTTGAAATTAGAGAATTAGAGGATGAGCAATTTTATAAAGTATGGGACTTGTTTTATCAATGGTTGGATAAAAAAACTTGGAAGTGAATCTTTTCTTTTTCTTTACCCTATCTTATATGTAATAATAATAGAAAGTTATACTTAATGTTTTGAAAAAATCTCTCTCTTTTTTCTTTCTTTTTTTTTTCTCTTTCTATACATATTAAGCCTTTATTATGAAATAGACCATTTACTTATACGAGATAAGAATAATAATGTATTTAATATATAAGAGTGAGATGATTTAAATTGTTAGGTATGATTATGGCTGGTGACTATTTTATAATATAAAATGGAATAATGATGATGTAATGAACAATGGATGTGAATATAGATTAAAATATTTAATGACTACATGGATTGACAAATAATAATGGGAAATTAAATTTGGAGTTGAGGATGATTGGAAACTTTAAGATTAATGGAAAATAGAAATGTCTTATATGAAGTAATGAGTTTCTCTTTTTCTTTGACTTAATCTCCACTTTTATCTTTGAGAGAATGGTGATACAATTTTATAAAGACCTATCGCTACCTAGCACATAATTGTAGAGATAAAGAAATAAGGGTTGTCATAAAAGAAAGAATACTATGGTAACTTGAACATGCAATGCTCAATGAAATATTTAACTATATTTAATGGATAATTAGTGAACGCATCCTTAATTGTAAAAACCATCGCACAAAAACTTGTAACCAAACGACATGCTTGATGAAAATGTGTTTTTTTTTTTACTTCCCTGCTCTTGTACCTTATGTGTTGTCTTGTCTTTTTAAAGAAAAATAAATAAACATTTATAAAAAAAAAAAAAAAAGTGACTACCTACAGACTTCCGGTTCCGGCGGCTGACGGCGACGGGCAAGTCGTTTGCCTGCTCCGGCTTCCCTTCTTGGGGGGCACAGGACGCCCCGGAGAGGCGTCCTGACGGAGGAGCGGCTTCATGGGGGATCCCTGCATCGGCGGCGGCTGGTGGGGGGCCCCCCGCTTCGCTCTAGGCATCGGGGAGCAGTTTCGGAGGGCGCTTCGCGTCTTCGCAACAGGCTGATCGGAGAATGAAAAAACAGAAGGAAGCAGTGGCGGTGTGGTGAGGCGCTACCCCCCTTCATTCCCTTTCTTGACTTGAAGGACTTTTCAGCATTTTAAAACTTTTACTTTCGGATTACTTTGGAGGCGCGGCTGGAGGGAGGGGGATTTCCCCCCCCCCTTGGACAAGCGGCTTGGAACAATTCTGCTCTCAGCCCCAGGGGAAGGAGGAGGGGGGAGATCCAACCAATGATGCCACACCCTTGCTAAAGTGACTTTTCATTGAACCTAGCTCCATAACTTATTGATGATCTGAGGACTTTGGGAACTTTTAAAACTTTGTTATGCCTCTGAGCCCAAAGCTGGCAGGGCAAGATGGCACACTTCCGTTGTCTTCATGAACTGTGAAAACTGACTCCACCTTCAAAATTCAGGCTTCCGGTCTTTGTCTCCGTGCCACCCAGAAGAATCTCTTGTGGATTGTTATTCTTTGAACTCTCTGGGGGGGAAATTTTTCTCTATTGCCAGACTGACTAGAGAAATTCTCTTCTGCTTGGATCTTCTGCCTCCTGGACTCATCTGGCTGCTCTGCTTCTCCAGCTGTCCATTCTCCATACTGACTGAACTCTTTATTTTATAAACTATGTCTCCTAAAAGACCACCCCCTGGAAAACCTGGCTTTGCTACCTCTGCCCCGATATCTGCAACATCCAGTCCTGCTACACAATCAAAGATTACAGACCTGATGCAACCTAAGAGTACAGAGATGGATTTGCAACAAATGCTTCAGCAACTTATACAGGGCCAGGAGGAAATTAAGAAACAATTAAAGGAAATGAAAGAAGAAATTAAAGAGAACCAAGTCCAAATCTATAAGAACTCACAGAGACTGGACCTTGTGGAGGGTGGGGTGGCGGAGGTGAGGGTGGGTAGAAGCGGTGCAGAAGGGAAACAAAGAACTTGATACCCAGCAAATGAAAACAGAATTTGAGAGAATGTCCTTTTATCTTAGATTTCAAAATGTCATAGAAGTAGATGGGGAAAATATAAGGGACATCATGACAAACATTTTGGCTGAATATATACACACAGAAAAACAACAGATGGAATGGGAGATAGATCTGGTCTACAGAGTGAACTCAGCTTATGCCAGAACACACAATGTACCCAGGGAGGTCCATATTAAATTTCTTAGAAAAAGCACAAGAGACAAAATTCTGGGTGTACAAAGGGGGCAGGCATTGACATACCACGATAGGGAAATAACCATCTTGAAGCAGATCCCCAAGAAAATTAGGGGAAAAAGGAAAAATTATTCGCAATTGGCGAATAAATTATACCAGAAGGGGGTGTGGTTTAGATGGTTGATGCCTGAAGGTATGCTGATATTCTGGGAGGAGACAAGAATTAGAATTAACACACCCATAGAGGCACAGGCCTTTATGGAAAAAAACAAAACACACCTAGAAAAAACAGAAGATCCTACAACGGATATGCAGGACACGGGAGGGGCCGGAGCTCTGCCAGTGGGGGGAGAAGGGGCAATACCAAGAAAGCTCAGATCACAAAAATGAATAAGAAAATCTCATTGTTATAAACTGACTGAAAGTAGTAATGGAATTATATGTGGATTATATATTACAATGTATAAACTGATTGAAAATACCAATAGAACTAATATGCTGATTATATATGACTATGTATCAATGTTTTATACTCAGATGTATACTATGAGTTTGGAGGGAGGGGGCGCCTGCCACACTTTGCAACTGCCAAAATTTGTATACCTTTCCATTACCTTTTCCCTTATAAATGTTAAAAAAACCAATTTTTTTTTTTTAAAAAAGTGACTACCTATAAAAAAACCTTAAAATTAATTTAAATTGGAGAACAGAAGAAATAAGCAGCGGAATTAAATTTGGACTGGTTTTGGACAGTGGGTTATCTTACTTTTTAAATGCTATCTTCACGGATGGAATTTATGCAAGCCTTTTAAAACGAATGGATTAAGTTTCCTTCTATTTTTTTTTCTTTTACTATTCTCTGTAATCTATGGACTAAAATTCTCCTCTTTCATTACTGTGGGTGTTTTTCTAACTCATTTAAGAATCGGACTTTTTTTTAACTTGAAATACAAAAAAGATACAAAAAGTAGCAAAGAAATTGTAAAGAAATTGTAACATTGTAACACTGCTACTCAGAGGCTGGAGGTTTGTGTATTGGAAACTAAACACTTTTTTCACTGATTCTCCTGGCTTGGCACTTCAAGGTCTCACAGCTTGTTTATAGAGAGTGATAAGAAGAAAAGCACACACGGAACAAAGTTAGATATGTTGAAATATTGAATGCAGAGGGTGAACTTAAATCCATCCAAGAGTTGAAACAAGAAGGAATAGAAATGAATTGGTATTCATATGTGCAGATACATTCTAGATATAATGAAGATAGAAAATCAAAAGGTCTTTATAACAAAATGACTGAACTAGATAAAATCTTAACAGGTACTGATGAAAAAGCAATTTAAAAATTATATGGATATTTATTAGAGGTTAAACTACAAGAGGAACAAGTTAAAGAAACCATGATAGTGTGGGGGGGGGATCTTGGACATGGGATTGATTTAGAGAAATGGCAGAAATTGTGGTCACAAAATTATAAAATGACGATGTCAACGGCATATAGAGAAAATTTGTATAAGATGTTTTACAGATGGTATTCCCCCAATGAGAATTTCAAGAATGTTTAAGGATAAATCCGAAAAGTGTTGGAAATGTCATCAGATACCGAGTTCTTACTACCACATGTGGTGGACTTCCATTGAAGCTAAAAGATACTGGACTAAGATTCACATATGGTTGGAGAAAATGATACACAACCACATAGACGTTAAACCAGAGATTTTTTTTAGTGGAAATTATACCAGAAACTTACAATAAAGACTTGACATATTTGATTATAAATGTCTTAACAGCAGCTAGAATCATATTTGCAAAAAACTGGAAAAATGGAACAATACCAAAACAAGAGGAAGTTATTTGAAAGATAATGAAGTGTGCTGAAATGAGCAAATTGACATTTGAAATTAGAGAATAAGAAGATGAGCAATTCCATAAGATATGGGATTTGTTTTATCAGTGGCTTGATAAAAAAAAACTGGAAATGAAAAATGTTTTATTTATGTTTCATTTGCAGGAGATAAGTGATAATAACAATCATTTTGTTAAATAGATTAATAATGATACAATGAAAGATACACACATATATGAATTGAATAATTTAGAATATTTTGTTTTAAAATGAAGGATAAGGATAATAATGAATCTGTGTTCATTTGATAGATGATTGGTAATATTATGCATAATACTAGATAGTGAGGTATAATACAAAGATATTTTGTTGTTGAATAGATTAGTAAGGAAGTAATGAAGGATTGGTATATTTACGAAGTGAGCATTTAGAAAACTTTATTTAAAAATGAAGGAATAATATTTTTGTTTGAATGTATGACATACAAGGATAACAACAGTGACATGCAGTCACGTGAGGCAGGGGAGGCTCAGCCTCACCACTGTCATCATGAAAAGAAAAGAAAAATAATGTAAAGGGAAAAAGGCGAGAGCTGAGGTCAGGCTGAGCTAGTTGCTGCCTGAACCTGCCTCACCATGGATGACTGCTTAACTGTTTTAAAAAGCCTCTAAAAAGTGCCCTCTACTATGAGGCAGGAGAACTCCGTGCCGCTCCTACATCAGGAATTTTTAGGCCTTTAACCCTTAAGTTAAGCAAGGGTTAAAAGCCTAAAAATTCCTGATGTAGGGGAGGCACCCAGTTTTCCTGCCTCCTAGTAGAGGGCGCTCGTTTGGGTGGGGCTTCTTTGTGCAGCTTTGTGTGTGTGTGTCTGTGTGTGTTTGCTTGTTTGAGTGAGTGAGAGAGAGAGGGAAGGGGGTAGGAGAGGCAGGGAGAGCAGCCCGCCGTACCAGGCCGGAGGGGCATCGCCTCCGGCTCCAGTCTAGCCTGCGGTGCTTGCAGCCCCCGCCAGCTCCTCCAGGGACTCCCAGGCTCGGTGCCGGAGAACTGCCGCGAGAGATGCCGGCCAGGTTGCCCCGGCAACAGCAGAAGTTCCCTTTGTTCTTTCGGGTGGGGGAAGTGGGGGGGAGAGGCTTCCTCCACTCTGTCTGCGCCCCACCTGCACTGCCCTCACCTGACAAGCGCACCCCAGATGCCGCGCAACTCTGGAGGACGGTGCTGTGGCCGAATTCCTGGGTGGACGGCGGCAGGGAGGCCGGGCTGGACTCTTCACGGGGTGGCTGGCCTTCCCCGAGCTGGACTGGCCTTGGTTGACCCCGAATGGAGGGCTCGGGTGCCGAGGGCCCAGTTGGGGGAGCCGGGCCAGCGCCGCTTGGCTCTTCTCTGCGGAGTGAAAGGCAGGTGGTGGCAGGTGGATGCCCCTTCCACTGAGCATGGTGCTCCCTCACAGCTTCCATCACCCCGTCTGGCAGGCGCCGCTGCCCGGGAAGCAGCTGAGCTGAGGAGTCCTGGCTGGCAGTTCGGCTTCCAGAGTGGGCGGTGCGGGCGCCAGTGGGCTCGTCCGGGCTCCTGCCTTCCCAAAGCGCGTAAACCTCACTGCACGTCACTGGATAACAATGAACATAAACATATTTGATGGATGATTAATGGGACTATGCATAATTGAAAGTAGTGATGTATAAACATAAATAGTTGGGGGGGAAATTTTTACACTGTAAAAATAATTAGAATGTGATAAAGGTATATTGTTATTAAATAGATAATTAAAAATGCAAGGAAACTAGCCTTGCTGAAAGGAAGGGAATTTTAAATTGTAATTGACCATATGATGCAAAATGAAAGTAAGGTACCTGTTGTGACCCAGCAGGATCCTTTGCAGCTGCTGAGCGACTCAGATAGTGGCGAACCCTGGGAGTCGGCTATGGAGGAGGTGGAGGACCCTGGGCAAGGTTCAGAAGCAGAGCAGGGACCAGAGAGGCTGGTTGGCCACCAGGAGGCGCCTGAGGCATGGAGCAGTGGGGAGGATCAGAGGGAGTTGGTCTCTGATGCCCGGCAGAGGAGGGCGGAGAAACGAAGGCCACAGCTGCTCAGGAAACAAGCTCATAAAAGATAATGAAGCTCAGATGGTTGTGGCATGGCCCCTCCCAAGAGCTTATATAAACAGAGATGTTGGGAGGATAATTCTTGCAGGACACAACCGTTTAAAGCAATCTGCAGTACTTCTGGTCTGAACTATTTTGGATTCCTGTTTGTAACACTGGAGAAGCTGTTATCTGTAACCATCAGAGTCTGGGTTGCTGGCAAGGTTCTTACCTGTTAGTTTCGTGTTTGGGCTTTCAGCCACCAAGATTTATAGTCCTGCTAATAAAATGTTGTGGCATTCCAGATAAGCTTGTGTCAACATCTGTTACTGGACGGACGGACGGACGGGGTCAGAACAAGTACCTATTCATATTAAATGAAAAAATTGTGATTGTATAGGTAATTGAAAATATGGATGCACAAAACCTGTAACCAAACGACATGCTGTACGTAATTGATGAAAAAAAATTTATGTTTTTTTTATGTTTAAAAAAATTTAAAAAATTATATAAAATAAAGAAGAAGAAAAGCACACAGATGTTCCTTTGAAGTATATTTTTAACCAGAGAAAGGCTGAAATGTTATTGTGATGCTTAATCCTGTTAAAACCTTCTTGTTAGGGTTCTAAATACCATGCAGAAATAAATCATTGTCCAAGGCAAAACATCCTTAATGGTGCAATTTATTCCACAGGCATGTTAGTACAGCTATGGAAATTTCAACTCTGAATTACATCCTGTAAGTTCACCCAGTTTAAAGTTCATGATCTCTCCCCACACCCACAAATCCATCACATGTTCCAATCATCATCTTCCACGCTGGCATGTACACCCATCTTCTTCCGGCCAGGTGTCGAGGTGCTGAGACAAAAGATGACCTTGGCTTCTACAAAAGAATGTCAACAATCCATTCTACAATTCTACTCCTTTCTATTCCCCCCTCCCAACTACTACACTATTGAAACAGCATAGAAAATTATTAAAAAGTGTGGCAGGCCAAAGATCCTAAAAAGAATATAATTACAGGCCTGACAGGCGGCCTCTCCTCAAAAGAAAAACGTTTCCTGCAAAGAGAATAACATAAAAGTTAACATAACAAAATTAACCACCTCTTCTCCACCCAGGGGAACCCCTTGACTTCTCGGAAAACTTCCCATTGAATTGCTTTACTAACTTCTCCACTTTTAGGTTCCCACTGTTCACCCAATTAGCTTCAGACCAAGGGTAACCCTTCCAATGCACTAAGTACTGTAAGCAACCCCTATTCAGCCTGAAATCTACAATTTTTTCCACCTCAGATTGTGTTTCCCCTTCCATCACTAAAGGAGGAGATTGAGCTTGGGTGGATGCTCTTCTGTTAGACCCAATTACTGGTTTCAACAAACTACAATGAAATTCTGGGTCAATTTCCCCTAGACTTCTGGGTAGACTGAGTTGAACTGTAACTGAGTTAACTATCTTCACTATTGGGAATGGACCTAGAAATTTTGGACCCAATTCCTTGCTAAGCATTTCTAATCTTATGTATTTGGTAGATACAAAAACATTGTCCCCCACACGGTAGGGGTTTAGGAGTGAGCGACGTTGATCATCTTGCTTCTGGTAGGCTTCTGCCGCAACTGCTAGAGCCTTCTTCGTATTCTCCCATCCTTTCTTTAGCATGTCCATCCATTCACTCAAAGACATGAAAGAAGGAGGTTCTCTAGGCAACTCAGGCATGGCAACAACTCCCATGCCACTGGTAATCTGGAAACCCGCTAATCCTCTGCTGCTGTGGACCGCATCGTTGTACGCCACTTCGGCGAAGGGTAGCAAGTCCGACCAGTTGTCTCGCTGATAGTCCACAAAACACCCGATGTATTGTTCCACCACCGCATTGGCTCCCTCTGCTGCGCCGTTCATGCTGGGATGAACCTCTGAGCTCAGTTCTTGTGTGGACCCAATGGATCTCAGGACCTCTCTCCAGAACTTGGTTGTGAACTGGACTCCGCGGTCTGAAATGATCCTCTTGGGTACTCCGTGCAGGCGATAAATGTGTTTCACAAACATTTCCACTAATTCGTTTGTGGATGGCAATCCTGAGCAAGCAATGAAGTGTGCCTGCTTAGAAAACAAATCAATCACAGTCCAAATTACTTTATGCCCACTGCTGTCTGGGAGTTCCATGATGAAGTCCATTGCGACCTCTTCCCATGGCCGTTTCGGGCTCTCTGCTGCAGGTGCTGTAGGTTCTGGGCTCTTGGATTCAATCATCCACGGCTGGCCTTGTTCCTCCTCCGAGGCCTCCCCCTTGGTAGGACTCTTCGCCACCTGAAGTTGGGGGTTCTCTTCCAGAGGTTGTTGGCCCAGATGACTTTTCTGTGCAGGCATCTGGGCCCCTCTCTTAACCACCGTGGCAATTGGTACACACGTTTGTTCTTCGGCAATTCCCTCCTCCGAGGCCTCCCCCTTGGTAGGACTCTTTGTCACCTTAAGTTGGGGATCCTCTTCCAGAGGTCGTTTAGGCTTTTCCCCCTCCGAGGCCTCCCCCTTAGTTGGACTCTTTGTCACCTTAAGTTGGGGATCCTCCTCCGGAGATTGTCTGCCCTTTTCCTCTTCCGAGGCCTCCCCCTTGGTAGGACACTTCCTCACCTTAAGTTGGGGATCCTCTTCCAGAGGTTGTTGGCCCAGATGACTCTTCTGTGGTGGCATCTGGGACCCTCTCTTTACCGCCGTGGTGGTTGGTGCACACGTTTGTGGCATTGGGGCTGGAGCCAAGCACTCTGACGCTCTGTGGCCAAGTTGACAACAATGGTGGCATTTAATTGGCCCCCACGAGGAATGGAACCTAGTTACATCTCTAAACTTAGGAACCGTTTCATCACACTGCCTTGCTCTCCAACTTGCAGCTGCCCCCTTGGTAAACCCTTCTTCCATGGTGGAGATTGCTTCTCTGTAGGAAGGTGGAGTAAGAACCTTTTGGGGCATTGCAGATGCACCTTGTCCCGCTTCCCATCTTGCAGGCCTGGCTTTGGTAATCCCTTCTTCCATGTTGGTGATTGCTACTCTGTAGGAAGGTGGGGTAAGAACCACTTGGGGCCTTACAGGCGCACAATTTCCCGCCATCCATCCCGCAGGCCTCCCTTTGATAATACCTTCTTCCATGGAGATTTCTTCTCTGTAGGAAGGTCTGGTAAGAACCTTTTGGGGCCTTGCAGGGGAGACTGGAACCGGTGGGGAGGTCAATCCCTCGGTTGGCCACTGCCCAGCTTTCTGCCATGGTGCCATCTGCTGAGGGAGGGCAGGTGCCCACTGGCATCCCTCCCATCCATGACCTGGGGTTAAGACCCATCCCGGGGTTGCCTGCTTCACAGGTTGCAGCTCAACCAATGATGGCTGGCTAGGGGGTTTTACGTGCCAAGGACCCTCCTGTTGGCTTGGAGGAGTTATGGGCCAAGTAGGTGCCCTTTGCTGGCTTGGATGAGTTATGGGCCAAGTAGGTGCCCTCTGCTGGCTTGGAGCATTTCCCCATGCTGATGGCAAAGGAGTTTGTAAGTAGCATCTTTTCCATCCAAGTCCTGGGAGGAAAGCCCAATTTACTGCCCAATTTGCTTCATTTACTGGTTGCAGCCCCATTTGTGGTGGCTTGCAAGTGACAGATGCTGGAAAAATTCCTTCTTCCTGCCTCCTTTGAAATTCCCATTTTGAAAGGGAATCTCTCTCCCATCTAGTTGCAGGGTGATATGCCATTTCATTTATTGCCGTCTGGAAGGAGCCCAAACCTCCATTCTAAGGGTGTTTTTTTTCCCAATCTTGCTTCTAAGCTGGGGGGGAAGGAGGGGGAGCATGCACTCACAATTTTGCTGAAGAAGTCCGTCTGAGATTTCCTTCGTCTTGTCGCGTCTCCTCCTGCATTCCTCCAGATGCAATTAAACTGGAAACAGCATTCCATTGCCTTTGAAGTTCCGTACTCCTCTTCTTATCACCAAAAGCTTCTCATTAATTCTTCGCTGATATTTACGCTGTCCCGGTCAGCATTGGGAATGCCGAGACCCCATCACCAGATCTTCCATCACCAGCCCTTCCCCCTTGATAGGGGGAGGGAGCTAGTGAAATATTTTTAAAGTAGAGAGTTGAAATAATGTTAGGGTTCTAAATACCATGCAGAAATAAATCATTGTCCAAGGCAAAACATCCTTAATGGTGCAATTTATTCCACAGGCATGTTAGTACAGCTATGGAAATTTCAACTCTGAATTACATCCTGTAAGTTCACCCAGTTTAAAGTTCATGATCTCTCCCCACACCCACAAATCCATCACATGTTCCAATCATCATCTTCCACGCTGGCATGTACACCCATCTTCTTCCGGCCAGGTGTCGAGGTGCTGAGACAAAAGATGACCTTGGCTTCTACAAAAGAATGTCAACAATCCATTCTACAATTCTACTCCTTTCTATTCCCCCCTCCCAACTACTACACTATTGAAACAGCATAGAAAATTATTAAAAAGTGTGGCAGGCCAAAGATCCTAAAAAGAATATAATTACAGGCCTGACACTTCTAAGCTAGAGCAGCAGTGTTTGTTAGCTGGAGATAATGGCACAATTTCAACAGCAGAAAGAAATTTTAAGTCTGCAAAAGATACTTTCAGAAATACAGAAATTATCAGATACACATGAGAGAATAGAGAAGAAGTTGGAAGTTTTAGTGCACCTAACAGCAAAATATGATGAAGAAGTTGAAGATGTTAATCAAATGGAAAAAATGGCGGTTAAAATCCTAAAAATCGAAGAGGAAAATGACTATAAAGAAATTAAATTTGCTGATATTTATGGTGATTGGTTTGTCTCTGAAAAGGGAAAGAGTGGAATACTGAAAGAGGAATTAAATGGAGGGAAACTCTACCCCAATGGCAAGATACAGAAGTAGAGAAAACAAAAGAATTTATGGATTTAAAGAGAGAAATTTATTAGCAATATCATTGATAACACTACCGACAATCAAAGATAAGCTGATTAAGAAAACAGAAGAAGGGCATCAAAATTACCTGAGAGATTTTATAAGCAAAGAGTTGCTAAGAGGAGTTCACACAAGTTGATTAAGGAGATGATTAGAGGACTGACACCACAAATGGCAGAAGATATGAGACTGTTTTGCTACTGGAAAGATACAGGTTGATAGAGTATAATTTAAAACTAGCTAAACTTAGTGAAATTTAGTGACAATAGATATAGTAAATAAATAATTGATAATGATAATAATGTATACAATGTGTAGTGTTATGATAAGTAATAACTGGATATGAATATTGAATGGTACCCATGAAAGGAAGATTGGAAACCCTTTTGGATTATATATAAAGGTTAATTTAAAAAAAGAGGATTGAGTTAGATTCAATTAAGTCTTGATTATTAGGGGGGGAAATGTTATGATGCAGGATATAGTCAAATAAAGCAGGGATAATGATAACAACGTGTATATATATATATGTATGGGTACAACATAAGGAAACTGGATGTAAATTCTAAACAGTGATTTGGAAAGGAGGATTAGAAAACTTTGTTATTAAATATTATGGATGTTTAGCTAGAATAGGACATAAGAATGCTGTGTCATTGGAGGATTTTAGAAATAGTAAATGAAATGCTAGTATGTGGTTGTGTATTAAATTTTGGTATATTTTATGATGAAGGACGTTTAAACAATTATAGTCAAATGAAAATGGAGGTATGAATGATGGTAACATGTATAAATATCTGAGTTAAAATACTTGAGTTAATATGAATTATGCTTGATGACTGTGGAAGAGATGCATGAATGTCTTTTGTAACCAACTGATACACTTTCTACAATATGTAAAGAAGGAAGATTTTGTGTTTGTTTTGAAAAAACAACTTTTATTAAAAAAAAGAGGATTAGGGGACTGGAGGATGAAACATATGATGAGTGGTTGCAGGAACTGGGCCTGGCTAGTCTAGTGATGAGAAGGACCAGCGGGGAGATTACAGCAGTGTTGCAATATCTGAGAGGCTGACGCAAAGAAGAGGGAGTCCAGCTATTCTCCAAGGCACCTGAGAATAGGATAAGAAGCAATGGGTGGAAACTAATCAAGGAGAGAAGCAACCTAGAACTAAGGGAGAATTTCCTGACTGAGGACAATTAATCAACGGGACAGAAGTTGCCTTCAAGAGTTTTGAGTTCTCCATCACTGGAGATTTTCAAGAAGAGATTGGATAGCTATTTTTCTGAAATGGTCTAGGGTCGCCTGCTTGGACAAGGGCTGGACTAGAAAACCTCCAAGCTCCCTTCCAACTCAAAAAACAGAGGTTTTACTGTTTTTCTTCCAGGACCCAAGATTGTTGAGAATTGGGCCCTTCCAGGAGAGGACCCTCAAGGTCCTTTGACCTCCCATCATCTTCAGAAGATGCCAAAGCAACAGAGCCACAGCTACAGAGCTTCAAAATACCTGGGACAAGCTCTGCTCCAGCAATGTCCATCAAAGTGGGGACTCCATGTTCATAGGAGACCAGGAGTGAGCTTCTCGTCTTAGGCATTGTCTTCACATACTTTCTTAAAACCCACCTGGAGTCTGTCCCAAAGGTGGTTTTTCAGCTCAGAGGTTCCTGGATGAGAACTTAAATGTCCTCAAAGAAAAGCCAGAAGGTCCAGTTGGTCTTGAAAAAACCACCTTTGGGACAACCAGGACCCGGATGACTGAAGATCTCTATAGACATTCACCTGGAGTCTGTCACATGGCCAGCCAAATAAGCTTTCACAGCTGCTTCTCTTCAGATTGTGATTCCTGCAAAACATTGAAATTCTTCCCTTCTGGCGGGGTAGTTCTTCCTTCAGAGGATTCCACCAGCCAGTGGAAAGCAGCAGAAGGCCAGAGATCCAATCAAGACCAGGTTTCAAATTCCCCACAAGAGGTTTCCCCCTAACTCCTGGGTGTTGGTAGTTGGGGGACACATTAGACAACCCTCATTCCTCTGGATCTCCTCCTCCTCTTTCCACGTTTTCAGGGATTCTTCTGGACAGGAACATAATATTCTTCCTGGCCAGATGCCAACTGGTTTCCACATCAGAACCTCAACATTGTCTGTCAGCAAAGAGCAACGTGAATGTTTTCGCAAGAACCAACCTTGTTCACACCTACAAAGTCAACACGAGTTGCAGCTTCTGAGAGTTGCTGAGAGAACCAGAATGTTCGCCCAGTGTTGTAAGTTGATAGGACATATAAGAAGAGAATGTTTCCAAATGAAAGTCAGAAAAAAGCTTTCTGGCAATAAATGAGTAGACCAGTGCCTCTAAATCATGGCTGCCGGAAGGTGGGTGGACTCCAACTCCCAGAATTCCCCAGTCAGCAGAGCTTGGCTGTTGAAGTCCACCCAAGATTGAGAAAGTGTGCAACACTGATCAAGAGAGATCGGGAGAGAAGCTCCTGTTCAGAAAGAAGCCAGAAAGCCATTTTTATAAGCTGACCAATTGAGCAGGAGGTTGGACTTGATGGCCTCCTAGAGAAGCTTCCAAAATGCCAGGTAAGTGAAGGACACCTGCTTTCTGTGGAGAGAAGACTCCTGGTTTCTAGAATGAATGTGCTGCTATGTACCTGGACAGGTAAGAGGATAGTAAGAACTACTCCCACCTCTGATCACCTGGGCTTTCCATTCACCCCAGTCTGGCCTGACAAGTGCCAGCAACACCTTCCTTATTTGATGTGCCAAACATTTGCTTTCATATGTAAACCACATTTAGGAACACTAGAATGGAATGGAATGGAACAGAACGGAACGGAACGGAATGGAATAGGGAATAGGGAATAGGGAATAGGGAATAGGGAATAGGGAATAGGGAATAGGGAATAGGGAATAGGAATGGAGAGGAGAGGAGAGAAGATGGAATGGAATAGAACAGAACAGAACGGAACGGAACGGAATGGAATAGGGAATAGGGAATAGGAATGGAGAGGAGAGGAGAGAAGATGGAATGGAATAGAACAGAACGGAACGGAACGGAACGGAACGGAATGGAACGGAATGGAATAGGGAATAGGGAATAGGAATGGAGAGGAGAGGAGAGGAGAGGAGAGGAGAGAAAATGGAATGGAATGGAATAGAACAGAACAGAATAGAATAGACTTCTTTATTGGCCAAGTGTAGACGCACAAGGAATTTGTCTATGGTGCATAAGCTCTCAATGTCATGCAAGCAACAAGTGATAAATCCTAATCATAAAGCACAATCATCATAAACCATGATACAACCCTTAGTGAGTCATAGGCTACTAAATAAGCAACCAACATAAATCATAGGATACTAAACAAGAGAAAACATAGAAAACTGACAGCAGAAAAAGACCTGATTGTCCATCAAATCTGCCTTTTGAGTTCATTTGCTTTTTCTTTTCTTTTTAATATATTTATTTTTAATGAGTATTATTTTATTTCGTATTTCATTTTGCTGAGTGGGCTTCCCTTGCTTTCTCCAGCAGACCCAGAGGCCTTCCTTTTCACCAAAAAAGGACCAGAGAACACCCAGGAGTCTTAGGAGCCCAGAGGCATTTATCTGGATTTATTTGGAGAGCTGTTGACCCTTCGCAGGAGCGTCGATCATCCCCAGGACAAGACGTGGCTTCCGCACTAAGTGCTGTAGGCCTCCAGTTCACACAAGACCAGGTTGTTAACTCCAGGTAAGTGGACACTGATGTAGCGGCCTGGCTGCCCGTTGCAGTAGATGGTGGTGATGGAGCCTGGGCTGGTGTTCAAGATCATCCCACACCTGTGGGGCAAGAGAGGTCATGTTAGGAGAGAGGTCCTTCTGGCCACCACCTGCCGGTCACCCCAAGCTTACCCTGAGGACACAGCCCCCCCACTGCCCCCCCTTCCAGCTCTCCTGTGCTCTGCTTCCTCTTGCGGTCTGCCTCCAGTGTGTCCTTAATATTCCAATTAATTGGGAAAATTAATCTAGTCACATAGAGAGTAGAGTAGAGTAGAGTAGAGTTGAACAGAACAGAACAGAAGACAGGACAGGACAGGACAGAACATTCTTTATTTGACCAAGTATGATTAGACACACAAGGAATTTGTCTCCGGTGCAGAAGGTGTCAATGTACATACAAACCACAAAGTGACAATAATCATAACAATGATCCCAGCAGAACAGGGGTGTCAAGGCCCATGGGCCGGATCTGGCCCACGGGGTCCTTAAATCCAGACTGCAGGGCCGGCTTGGAAATATCAAAGGACCGGCCCACGGTGCCTTTGGCAGCTAAAACGGGCTGTGTGGGGGTGGGGTGGGGGCTGTGCCTTGTTTTCACCCTCCATGGCCTCCTGCAGCACTCTGCCAGCCGAAAACTGACTGAAAAACGGACCAAAAATAGAGCAAAAATGGGCCCAAAAATGGCCAACAGAGTACTGCAGGAGGCCATGGAGGGTGAAAAGGAGGTGCAGGAGAGCTGTGCGTGGACCCCCCCCTGTGCATTATTTCGGCTGGCAAGGTGCTGCAGGAGGCATCTGTCCTGCCCCCCACGCCCCCCGGCCCACAGAGGAGAACTACAACGCTGATCTGGTCCTCAAAGAAATCCAGTTTGATGCTCCTGCAACAGAAGGTAGTGGAACAGATGAGAAGAGTAATAGTAGTACAGCCGTACTACATGGGTAAATATCCTTTGACATAACACAGTATTGCAGCAATTAGATGCTCAGCAGAGTGATGGCCTGAGGGAAAACTCTAGGGGTGGGTGGGGTTTTTTTAAAAAAAATACTTTGATTGTTCTATCAAGGAAAATGCCTAATTTTGCTCCCTTGTGCCTCAGTTTCTCTAAGGGAAGGATCGAGTCCATCTTCTTTGCTGTTTCCCTCTCGGGATTTATTTTTTTAGTTCCAAGTCCCAAAACACTTTGGAAGCATCTTTCCCACCTCGAGAGCACTTCTTTCATGGTGAAGTGGCCAGAAGGCCATGTACCAAATCCAAGCAGAGAAAAATACCTGCCGCAGCCAGGTGGCCTCATATCAGGTGCTCAACTGCAGTCCTGATGGAACCCATGTTCTAAACTGGCGACACGCATGTTAGCAGAACTTAGCCCATCAGGTGGAGTTCACGCAGACAGACCCCAAAGTAATTGAGACCACGATTTAGTCAGGTGAGCGGCTGGCATCAGCCCAACGTCCGCTCTTTCCTCCGTCTTTTGGGGGAGCGAGGAGGAATGTCCACACCAATGGAGTCAGGGCCTCTTGGCCCCAGGCCAAAGTTGGTGCCTGATACTCAACAGGACCCCAAAATCATCCATACACGTAGCTGTGGATTCTATGTGTGGCAATCCACAGACATAGGGTGTGCCCTAAACACCCAGAAGCACCAAACCCCTGGCGACAGCTGGCTCAGAACAACTTACAGAGGATTGGATCTTCCCTGGTTTTCCAGAGAGTCTCCCACGTGGACCTCAGCGCGGCCAATACGTTCCCCACAGCAGTCCTCACGGTTTTTCACCACTACCACGGAGATGTTGTAAGAGTGTCCCAGGTCCACATACCACCATGCTTGGGCCTCATGCTTGGTGTGGATGCAGGAGCCTTGGCCCCAGTCCCCGTTGCAGTTCCCGTCCACAGCTTTGTCTGCTGAGCCAAGGATCTCCTGGGGGTGGACGGAGGACTGGAAGGCCGGTCTCCTTAAGGCCAAGTTCTTTGTCTTTACTCCTACAGGAGAGAACGGAGGAGGCCTTGAAGGAGGATGGGCAGCAGGGGACCTTCAGGGAGGGAGAAAGGAAGGGGCAAAGCCCCCCAGGGCAGCCCTTTTGGAGGAGCCAGTGGGGTGGGTTTTGAAGGTGGGAAAGGGGTGGAAGGAAGGGACCTGAATTCTGTGCTCTGAGGTTTCTTTGCTATTGGGGGAGGAAACGTCCTCAGCCTCTTGTTCCAAAGGTGCCTTTTTTTTCTCAAGAGGCAACTGGACTTTCCGGTTTGAAGACCTTTCGCTTCTCATCCAAGCAGAGCAGGGGGGGTGGGGGCTGGACTAGAAGACCTCCAAGGTCCCTTCCAAGTCTGTTATTCTGTTCTATTCTATTCTTCTCTGCTCTGCCATGCTCTGCTATACTATGCTATATTCTTTTTTCCCCCTTCTCTTCTCTTCTATTGATACTTCAGCTGAAGAAGTTTCTTGGGTGAGAAGTGAAATGTGTTCAACGTCCAGTTGCCACTTGAAAAAAATAAATAAGACACCTTTGGGATCACCGTGGCCTGGATGACGGAGAACCTCCATAGACATCTAGCAAGGCACCCTTAGCCTCTTCTTCTTCCTCCCTGCCTACTTTGCAACAAATTGGCATGAGAACTGGAACTGGACCTCTTCTCAATAGATTCAAAGCCATCTCTATTGAGTGGCTATTCAAGCATGTTTTTACTCTGACTGGCCAGATTTGCCCATTTTAGATCATGTGACCTATGCACAATTTGGCTCCACTGGAGACCACGTAGGTAAGGGGATGGTTTTGTAGACATTCTGAGGGGAGCAAGTCTCCATTACCCCTGAAGTGCTGTGAGGAAGTCCTCCACTCCATCCCTCCCTCCCAGTATACAGTCTATAGCCTTGATCCTCATTGGGTCTCTCCAGGGGCTGCCCAGATGTCCTGAAGCGTGTGGGTGTGAGATAGAAAAAGAAAGAGGGGAAATAGGGGTCTCCTGCATGGCCACTGTGAGATGGCCTTGGAAGCAGGGACTTCAGCTTGTGTGTTTCTCACCAACTGGGGCTCAAGTGTTTAATTCTTATTGCTTCCACGGACATCTCCCAATGGCCGTGCAGCAGGCCATGGGTTCCACTGGAGTTGAGGGGTCTTGTGGCCCTTGTTCCCATCAAGCAGCCCCCGTGGCCTCAAATGCGTTTGAGGTGGTGCGCTGGTATCCAAAGATGAAGAGGAGACCACTGGGTTATTGAGATGGCCAAGACTGCGCCTGTATCCCCCACACACAGGTCTTTTGGTAGTTCTTACCTTCTGGTGGAGGCCTGCAACTCTGAGCTGCTGCAGGGCCTGCCAGGAGGGTCACGGCCATCAG
Source organism: Natrix helvetica (assembly GCF_964273705.1). Lineage (NCBI taxonomy): Eukaryota > Metazoa > Chordata > Lepidosauria > Squamata > Natricidae > Natrix > Natrix helvetica. The sequence goes on along the minus strand of NC_138550.1, from coordinate 171,576,531 downwards.
AGCCCCCCAGACGATGAGCTTCATCCTGCAAGCGAGGAGGGGAGAGATCAGGAAAGGCGTGGCAGGGCCACGTAGGGACCATGAGGAGCTGGCTTCCTCTACTCAACACACCTGAGCATCAGGACTGGCCATGGAGACCCAGAGGAAGGTTGGAGGTACTTTCAAGGTTCTGCCGTTCTCCCAGAGGAGGATTCCTGCAATTGCTCCTCTGCCTGTTTCCTCACCTGCTCTGCTCCATCATATATATGTCCATTCAGGTGAGTTGTTCAAAGGGGAGAAGGCCTGTGTCTTTGGCAGTGGAGCAGTTTGCCTCCAGAAATTGTGAGCGCTCCAACACTCCAACATGTTTTTAAGAAGATTCTAGACAGTCACTCATCTAAAATGGTATAGGTTCTCCTGCTTGAGGAGGGGGCTGGACACCGCCCCGAGTCCCTTTGGGGAGAGGGAGCGGTTTATAAATTTAAATAAAATTAAAGTTAAAGTTAAGACCTCCAAGGTGTCTTCCCGCTCGTTCTATTCAATTTAACTCACCTGGAGTCTCTCACTTGGCCAACCAAATGGAGGTGAGCTTTCTCTTCAAGCCGCAATTTCTCCAGAATACGGAAATTGTTCTGCAGAGGGCTCTTTTCCTGGGGTAACTCCTCCAGAGAGTGCTGCCAGCCAGTGGGAAAGGGCAGCGCTTGTGCTGGATGTTAGATATTAGCATATATCGGGATAAGTCTTCCCTCAGGTCCGCTCCTACAGCGGGAAACAGGTATTCCTCTGATTGGTCAATGGGCGTGCCTCATCCCTATAAAAGGGGAACCCTCCGACCACAGAGTAAGCTGGATCACTACTATCACTAATAAAGAGCTATTAAGTCACTTCGTGTCCGCAGTCTGTCTCTCGCTACCCAGATCTAACATTGGCGACGAAGGTGGGATTGAGAGTCAGATAGGACGAAGAACGCTACTCCAGAATCTCCGGATTTGATCCAGCCCAGGAATTCGGCAGCAATTCCGACAGCCATCTCAGATCACCGCAGCGCGGCAAATTCAAACTGAGAAGATGGCGATGCATGCTCCCCCCGCTCCTTTCGACCCAGAAAACGACGAATGGGAAGCTTTCATGATTCGTTTCGAGTGTTTCCTCGAAGCAAACGAATACACGGGGATCACCGATGCGAGGAAGAAAAACATCTTCCTCGGCTACTGCGGAAAGGAAGTCTTCAATACGGCCAGAGACCTCACTGCGCCTACTCCAATACAGGCAGTATCGTGGACGACGTTGCAACAAACTCTGCAAACTCATTACGCGCCAAAACCTTCCCGCCATGTCTGCCGCAAGGAATTCAACATGAGGACTCAGAAGGCGGGAGAATCAATCAATCAATATGTTGCAGCCCTACGAAAAGCAGCAGCTCACTGCGAATACAGAGATTTGGAAGAGCACATCTTAGAGCGGCTCATCTGTGGGGTAAGAGACATTTCGTTGCAAAAGAAGATGTTGGCAAACCCGAATTTAACCCTACAGGCAGCGTTAAACGAAGCAAGAGCGTCAGAATCAGCGGAGAAATCAGCGGTGACCATACAACGAGGGGCCAGCGCATACCAGCCAGCACCGAGACAAACCAGAGTTCACTATGAGGACACAAGCCCCGACTACGAGGATCCCGAGTTCGAGGACAGTCACCTAATGCAGAGCAGTCACTTGAGGCCTGGGGGGAGACCCGGATCCCGTTTGCCGCCCTGCGCAAGCTGCGGAGGGAATCACCCCAGGTCTACTTGCAGGTTCAGGAACGTTGTTTGTTCGCACTGCAACAAACTTGGGCACATCGCACGAGTGTGCCGGAGCGGAGTCCCTGCCTCACGGCAGCCACCCATGTACCGCCAACAGAAGCCCAACCCAGGGGCTTGGCGGAACCAAAAAGGGCGCCCAGAGAGAAATCCACAAGTGTTTACCCAGAGAGAAAATTTCCAAAGAGCTGAACGAGCGTATTCCCAGAGAGATTACTCACAAGAAAGTGAGCGAGCGTATCCCCAGAGAGAATACACACAAAGAGCTGAAAGAGCGTTCTATCAAGACGCTCAACGAGAGTATTTTCAGGATGTTGACGGTGAGATAGAGTTGACCCAGAGAGAGGAGTTGCGAACGTATCTCACCACAATACATCAGGTCCGCCCTAAGCGGCCAAAAAGGCTGAGAGTCACAGTCCTCTTGGAGGGCTCACCCTGCGAGCTAGAAGTTGACACAGGATCAACCCTGACGATCATTTCATGGGCATCCATGAAGCAGGCTATCCCTAGCCTCAGAAAGAGCCAACTACACGCCCCAGACGTCCTGCTACGAGACTACCAGGGGAACCAAGTCCCCATCGTGGGCCAAGGCACATTCCACATCCGTTTCAAGGACATCGAAGCCCAGCTGCCCGTGACCATCGCCAGCGCGCCATTGCAGAACCTTCTGGGGCTTGATTGGTTTGAAGCCCTGGGGTTAGAAGTCACCGGGATCAACGCCGTAAGAAACAGCAGCGCTGAACAGATTTTTAAGGAATTCGAGGATGTGTTCAGCCCCGGTCTTGGTAAGTATGTGGGTAAACCAATATCATTCAATTTAGACCCTAAAGTGGCGCCAATCCGACTTAAACCAAGACGAGTGCCTTTTGCACTCCGCCCTAAAATAGACAAAGAGATAGATAAGTTAGTGGAGCAAGGAATCCTTGAGCCGGTAGATCACGCGCGCTGGGAAACGCCCATCGTGACCCCAGTCAAGCCAGACGGATCAGTCCGCTTGTGCGCAGACTATAAATGCACAATTAATGTCGCGCTACAACAGAGCGCATATCCGGTGCCCGTAGTACAGCACCTATTGCACTCATTGGGGCCAGGAAAAGTTTTCGCTAAATTAGATATGGCACAAGCTTACCAGCAACTGCCAGTAGATAGCGCCACAGCGGAGGCCCAGACTATAGTGACGCACAGAGGAGCGTTTAAATGCAACCGGCTACAATTCGGCGTAAGTATTGCTCCAGGATTGTTCCAGAGCGTCATGGAACGACTGTTGCAAGGGATACCGGGAGTCGTCCCATATTTTGACGATATCTTGGTGTCCGCTGCAAACGAGGAGCAACTAAACAAAAGAGTCAGATCGGTTTTGGCCAGAATCAGAGAGAAGGGTCTCCGCCTGAAAAAAGAAAAATGCCAAATTAACGTGCCTAGCGTAGAATTCCTGGGTTATAGAATTGATGGTCAGGGAATTCACCCCACTGAAAAGAAAATTAAGGCGATCCAGGACGCCCCCACACCACGAAATCAAACCGAGTTGCAGGCCTTCCTCGGATTACTTAATTTCTACAGCGTTTTTCTGAGACAGAAGGCGACCGTTGCTGAGCCACTACACCGTCTACTCCAGAGGAACGCACCATGGAGATGGGGACGAGCAGAAGCTGCAGCATTCGCCGGGGTAAAGCGCCTGCTCACCACTGACTCACTACTTGTACAATACAGTCAGACCCTCCCGCTGGTATTGACCTGCGACGCATCGCCGTTCGGGGTTGGAGCAGTCCTCAGCCACAGGATGCCCGACGGGAAAGAAGCACCCATTGCTTTCTACTCCAGAACTCTTTCATCGGCCGAAAGGAACTACAGCCAAATGGACAGAGAAGCATTGGCTGCCGTTGCAGGTGTGAAACGTTTCCATGAATACCTCTACGGCCGCGATTTTGAACTCATTACTGATCACAAACCGCTGTTAGGACTTTTGGCGGGGAATCGCCCCACTCCGGTCTCCCTTTCTCCACGTATGACCAGGTGGACTGTTTTCCTGGCTGCGTACTCTTACAAGTTAATTCATCGACCGGGCTCCACTCTAGGGCACGCAGATGCGCTCAGCCGTTGCCCATTACCAGACATTTTGCCAGACCCCACTCCAGAAGTACCGGTATTGCTCATTGACTGTTTGGATTCGGGACCGGTTTCTTCTTACGACGTTGCAAGGTTCTCCTCGAAGGACAATTTAATAAAACAAGTGCAAACTTGGGTATGGAGGGGGTGGCCAAAGGGAAATGTGGGCCCGGAATTCAAAATGTTTTGGTCTAAACGGGACGAACTCTCCGTGTTACAGGGATGTTTGTTGTGGGGGGATCGAGTTGTTATTCCTTTTGCGCTACGAAAAAAGGTATTGAATGCTTTACATATGGGGCATCCGGGGATCGTGAGAATGAAAGCGTTAGCGAGAAGTTATGTGTGGTGGCCCAATATGGACAAAGAAATAGAGGAGTGGGTGGCCACTTGCGATCCATGCCAGGAGTCGAGACCAGCACCCCCGGAAGCGCCCGCCACAGAATGGGAGAAACCCAAGGCACCCTGGTCACGCATTCATATTGATTTTGCAGGGCCATTCCAGGGTCAAACCTTCCTCATAGTTGTAGATGCTTATTCTAAATGGTTGGATGTAGTCCTAATGACATCAACCACGGCAGAGGCAGTTATAAAGGTTCTTAGGCGGCTTTTCGCCACCCATGGTCTACCAGATCTGTTAGTATCGGACAACGGGCCCCAATTCACGGCCATGCAGTTCGAAACATTTTTAGCAGGGTTGGGAATCAGACACGCCCTCATCGCGCCATTCCATCCAGCGTCCAATGGTCAGGCAGAAAGAATGGTGCGGTTCGCGAAAGAGGCCCTCGCCAGGATGGGCCCGGGGGATTGGCAAACACGCATTGACCATTACCTCCTCATTCAACACATTACCCCGAGCGCAACGACGGGTAGAAGCCCCGCTGAACTACTAATGGGTCGCCGCCTACGATCTCACCTGGACAGGCTCCACCCGAATTATTCTACCTCGGCTCCCCCAGACTCTACAAGTAAGGTCAGATCTTTTAGAGAAGGAGACACTGTTTATGCTCAAAATTACACAGGGGGGACATTGTGGATACCGGCAAGGGTCATTGGCATCATGGGCCCTCGATCGTATTTGTTAGAGCTTGAAGATGGGCGGAATTGGAGAAGGCACATCGATCAGCTTCGAGGTCGCCTAGCACACTCCAACTTAAGGGATGAGGGCGAAAGTTTCCTGTCCACAGAAAGACAACCGCAGGGAAATTTCATCCCAGGAAACGACGACACCGGCGAGCTAAGCGGGGGACAGGACATCACGCACGCAGCGGAGCAACCCCCCGTCATCACAGCCGCTGAGCAAACCCCCGTCATCGCAGCCGAACAAGATACCAGGGAAAAGAGCATCGAAAACGCAAGACCTCCAGAAACAGAAAAAGCACCCGATCCTGCAACTACTTCAAACCAACAGGAAACCAATCCTGCAAGTACTTCAACACAACCTGAACTCCGACGTTCCTCCCGAGCAAGACAAACACCCACCTACCTAAAGGACTATGTCACCTACCGCAACGTCCCATCTAGGAGGGGAGGGGTGTTAGATATTAGCATATATCGGGATAAGTCTTCCCTCAGGTCCGCTCCTACAGCGGGAAACAGGTATTCCTCTGATTGGTCAATGGGCGTGCCTCATCCCTATAAAAGGGGAACCCTCCGACCACAGAGTAAGCTGGATCACTACTATCACTAATAAAGAGCTATTAAGTCACTTCGTGTCCGCAGTCTGTCTCTCGCTACCCAGATCTAACACTGGAGACCAGGGACCCAATCAAGACCAGGTTTCAGATCCCCCATAAGTGGTTTTCCCGTTGTTCCTGAGTGTTGACAGTGGGCAAAGGCCATGTTACGCACTCCACATTCCACAGGATTCCTTCCGTGTGTTAAGCATCTTCTTGAGAGGAGTACAATGGGCCTCTCTGGTGGATGCCAACTGAGTATCAATATCGGAACAATGCCACTGTCTGTGAACGAACAGCAATGGGAATGTTGGTTTTGCAAGACCCAAGTATACTCCACACCTCCAAAGTCAACACAAGCGAGCAGTTTGCAGGTGCTGGAGAGAACCTGATCGCTTGCCCCCAATCTCCCTAGAACATGAGAAGAGAATATTTCCAAATTAAAGTTAAAAAATAATAATTCCTGGCAATAAATAACAATGAAGTGCTTTACCGAGGAAAATGTTGAGTTCTTGTTCATTGATGTTCATTGATTCTCTTCATTGAGTAAGAGAAGCTTCCAAAATGCCAGGTAAGTGAAGGATAACTGCTTTCCGGGGACAGGAGACTCCTGGTTTGTACAATGAATGTACTGCTATGTACCTGGACGGGTAAGAGGATAGTAAAACTACTACTACTTCTGATCACCTGGGTTTTCCATTCACCCAAGTCTGGCCTGAGGAGTGTCAGCAATACCCTTTACAGAATAACAGAGTTGGAAGGGATCTTGAAGGTCATCTAGTTCAACCCCCCCTACCCAAGCAGGAGACCCTACACCATTTCTGACAAATGGCAGTCCATTCTCTTCTTGAAAGCCTCCAGTGATGAAATTACCACGACTTCCAAAGGCAACTTCTGTTCCATAGGTTGATTGTTCTCCCTGTCAGGAAATTCTTCCTTATTTCCAGCTTGAATCTCTCCTTGGTCAGTTTCCATCCATTATTCCTTGCCTGGCCTTCAGGTGCTTTGGAAGATACCTTGACCCCCTCCTCTCTGTGGCAGCCCCTCGAATATTGGAAGGCTGCTATCATGTCTCCCCTGGTCCTTCTCTTCCCTAGACTAGCCAGGCCCAGTTCCGTATATCATATGTTTTGGCCTCCCGTCCCCTTATCATCTTTGTTGCTCTTCTCTGCACTCTTTCTAGAGTCTCAACATCTTTTTATAGTGTGGTGACCAAACTGGATGCAGTACTCTAGGTGTGGTCTTACTAAGGCTTTGTAGAGTGGTATAATTAGTACCTCACTTGATCTTAATTGAATCCCTCTATTAATACAACTTAGGATTGTATTGGCTTTTTTGGCTGCCGCCGCACACAACTGACTCCTATTTAGCTGGTTGTCCACTAAGACTCCAAGATCCCTCTCACAGCTCCTGCAATTAAGCCTGGTTTCACCCCGTCTACATGTGGACTTTTGGTTTACCCTCCTAATGTGATGTGCCAAATATTTGCTGTCATTTGTAAACCATATTTTAGAAACAGAAATTGACGGCAAAAAAAGTGATCCACTGAGCCTACCTTTTGAGTTTGTGGTTTTTTTTTTCATTAATTGATTTTTAATTGTTATTATTTTTAGGTTTTATTAATTTTTAATTCTTTATTTTTGTTGGAGAATCGACGTGTGTGTATCCCAAGCATGTTTCTGGCCATAAGCAGCCCAATGGATGGACCGCTGAGTCATGGATTGTTAACCTTCTGGGAGAGGAGATTGAGCTCTTGTTGGGATGAAGGAGGGCAGGGGGGATTCCCTTGTGGGACCCTTGATAGTTTCGCAAAGTCCATCTGCTGGCCCATCCCAAAGCTTGGTGGTTATGTTTCTCTCCTAACCTTGCACACATTGCAGACAGAAGCAATAAAACAAAGTCAGGATAGTGTTTTAGATTTTACAAGAGCTGATTTCAATAAACTTAGAGGGAGCTTAGGAAGCATCAAAGGGGAAATCCCTTTGAATCTTAAAGGGGAAAACAACACAAGAAGTTTGGGAAATCTCTGAAAAATGATATTATAAAAGCCTAGTCTAGCACAGTGCCACTGAAAAAGATAAATGAAAATCTTGAGCTTTTTCTTGTTTTGTACATTTTGAGAGATTTATTATTATTATTTCTTTTATTCATTAAACATGAAATTCAGTCAACTGAACATTTAACAATGTGTCACAAATACCATTGACTGGTGCTAATTGTTGATATGGGTTTCTGCCAGCATCTTAGGTATCAACTAAGCATCTTAAAATATATAATGTGCCTAGTAGTGCAGTTTTTTTGCAGTTTTCCACTGGTGTTATTGCAGGAAGCTGCAATTTCTTTATGTGTTTTGTAACATTCTTGGACATGGTACCAAGTACCCCAATGACAATGTGTATCACTGTTACATGTTTCATCCATAGCCATGTAGTTGCAATGGCCAGGTCACGATATTTCGTGATTTTTTTTTCCAGTTCTTTTTCTTAGACTCTGGCGTCTCCTGGAACAGCGATATGAATAAACTGTATGCTTCAGCCCTCTACAACTGTGATATCTGAGTGGTGCAAATGGTTCCTGTACTCTGCAATTTTTCTCTGGAAATCCATTCCTCCTCCCACAACATTCAAAGGGTGTCCATCCCAAATTGCATAGCTAAAAGTCTATCGAGATTCTCAGTCATCCAGGTCATAGTTGTCCCAAAGGGGCTTTTTCAGAGGCAACTGGACTTCCAGAGGAAAAACTGCAGATTAAAGGAACCATTTGCATCACTCAGGTGACCCGGAGGACACAGATAAGCCTCCAAGTGGCCTCAGCAACTCGCTAAAAGGATGCAAATGACCAGCTGTCTGCAAGGAGTGTAAATCCTTCCATTCCCCACCTTCCAATCAGAGCTGAAGAAGCTTCTGGGATGAGTAGCAAAACGTCTTCAAAGCAAAAAAACAAGAAAGTCCAGTTGCCCCCTGAAAAAGCTCCTCTGGACAACCATGACCTGGAGGACGGAGAATCTCTACAGAGTGTCTGCATGGAGACAATGAAGCTCAGGAAGAACCAAGGACTCTACTTGCTGGACTGTTGAGGCTGCTGGAGAAGCTCAGTCCTTGAGCTCCTCTGTGAAAAAGGAGGAAGCCCCACATCTGAACTCGATCCCAGGTGACCCCAGGCATGTCGTTGTCCTGTGAAGATGACACAGATGGCTTCCCACCCTCAGAGATCTTTGAGCTTCCTGGTCAAGCTCCCCTTCATGTTTCATTCTAGTTCTCTTCATCTAGTCTTTATTCTAGTTCTCTCCAATGCTCTGAAGCGCCATCAGGAGGGCCCATAGAGCCCACTCTCCCTCAGATTTGCAAGGAGAGGTATTGCCAGCCATCTTGTGCCAACATCTCTAAGAAATTGGAGCTTTGAGGAAACACAAGCCTCTGAGTTTTATTTCATTGGGGGTGTTTTCGGAAGCCTGACAGGCATACAGAGGTTGCTCCCCCCCCCTCAGTAACTTTGATCCAGGAGGGAACGGCCTCCCTGTCAATCAGCCACGTGCCGGCGGAGGGAGCCCAATCATAACCCTAGGCGGCCACATTTCTGTTGGCCAAAGGCCCGCCTTCCTCTGGGTGTGTCCAGGCACTATAATATCCCGGCCCAGCTGACAGAAGCCTCCTAGCCGCCTGCAGCTTTAAGTCCATCATGCTAAAGATCCCTGCATGGCAGTTGGAAACTGCTGCGCTGTGTTTTGTTGCCACCTGCGCGGGCGCGCACCCGCGCAGCTTAGAGGGAACATAGCACACGACCCATCAGCAAGTCTATCGCTAATAACCCAGTTGGATGGAACAAACTATGTTTCCTGGTCTATGAAGTGCAGCCTATTCCTGCGTAGTGAGGGATTATGGGATGCTGTACAGAATCCACCAGACGTGACTTCTTGGAATCCAGATGTCGAGGAGGATGCTAAGAAGATAGCAGAGTTTCAACGATGCAACTAACAAGCATTGTGTATAATTGGTCTAACACTTTCAGCATCGGCCGCTCTAGGAGTGCTCTCTATGGTGGGCTGGCTGCCGGACAGGGAGTCTTCCAGCAGCTGGCCCACCATAGAGAGCACTCCTAGAGCGGCCGATGCTGAAAGACTCGGCCCCGAGTTTTGAAGTTGCGCGGAGCGGAGCGGGGCGGCAGCGGCGGCGGCAGGCAGCAGCAGCCAGCGGCGGTGGCCTGGGAGAGCCTGGCAAGGGCTTGGTGAAGCTGCGAGCGGAACAGGCGCTCGTGCAACCCTCTTCTCCAGCCGGGCAGAGCTCCATGCACTGACCTAGGGGGTATCCCGAATGTGCCAAGCCGCAGGAGCTGGGGGATGGGCAGAGCGCCACATGGCTTGGCACCTTAGGGATTACCCCCTAGGTCAGTGAATGGCGCTCTTCCCGGCTGGAGAGGGGATTTGCCGGGCGGCTGCTCATGGGCATGATTACCTCATGGCTGCTTCGCCCCTGAGGCTGTGCCCGGCTCTTCGGGAGCCAGTTCACAAGGGAGCAGCCGCCCGGCAACTCTCCCCTTCGGCCAGGCAGAACGCCACTCCCCAACCTAGCGGTATCCCGAAGGCAGCAAGCAACGTGAGCGCTCCCCCCACCCCGCTCCTGTGACTTGGCGCTTTCGGAATAACGCTAGGTTAGTAAGCGGTGCTCTGCCTGGCCGGAGGGGGGGTTTATTTTCGGGGGTGGGCTTATATTTTTGCCCACGCGAAAAATGTGGCATGGGTTTAGTTTCGGGACAGGTTGTATTTTCGGGGAAACATGGTAACATTCCTAACATTCTCCCCTTTGGGTACGGTAAAACATAAACATTGTTGTGAAGCAGATGGACTAGGACTGTAAGGTTATATATATTGCTTACCCAATATTGCTTCTCCTTTTTGAGTAGCAGTGTAATATATGCTTCTGACCATGATTTAGGTATTCTACTCTCAGACATCACTTCATTCATAACTTCTAAGAGTAGGAGAGACAAGGATTCTTCTAATGTTTTGTAGAATTCCACTGGTAATCCATCCGGTCCCGGGGCCTTTCCATTATTTTGTTTCTTAAGTGCTTTTTAACTTTTGTCCTATGTGTTTTTATGTTGTACACCACCTGGAGTCCTTTGGGAGAAGGGCGGCATATAAGTCCAATAAAACCAAACCAAACCAAACCCACCTAGCTGTCATCACGGATGCTCTGTGCATGCGCAGAAGCGCCCCGCACGAGCTCCCAGTTCCGAACTGGTAGCGAAGAAAAGAGAAAACCATCACTGCCTTGGTCCCTGGGTTGGAGCTGCCTGGATCCTTGACACAGACACACCCATTCCTAGGAGAGACTGGCAAAATGTGGGGGAGGGAGGGAGGAAGGAGAGAAGGAAGGAAGGAAGGAAGGAAGGAAGGAAGGCCCAGCTGCCAAGAGGGGCAATTCTCTGTATAGGACAATATCTATCTCCGAGCTTCATGATGGGTCCGAAAAAATTACCACCTGGAAAGGCCTCATCGGCCCCCACATCTTCTACGTCCAGCCCCATTGCCCACCAGTCACAACTGGGATCTTTTTTACAACCTAAAGCCCCTGAAGAAAGCTCAAAGGACTTGTCTACTCAGCAGATGCTTCAGGCTCTCTTAAAGGGACAGGACGAAATGAAAAAACAGCTGCAGGATTTAAATGACCAGCTCAGAGAGCCACAACAAAAAACTACACAGAATGAGCAGAGGATAGGTGTACTGGAGGAGGGTGCGGCTGGGATGAGGAGCGACCTGGAGGCAGTCCAAAGGGGGAATGCAGAATTTGAGAATCATGTGATAAAAACGGAATTTGAAAGGATGTCTTTTTTTTCTTAGGTTTCAAAATTTACCAGAAGTCAAAAATGAAGATCTTAAAGAGATCATGACCACAATGTTAGCAGAATATATTAACAGAGATAAACAACAGCTTGGGTGGGATATTGACCTGATTTATAGGATTAATTCAGCCTATGCAAGAACACATAATGTTCCAAGGGAAGTTCATGTTAAATTTCTTAGAAAAACCACAAGAGATGAGGTTCTAGGAGCTCAAAGGGGAAGACCATTAAAATATAAGGATAAATAAATAACCATTCTTAAGCAGATCCCAAAGAAAGTAAGAGATAAGAGAAGGAAATATACCTTCTTAGCAAAAAAATTATATAATAACGGGGTTTGGTTTAAATGGTTGTTACCAGAAGGCATGTTGATTTTTTGGGAGAGCAGCAGAATCAGAATTAACACAGTTGCGGAAGCAGAGGCTTTTATGAAAAAACATACTGCTCTCTTAGGTGACGTGTGGGATGATGTCACACAAGAAATAAAGCAGGGAGGGGCTGAGGCTCTGCCAGTGGACGGGGGGGGGGGGAGAGGATGCGACAACAAGAAGACTCAGATCACAAAAGTGAATTGAAACACTATTCTAAATGTTGTTACAATGTATTTTCAAGGAAGTGACAAAAGTAAAATGATTGAAACATATTGATGATTTTGTGTAAACTTAAAACTGCTAATATCTATGCAAAAGTTTATAGTTTTTTTATTTCTCCTTTTTGTAAAAGTTGCAAGACCCGGGGGGGCTTCTCTCCCCCCTGCACGATGTAGCTGTCAAAATGTTCCATAACCTCTTAACCCCTTTTCCCTTGTAAAACTTTTAAAATCAATAAAAAAATTGACAACAGAAAAAAGAACAGTATTGTGTGGCACCTGCAAGACTGGTCAATGTGTCATCATAGAAATGTTTGTCCACTGGAGTTTTATGCATTTATTTAAAACATTTATATAGTCACCTGTTCTGACCTCGCTCTTCGTACACCAAAGCACTGCAAGACAAGAATACTGCTGGACGATTTATTCACAGTAAATTAACACACTGACTAGACCTTGGCAGCAATCCAGACTTCCAAGATAAGACACAGGCATCAGAACCCTTCTCCAGCGTTGGTAGATAAGTTGAATCCTGCAACCAGCCTCCTCACAAAGTCTCTCCTTATATACTATCTTGAGAGGAGCCTAATTACAACCACCTGGGTCCAATTATATTCTGTACCTGCGTAGTTGTTCTCTACGTCTATCAGCCCTCCATTTCCGGGCATCCAGGACCAACTCCCTTGTCTCCTCCCCACTGCTCCAAGGCATGACGTCAGGAGCACACTCCCTTTGGCTTTCACTGCTGCTCCATGCCTCAGGCGCCTCCTGGTGGCCAACCAGCCTCTCTGATCCCTGCTTGGAGTCGGAACCCTGTCCAGGGTCCTCCACATCTTCCAGAGCTGACTCATAGGGCCCCTCGCTGTCGGAGTCTGTTTGCAGCTCCAATGGATCCTGCTTATACCAATCTTGGGAAGGTTGCCATTAAGGCTGGAGAAACAGTTGTCAACAGGAAGGACTGAATGACACTCTATAAAGCCTAAGTAAGGCCACACGTGGAGTCCTGCATCCAGTTTTGGTCACCACACCATAAAGAAGATGTTGAGACTCTAGAAAAAGTGCAGAGAAGAGCAACCAGGATGATGAGGGGACTGGAGGCTAAAACACACGATGAACGATTGCAGGAACTGGGCCTGGCTGGTCTAGTGAACAGAAGGACTAGTGGGGACATGAGAGCATCTTCCAAATATTTGAGGGGCTGCCCCAGAGAGGAGAAAGGGGTCAAGCTATTCTCCAAAGCACCTGAAGGCCAGGCAAGGAATAATGGATGGAAACTGACCAAGGAGAGATTCAACCTGAAAATAAGGAGGAGGGAGAACAATCAACCATGGAACAGAAGTTGTGGGAGCTTCATCCCTGGAGGCTTTCAAGAAGAGACTGCATTGCCATCTGTCAGAAATGGTGTAGGTTCTCCTGTTTGGGCGGGGGGTTGGACTAGATGACCTTCAAGGTCCCTTCCAACTCTATTATTCTGTTAACAAAGAGGGTTGTTAAAAAGAGGTTGAGACTCTAGAAAGAGTGCAAAGAAGAGCAACCAGGATGATGAGGGGAATGGAGGATAAAACATAGGATGACCAGTTGCAGGAACTGGGCCTGACTGGTCTAAGGAAGAAAATGACCAGGGGAGGCAGGAGAGCATCTTCCAATATTTGAGGGGCTGCCATAGAAAGGAGGGGATCAAGCTATTCTCCAAAGCACCCGAAGGCCAGACAAGGAATAATGGATGGAAACTGACCAAGGAGAGATTCAACCTGGAAATAAGGAGGAATTTCCTGACAGGGAGAACAATCAACCCATGGAACAGAAGTTGTGGGAGCTTCATCCCTGGAGGCTTTCAAGAAGAAAGCTAACTGTGTTAGCTGCCAAAAAAGCCAACACAGTTCTAGGCTGCATCAACAGAGGGATAGAATCAAGATCACGTGAAGTGTTAATACCACTTTATAATGCCTTGGTAAGGCCACACTTGGAATATTTGCATTCAGTTCTGGTCGCCACGATGTAAAAAAGATGTGGAGACTCTAGAAAGAGTGCAGAGAAGAGCAACAAAGATGATTAGGGGACTGGAGACTAAAACATATGAAGAACGGTTGCAGGAACTGGGTATGTCTAGTTTAATAGACGTATTAAGGCCGTTCTAGACGTAGAAAGAAGGACTAGGGGAGACATGATAGCAGTGTTCCAATATCTCAGGGGTTGCCACAAAGAAGAGGGAGTCAAGCTATTCTCCAAGGCACCTGAGGACAGAACAAGAAGCAATGGGTGGAAACTAATCAAGGAGAGAAGCAACTTAGAACTGAGGAGAAATTTCCTGACAGTTAGAACAATTAATCAATGGAACAGCTTGCCTCCAGAAGTTGTGAATGCCCCAACACTGGAAGTCTTTAAGAAGATGTTGGATAGCCATTTGTCTGGAACGGTATAGGGTTTTCTGCCTAGGCAGGGGGTTGGACTAGAAGACCTCCAAGGTCCCTTCCAACTCTACTATTGTATTGTATTGTATTGTATTGTATTGTATTGTATTGTATAAGAGACTGGACTGCCCTCTGTCAGAAATAGTGTAGGTTCTCCTGCTTGGGCGGGGGGTTGGACTAGATGACTTACAAGGTCCCCTCTGTTAATCTGAATTCTGGGTTCCTGCTGGGGACAACAGCCAGGGTCTGTGGTGGGGATACACTGAAAAGCCCACCACCCACAAAGGGTTTTCTGTCTTGTTCACCAGCAGGCGTCCTGTCAATTGCAGAAGAAGGGGGGGAATCTCCCCTCCCTTGGATGACCAAGTATCAGAGGAAATCCAAGAATGCATCTTAGTAGCCCATTTATTTGGATTTTTGGAGATAAATTGACATTTCATTGGAGCATTGATCCCTCCCCTCCCATGCAAGGCGTGGCTTCTCTACTTGGAGCCGTAGGCCTCCAGTTCACAGATGGTGAAGTAGTTCTTCCCAGGTAAGTGGACACTGATGTAGCGGCCTTGCTGCCCGTTGCAGTAGATGGTGGTGATGGAGCCTGGGCTGGTGTTCAGGATAATCCCACAGCTGTGGGGCAAGAGAGGTCACGTTAGGAGAGAAGTCCTTCTGGCCACCACCTGCTGGTCACCCCAAGCTCACCCTGAGGACACAGCCCCCCACCCGACTTCAAGGGCAGCCCCATTTCCGCAGCAGTCCAGACCTCCTGTCCTCCACTGCCTCTGGTGTTGGGCTTCCCTTGTGCCTCTAATATTCCGATTAATTGGAGATATTAACCGAGTGGGAAGGCCTAAGGAGGGGATTCCCGGGTGTATGGTTCTTCGATTCCTCTATCAAGGCAAATCTCTCTTTTGCTCCCTTGTGCAACAGTTTCTCTAAGTGGAACATAACGGTCGAGTCCACGTGTGTTTGAGGGATCCTCTAGTGCTTCCTGAGCTTCGTGGTTTTCTTGAAGGGCTTTCATTCAGTGATGACCATGCAAGATCATGCACTGATCACGTTACTAAGTTGGGTCATGAAATGTCTGCAATAAGACCATAAAGGTCAAAAACCCATGGTTCCCCTCCCCCTCCTCCCCCTCCTCCCCCTCCTCCCCCTCCTCCCCCTCCTCCCCCTCCTCCCCCTCCTCCCCCTCCTCCCCCTCCTCCCCCTCCTCCCCCTCCTCCCCCTCCTCCCCCTCCTCCTTGATTCTGTAATTCCCACTCCAAAACACTTTGGAAGCATATTTTCTACATCAAGGGCATCTCTTTGAGGTGCATGGACCAGAATTGTGTACAAAATCCAAGTTGAGAAATCCCTTTTTCTAGTACCGTGTTTCCCCGAAAATAAGAAAGGGTCTTATTTTCTTTTGCCCCATGAAATATGACCTTGGGCTTATTATAGGGGGGGTATTATTTCTGGGGCAGGTGAGAAGTGAGGCGTGCCTTTTACCTTTCAGCTCCGTCGCGTTCCTCGCCATTGTGCTCAGGTAAGTGGCTGGTAAAAAATAAACCTTCTCACGAATTCAATCAAACATCTTGAAATCGCGAGATTTTTTTTTACCAGGGGCTTCCCTAAACACAATGACGAGGAACGCAACAGAGCTGGAAAGGTAAGAGGCGCGCCTCACGGCCCAGCACCGCCCACCTTGCCCCAAAGGTAAAAGCAGCCTGCCTGGTTCCCTTCCCCACCATCCCTTTAGTGAGGGGTGGCAGGTGTGTGGGGGGGGAGAAGCGAGATGCGTGTCCTAGCGCTACCAGAGACTGACAGTTCCATCACATTCCTTGCCCTTTTGCCCATTGAATCCCCTTGTAAAAAAAATCTCGCGAGTTGAACTAATGAGGTTTTTTTTACAAGGGGATTCAATGGGCGAAAGGGCGAGGAACGCAACGGAGCTGGAAAGGTAGGAGGCGCACCTTGCTTCTCCCCCCTCCACCTGCCACCCCTCATTAAAGGAACGGCGGGGAAGGGAACCAGGCAGGCTGTCTTTGCCATTGGGGTGGGCGGTGATTTTCTGCGCAAGAAGGAACAGGCAGGAGGGGGTGATCACATTGCTGGCCTGCCGCTGTTTTTGTGGCGAGCCCTCTTTTTGCCCCGCAAGCTGTACCGGTAGGTGGTACAGTGTTAATGGCAGGGACCGGTTGTGCATGGGCTTAAATAGTTGGGGGTGGGCTTATTTTCAGGGAAGGGCTTATTATGGCGCATGCTCTGAAAAGCCCGATTAGGCTTATTAGCAGGACATGTCTTATTTTCGGGGAAACACGGTACCACAGCTACATGGCCTCATCTCAGGTGCTTTACGCAGTTCAGAGGGAACCCATGTTCTAGATTTGCAACATAAATGACAGCCAAAATTTATTTATTTATTTATTTATTTCTTAGCGCTTATAGACCGCCCCCTCTCCCGAAAGGGACTCGGGATTAATAATCAGACAGTTGTCAGGCCTACAGCTGTCTTTTCTCTTTAATCTTTGGCCTGCCACACTTTCTATTCTTCTACTACGCATTTTCTATGGTGGGGAAATGGGAGGGGGGATTGTCCAGAAGTAGATGATATGCAGCCATAACAACATTCTTTCTAGAAAGCCAAGGTCATCCTTTGTCTCTGCACCTCTGCACCTGACTGGAACTGGACGGGTGGAACTGCCAGCGTGGCAGTGGGAGATCAGACCATGGGATGGACTTGTGGGTGTGGGGGCAAGATCTTGAACTTTCAACTGGGTGGGGAAAACCGGGAAGCTTTCAGATTCGGGTTTTCCCGGATGTGCCAACATGGGTCTCTTCATCAATTGGAACTTAGAAGAATCCTTTGCTTTGGACTCTGATTTAATTTTGGATGCTATTGGGAACTTTGATAGCAGTATTCACACAGTCCCCCCCCCTCACAACAATTGAGACAACAACGTAGCCAGTTGGTATAAGGTCTTTCCCTGTCTCTTGGGGGAGCAAGGAGGGAGGTGATCTCACAATCTCCACACCAATGGACTCAAGATACCTTGGTCCCCAGGACAAAGTCGGCATCTCATACTCAACAGCACCCCAAAATCACCTGCTCTGACTGTGGATTCTGTCTCTTCCGTCAATGCCCTAATTACATGGAGGACCCCAGTTGGGGATGACTCAAAGTGACTTACAGAGGGTTGGCTCTTCCATGGTCCTCCAGAGAGTCTCCTAAGTGGACCTCCGCTTCAAACAGCCTTTCGCCACAGCAGTCCTGCCGGTTTCTCACCAGCACCACGGAGATTTTATGAGACTCCCCGAGGTCCACCAACCACCAGGGATTTTTCTCATTTTGGGTGTGGATGCAGGACTTTTTGTACCAATCCCCACTGCAGTTCCCATCCACGGCTTTGTCTGCTGACCCAATGATGTCATGGTGATGGATGGAAGACTGGTTGGCCGGCTTCCCTAAGGCCAGGTTTCTGCCCTCTACACCTGCAGGAGAGAATGGAGGAGAAGGTGGTGGGGAGAAGGAGAAGGAGAAGGAGAAGGAGGGGGAGGGGGAGGGGGAGGGGGAGGGGGAGGAGGAAGAGGAAGAGGAAGAAGAAGAAGAAGAAGAAGAAGAAGAAGAAGAAGAAGAAGAAGAAGAAGAAGAAGAACTAGTTGTGAATGCCCCAACACTGGAAGTCTTTAAAAAGATGTTGGATAGCCATTTGCCTGAAACGGTATAGGGTTTCCTGCCTAGGCAGGGGGTTGGACTAGAAGGCCTCCAAGGTCCCTTCCAACTCTACTATTGTATTGTATTTTATTGTATTGTATTGTATTGGAAGAATAAGAATAAGAATAAGAATAAGAATAAGAAGAAGAAGAAGAAGAAGAAGAAGAAGAAGAAGAAGAAGAAGAAGAAGAAGAAGAAGAAGAAGAAGAAGAAGAAAAGCCACAAGATCACCCTTTCTGGGGGTGAAGGCTGCGAAAGGGGTGAAGGGAAGGGGGCTGAGCGCAGCTCTCCGTGTCTTTGTTATTGGGGGAAGGGATGACCTCTCCTTGGCCTCCTCTTCCTCCCTCCCCACTTGGCTGCAAATTGGCATGCGAAGAACTGGGCATCATCACCACAGATTCCATGAGACCTCAACGGAGTAGCCATTGAGCAGGGTTTTATTCTGACTGGTGAGATCTCTCCCTAGGTATAAATACAGGCATAATCAGTATGGAAGGTTGCTCCACCGGAGACCTCCTGGGCGATGGAACTGTAGCCAGTGGGCAGAAGCGGGAGAGCAAAAGGTCCAGGTGGCCTGAAGTGCCATTCCCCCCCCACCTCAGTTTCCAGTCTAAATTGATCTCCCCAGTGCTCTCCAGGGGGCACCCAAACATTGTGCAGCGGGAGTTTGTGGAATAGGAAACCATAGAAGGTACGTCCTAGAAGGAACCTAGAATCCTAGGGCTGGAGGGGGCCTTGGAGGTCTTCTAGTCTAACCCTCTGCTCAAATAGGAGACCTTATGCCATCCTGGTCAAATGGTTGTCTAATCTGTTTTTTGAAAGCCTCCATTGATGGAGCATCCATAACTCCAATATCACTGGCCCGTAGAGGTATATATCACTTCCCGGGGCTTTTCCTACCCTCTCTAAGGGCTTTGCAGAGTCAGCATATGGCCTCCAACTATCTGGGCCCTCATTGTAGCCACCTCAGAAGGATGGGAGGCTCAGGATCACACCTGGAGTAGTACAAAACATGTTGAGACTTTGGAAGAAGTTCAGAGAAGAGCAACTAAGACGATCAAAGGCCTGGGGACTAAACCATAGGAAGAATGACTGAAGATAGGTGGGTGTGAGTCCCTCTTTGTGAAGTTGGGCCTTGGAGCTCAGGTGGGCCTTTTTGTTATGTACCTGTCTCCCTGCTACGTTTCATCGGCCCTGCCGGAGCTGCTGGATGTATTAGCTGGATTGGCGGTTGATTTCCCCAGGCTCATGGTCCTGGGGGATTTCAATCTGCCCTCCATTGGCGAGACATCCGAGTCAGCTCGGGAGTTCATGGCTTCCATGACAGCTATGGACCTAACTCAGTTAATTCAAGACCCCACCCATAATGTGGGACACACGCTCGACCTGATTTTTGTCTCTGGGCAGTGGATGAATGATCTAGATTTAGGGGATATTTCTATTCAACCCTTGTCATGGTCCGATCATTTCCTCATCAGGCTTGACTTCCATACCGCTACCCCTCACCGCAGAGAGGCAGAACGAACTAGATGGTTCCGCCCCAGGCACCTGATGGACCCCGAAAGGTTCCTGATGGAGTTTGGGACTTTTCCTGAATCCCTTGCTCACAACTCGACCGAAGCCCTAATGGAAGCCTGGGATAGGGCGGCCGCTGGGGCCTTGGATCGCGTTGTACCTTTGCGGCCTCTAACCCGGTGTCGATCCCGGGTGGCTCCCTGGTTTACCGAGGAGCTCCCGGAGATGAAATGCTGAAAAAGACACCTAGAGAGTGGCTGGAGGGCCAGCCGGTCCGAATCTGATCGAACACTAGTAAGAATTCATATTAAATCCTACTTAGTAGCGATAAAAGTGGCAAAAGAGCAACATTTTTCTGCTCTTATCGCATCCGCAGATAACTGCTCAGCCGCCCTGTTTAGGGTGACCCGTTCCTTACTTAACCAAGGATCTGGGAAAGACCCCTTGCGGGGTATGGCTGAAGAATTTGTTCAGTATCTGCAGGATAAAATCGCTCAGATCCGGACAGGCTTGGACTCTGACTGGGTAGATTCGGGCGAGTCGATGGGGATGAATTTTGTGGAGACAATCTGGGATGGGTTTGACCCTGTGACCCCCGAGGGCATGGACAGGATTATGGGGAGACTCAGTGCTGCCACTTGTGTGCTGGACCCGTGTCCCTCTTGGTTAGTTTCGGCTTCCCAGGAGGTGACACGAGGCTGGCTCCAGGCGATTACCAATACTTCATTGAGAGAGGGGTTCTTTCCCACCGCCTTGAAGGAGGCAGTGGTGAGGCCCCTCCTCAAGAAGCCTTCCCTGGACCCAGCTTCTTTAGCCAACTATCATCCGGTCTCCAACCTTCGCTTTATAGCAAAGGTTGTCAAGAGTGTGGTAGCACGTCATCTTCCCCAGTACCTGGATGAAGCTGTCTACCTGGATCCGTTTCAGTCGGGTTTCAGGCCCGGGTACAGCACGGAGATGGCATTGGTCCCGTTGGTCGATGATCTCTGGCGGGCCCGGGACAGGGGCTGCTCCTCTGTCCTGGTCCTATTAGACCTCTCGGCAGCTTTCGATACCATCGACCATGGTATCCTACTGCGACGACTCGGGGGGTTGGGAGTGGGGGGCACCATTTTACGGTGGTTCTCCTCCTACCTGTTGGATCAGTCGCAGTTCGTGTTGACTGGAGGGCAGTGATTGACCCCGAGGCGTGTCACTTTGTGGGTGCCCCAGGGGTCAGTTCTCTCACCCCTCCTGTTCAACATATATATGAAACCGCTGGGCGAGATCATCCATGGTTTTGGGGTACGGTATCATCAATATGCTGATGATACCCAACTTTTCATCTCTACCCCAAACCACCCAAACGATGCCCTCGAAGTGATGTCCGATGCCTGGAGGCTGTGCGGATCTGGATGGGGAGGAACAGGCTCAAGCTCAATCCCTCCAAGACTGAGTGGCTGTGGTTTCCGTCATCCCGATTTGTACATCTTGTTCCATC
Organism: Natrix helvetica; assembly: GCF_964273705.1. Classification (NCBI taxonomy): domain Eukaryota; kingdom Metazoa; phylum Chordata; class Lepidosauria; order Squamata; family Natricidae; genus Natrix; species Natrix helvetica. Next base: position 171,555,450 of record NC_138550.1, on the reverse strand, counting down.
TTTGACGATAGGGGGAGAAACTTTAGCCCCCTCAGAGAAGGCTCACAATTTGGGAGTCCTCTTGGACACGCAGCTTAGTTTAGAAGAACACCTGACGGCCGTGACCAGGGGGGCCTTTTACCAGGTTCGCCTGGTACTCCAGTTGCGCCCCTTCCTGGATCGGGATGCTCTGTGCACAGTCACTCATGCCCTCGTCCTTTCTCGCCTGGACTACTGCAACGCTCTCTACATGGGGCTGCCCTTGAAGAGCACCCGGAGGCTTCAGCTGGTCCAGAATGCAGCCGTGCGGGTTATCATGGGGGTACCTAGGTGCTCCCATGTTACATCCCTTTTAGTCGGCCTGCACTGGTTGCCGGTTGTTTTCCAGGTGCGATTCAAGGTACTAATTATGACCTTTAAAGCGCTCCATGGCTTAGGCCCAGGGTACCTGCGAGACCACCTACTGCCTCCCACCGTCCAGTACGATCCCACAGAGTTGGCCTCCTCAGGGTGCCATCGGCCAAACAGTGTCGGCTGGTGACCCCCAGGGGGAGAGCCTTCTCTGTGGGAGCGCCTTCCCTCTGGAATGAGCTGCCCCCGGAGCTCCGCATAATCCCTGACCTCCGGTCCTTCCGACGCGCCCTAAAAAGTTGGCTTTTCCAGCAAGCCACCCTGGCCTGTTAATTTTATCTAATTTTTTTAAATGTTAGTGTTATATTAATTGGGTTTGTTTTTTGGATTGTTTCTAATGTCCTCTTAACTTTTGTAATATGTGTTTTTTAATGCTGTACGCCGCCCTGAGTCGTTTGGGAGAAGGGCGGCATGTAAATCCAATAAAACAAACAGAACCATCTCGCCTGGCCTATTAATTTTATCTCATTTTTTAAATGTATTGTCCTATAAATTGGGTTTGTTTTTTTGGATATGTATTTAGTTTCTTTTTAACTTTCGGGATGTGTGTTTTTTTAATGTTGTGTGCCTCCCTGAGTCCTTTGGGAGAAGGGCGGCATATAAATCCAATAAAACAAAACAAACAAACAAACAAACAAACAAGGTTTGGGGTCTGGCTCGTCTAAAGAAAATGAGAGGTGAGATTATAGCAGTCTTCCAATATCTCAGGGGCTGCCACAAAGAAGAGGGAGTCAAACTATTCTCCAAGGCACCTGAGGGTAGGACAAGAAGCAATGGGTGGAAACTAATCAAGGACAGAAGCAACTTAGAAGTAAGGAGAAACTTCCTAACAGTGAGGACAATTAACCATTGGAACAGCTTGCCACCAGAAGTTGTGGGTGCTTCCATCAACGGGAGTCTTTAAGAAGAGACTAGACAGCCACTTGTCTGAGATGGTATAGGTTGTCCTGCTTAATCAAGGGACTGGATTAGAAGACCTCCAAGGTCCCTTCCAGCTCTATTCTATTCTATATAGAGGATCGAACTCCTGGCACTGGGCAGAGTTAGCCTGCAGGACTGCATTCTGGCCACTGTGCCACCAATGAAAATGAAAGGGCCAAGTGCCCACTTTGTTGAGGAAACATACAAGCTGGAGCCCCTGGTCTCCCAAGGCAGACCCTTCCTTCCCCCTCTTCCTTTCAAGCAACCAGGCAGGGTCCCAGATATGTTGGAGGCTGCTGAAGGCCTCTGGAGATTCTCCGTCCTCCAGTTCCTGGTTGTCCCAAAGGGGCTTTTTTCCAAGAGGCAACAGGACTTTCTTGGGTTTTTCCTTTGAAGGTGTTTCGCTTTTCATCCAAGAAGCTTCTTCGGTTCCATTTGATGAGAAGCGAAACGTCATCCAGGCAAAAGTCCAGCTGCCTTTTGAAGAAGCACCTTTGGCGGCAGCTCCTATCTAAGAGGAGACTAGAAGGGGGCTAAGGAGACTTTGAAATGGCCAGGGGTATCACTCTATCTACGTCTACGCAGCACGAGCGGCTCTTCCAGGGCCTCTTACCTATAGGTAGGGGTCTGCAATTCTGAGCTGCTGCAGGGCCTGCCAGGAGGGTCATGGCCATCAGAGCCCCCCAGACGATGAGCTTCATCCTGCAAGTGAGGAGGGGAGAGATCAGGAAAGGTATGGCAGGGCCATGTAGGGACAATGATGGCTTCCTCTACTCAACACACCTGAGCATCAGGACTGGCCATGGAGACCCAGAGGAAGGTTGGAGGTACTTTCAAGGCTCCGAAAGTCTATGGAGATCTTCCACCATCCAGGTCCTGGTGGTCCCAAAGGTACTTTTTTTTCAAGAGGCAACTGGACCTTCTTGGGGTTGTTTTGAGGACGTTTCTCTTCTCACCCAAGAAGCTTCTTCAGCTCTGACTGAATGGTGGGGAATGGAAGGATTGATTCTCCTTGCAGACAGCTGGTCGTTTGCATCCTTTTGGACGGTCTTTTGAGGCCACCTGGAGGCTTATCTATGTCCTCAGGATCAGCACTTTCAAGTGTTTCAATGACCCTCTAAAATAATGCAAATGACCAGCTGCCTGCAAGGAGCCTAAATCCTTCCCTTCCCCGCCATTCAGTCAGAGCTGAAGAAGCTTCTTGGATGAGAAGTGAAACGTCTTCAAAGAAAAAACATCTTCAAAGAAAGTCCAGTTGTCTCTTGAAAAAGGACCTTTGGGATTTCAAGGTTCTGCCATTCTCCCAGAGGATTGAAAAAAATCAAAGTGGGTTTATTGCAGTCTCTTTCTCTTCTGCCCACTTTCTCGGGCCATCCCATAATTTCACCCACCCCTCCTTCAAGAGCTGGCTCGGTGGTTGGTTCTTCCTTCTTTCCCCGCCACTCACCTCCTTCGGTCTCTTGGTGATGTCCAGAGGGCTGGAAGTCCTTCCTGGAGGGTGAACAAGGAGAGCTCCTTTCCACCAGCAGGTGCTTCAGGTGAGTGCGGGCCTCCCTCTGACCAGCCTCGGTTTTATCCCCTTCCTCCCAGGGGAGTCCAAGCCAATCGGGAGGAGGCCAGAGCAAAGCTTGGGCTGGGTCCCAAATCACAGGGAGTTTTACGTTTGCTTTGCTACAAGATCTCTCACCAACTTAGCAAATGTGGTCTTCTCTCCTCTATTTTTAGCCCCAGCACCTCTCCTAAGGTGTTGTTGACTGTGGTGCTGTGGTCAGAACAACCCACAGTTTTATAGCAGGAAACGCTACATTCACATCCAACTCAGCAAACACTAAAATCGTTGACTGGGGACTAATCAGTTCTAGATCTGAATCTTTCCCCAAATGGGAGGCAGAACCAAGTAAGGTTTGAAATGCTCCATTGAGCTCCCCCCCCCACCTGCCCTCTCTCTCTCTGAATTTCACAAGATCTCTGCATACTGTGCATAGAATAGGGACATTATTTCATTGGGGCAATTTCCTTAGCGCTAAAAACGGATCAAAAGCAAAGTTAACTTTTCCAAAATATGTCAGCTGAACCAGAGGTTCCAATCCCCAGTAGTGGGCCATGGCCTATTTGGAACCGGGCCACACAACGGATGGACTGGCACACATGCCCGCACACAGTCCCATGCCAGCTGCATGCACACCAGCCCATCCCTCGTATGGTCCGGTCCCCCTCTCCCCCCCCCCCAGCCAGACTGCCAAGCCTCAAAGGTTGGGGGACCACGGTCCAAACTTGGCAACTTTAAGGCTTGTAGATTTCAACTCCCAGAGTTCTCCAGACAGCCATGCAAAACCACGGGGAAGAGCAACTATGCAGGGAAGCGTTAGTGGCAAAAGGAAGCCAAGCTGCCAAAGAACGCAGAGGCCAGACACGGTCACAACTGACCTAGCAGCAAGAGCACAGACTGACCCGAAGCATCAGAACAAGATCAGAAGATGCGGAGGGACCACCTGGCCCTTAGAATAGCCAAGGATCGGACGTGACTGATGGATATCATCATCATCATCATCTCATAGCAATTGGAAAATTTCTGTCCAGCTTCATAAGGTCCTTACGTGAACAGAAGAAAAAACTGCAAGCAGAAATCAATCTTTTTTGACAAGAAGTTTTTGGCTCCAGCCACTTATCCCAAATAGACCTGCAATGCACCCGATAGTGTTAGATATTAGCATATATCGAGATAAGTCTTCCCTCAGGTCCGCTCCTACAGCGGGAAACAGGTATTCATCTGATTGGTCAATGGGCGTGCCTCATCCCTATAAAAGGGGAACCCTCCGACCACAGGTTAAGCTGGATCACTACTATTACTAATAAAGAGCTGTTAAGTCACGTCGTGTCCGCAGTCTGTCTCTCGTTGCCCAGATCTAACATTGGCGACGAAGGTGGGATTGAGAGACAGATAGGACGAAGAACGCTACTTCAAGAATCTCCGGATTTGATCCAGCCCAGGAATTCGGCAGAAATTCCGGCAGCCATCTCAGATCACCGCAGCGCGGCAAATTCAAACTGAGAAGATGGCGATGCATGCTCCCCCCGCTCCTTTCGACCCAGCAACCGACGAATGGGAAGCCTTCATGATTCGTTTCGAGTGTTTCCTCGAAGCAAATGAGTACACGGGGATCACCGATGCAAGAAAGAAAAATATCTTCCTCGGCTACTGCGGAAAGGAAGTCTTCAATACGGCCAGAGACCTCACCGCGCCTACTCCAATACAAGCAGTACCATGGGCGACGCTGAAACAAGCCTTGGAAACACATTACGCGCCAAAACCGTCCCGCCATGTCAGCCGCAAAGAGTTCAACATGAGGACTCAAAAGGCGGGAGAATCCATTAACCAATTTGTTGCAGCTCTACGAAGAATAGCAGCCCACTGTGAATACAGGGATTTGGAAGAGCATATCTTAGAGCAATTCATCTGTGGGGTAAGAGACATTTCGTTGCAAAAGAAACTGTTAGCCAACCCGAATCTAACCCTACAGTCAGCATTGAACAAAGCAAGAGCGTCGGAATCAGCGGAGAAATCAGCAGTGACCATACAACGAAGGGTCAACGAAACCCAGCCAGCACCGAGACAAACCAGAGTCCACTACGAAGACGCAAGCCCCGACTACGTGGATCCCGAGTTCGAGGACAGTCACCTAATGCAGAGCAGTCACTGGAGGCCTGGGGGGAAACCCGGATCCCGTTTGCCGCCCTGCGCAAGCTGCGGAGGGAATCACCCCAGGTCTACTTGCAGGTTCAGGAACGTTGTTTGTTCGCACTGCAACAAACTTGGGCACATCGCACGAGTGTGCCGGAGCGGAGTCCCTGCCTCACGGCAGCCACCCATGTACCGCCAACAGAAGCCCAACCCAGGGGCTTGGCGAAGTCAAAAAGGGCGCCCAGAGAGAAATCCACAAGTGTTTACCCAGAGAGAAACTCCCCAAAGAGCTGAACGAGCGTATTCCCAGAGAGATTACTCACAAGAAAGTGAGCGAGCGTATCCCCAGAGAGAATTCACACAGAGAGCCGAAAGAGCGTTCTACCAAGACGCTCAACGAGAGTATTTTCAGGATATAGACGATGAGATAGAGTTGACCCAGAGAGAGGAGTTGCGAACGTATCTCACCACGATACATCAGGTCCGCCCTAAGCGGCCCAAAAGGCTGAAAGTCACAGTCCTCTTGGAGGGCTCACCCTGCGAGCTGGAGGTTGACACAGGATCAACCCTGACGATCATTTCATGGGCATCCATGAAACAGGCCATTCCCGGCCTCAGAAAGAGCCAACTGCGCGCTCCTGACGTCCTGCTACGAGACTACCAGGGGAACCAAGTCCCCATCGTGGGCCAAGGCACATTCCACATCCAGTTTAAGGACATCGAAGCCCAGCTGCCCGTGACCATCTCCAGCGCGCCATTGCAGAACCTCCTGGGGCTTGATTGGTTTGAAGCCCTGGGATTAGAAGTCACCGGAATCAACGCCGTGAGAAACAGCAGCGCTGAAAAGATCTTTAAGGAGTTCGAGGATGTGTTCAGCTCCGGTCTTGGTAAGTATGTGGGCAAACCAATATCGTTCAATTTAGATCCAAATGTGGCGCCAATCCGACTTAAACCGAGACGAGTGCCTTTTGCACTCCGCCCAAAAATAGATAAAGAGATAGATAAGTTAGTGGAACAAGGAATCCTTGAGCCGGTAGATCACGCGCGTTGGGAGACACCTATCGTGACCCCAGTTAAGTCAGACGGATCAGTCCGCTTGTGTGCAGACTATAAATGCACAATTAATGTCGCGCTACAACAGAGCGCATATCCGGTGCCCGTAGTACAGCACCTATTGCACTCATTGGGGCCAGGAAAGGTTTTCGCTAAGTTAGATATGGCACAAGCTTACCAGCAACTGCCAGTAGATAGCGCCACAGCGGAGGCCCAGACTATAGTGACGCACAGAGGAGCGTTTAAATGCAACCGGCTACAATTCGGCGTAAGTATTGCTCCAGGATTGTTCCAGAGCGTCATGGAACGACTGTTGCAAGGGATACCGGGAGTCGTCCCATATTTTGACGATATCTTGGTGTCCGCTGCAAACGAGGAGCAACTAAACAAAAGAGTCAGATCTGTTTTGGCCAGAATCAGAGAGAAGGGCCTCCGCCTTAAAAAAGAAAAATGCCAAATTAACGTGCCTAGTGTAGAATTCCTGGGTTATAGAATTGATGGTCAGGGAATTCACCCCACTGAAAAGAAAATTAAGGCAATCCAGGACGCCCCCACACCACGAAATCAAACCGAGTTGCAGGCCTTCCTCGGACTACTTAATTTCTACAGCGTTTTTCTGAGACAGAAGGCGACCGTTGCTGAGCCACTACACCGTCTACTCCAGAGGAACGCACCATGGAGATGGGGACGAGCCGAAGCTGCAGCATTCGCCGGGGTAAAGCGCCTGCTCACCACTGACTCACTACTTGTGCAATACAGTCAAACCCTCCCGCTGGTATTGACCTGCGACGCATCGCCTTTCGGGGTTGGAGCAGTCCTCAGCCACAGGATGCCCGACGGGAAAGAAGCACCCATTGCTTTCTACTCCAGAACTCTTTCATCGGCCGAAAGGAACTACAGCCAAATGGACAGAGAAGCATTGGCTGCCGTTGCAGGTGTGAAACGTTTCCATGAATACCTCTACGGCCGCGATTTTGAACTCATTACTGATCACAAACCGCTGTTAGGACTTTTGGCGGGGAATCGCCCCACTCCGGTCTCCCTTTCTCCACGTATGACCAGGTGGACTGTTTTCCTGGCTGCGTACTCTTACAAGTTAATTCATCGACCGGGCTCCACTCTAGGGCACGCAGATGCGCTCAGCCGTTGCCCATTACCAGACATTTTGCCAGACCCCACTCCAGAAGTACCGGTATTGCTCATTGACTGTTTGGATTCGGGACCGGTTTCTTCTTGCGATGTCGCAAGGTTCTCCTCGAAGGACAATTTAATAAAACAAGTGCAAACTTGGGTATGGAGGGGGTGGCCGAAGGGAAATGTGGGCCCGGAATTCAAAATGTTTTGGTCTAAACGGGACGAACTCTCCGTGTTACAGGGATGTTTGTTGTGGGGGGATCGAGTTGTTATTCCTTTTGCTCTACGAAAAAAGGTATTGAATGCTTTACATATGGGTCATCCGGGGATCGTGAGAATGAAAGCGTTAGCGAGAAGTTATGTGTGGTGGCCCAATATGGACAAAGAAATAGAGGAGTGGGCGGCCACTTGCGACCCATGCCAGGAGTCGAGACCAGCACCCCCGGAAGCGCCCGCCACAGAATGGGAGAAACCCAAGGCACCCTGGTCACGCATTCATATTGATTTTGCAGGACCATTCCAGGGTCAAACCTTCCTCATAGTTGTAGATGCTTATTCTAAATGGTTAGATGTAGTCCTAATGACATCAACCACGGCAGAGGCAGTTATAAAGGTTCTTAGGCGGCTTTTCGCCACCCATGGTCTACCAGATCTGTTAGTATCGGACAACGGGCCCCAATTCACGGCCATGCAGTTCGAAACATTTTTAGCAGGGTTGGGAATCAGACACGCCCTCATCGCGCCATTCCATCCAGCGTCCAATGGTCAGGCAGAAAGAATGGTGCGGTTCGCGAAAGAGGCCCTCGCCAGGATGGGCCCGGGGGATTGGCAAACACGCATTGACCATTACCTCCTCATTCAACACATTACCCCGAGCGCAACGACGGGTAGAAGCCCCGCTGAACTACTAATGGGTCGCCGCCTACGGTCTCACCTGGACAGGCTCCACCCGAATTATTCTACCTCGGCTCCCCCAGACTCTACAAGTAAGGTCAGATCTTTTAGAGAAGGAGACACTGTTTATGCTCAAAATTACACAGGGGGGACATTGTGGATACCGGCGAGGGTCATTGGCATCATGGGCCCTCGATCGTATTTGTTAGAGCTTGAAGATGGGCGGAATTGGAGAAGGCACATCGATCAGCTTCGAGGTCGCCTAGCACAATCCAACTTACGGGATGAGGGCGAAAGTTTCCTGTCCACAGAAAGACAACCGCAGGGAAACTTCATCCCAGGAAACGACGACACCGGCGAGCTAAGCGGGGGACAGGACATCACGCACGCAGCTGAGCAACCCCCCGTCATCACAGCCGCTGAGCAACCCCCCGTCATCGCAGCCGAACAAGATACCAGGGAAAAGAGCATCGAAAACGCAAGACCTCCAGAAACAGAAAAAGCACCCGATCCTGCAACCACTTCAAACCAACAGGAAACCAGTCCTGCAAGTACTTCAACGCAACCTGAACTCCGACGTTCCTCCCGAGCAAGACAAACACCCACCTACCTAAAGGACTATGTCACCTACCGCAACGTCCCATCTAGGAGGGGAGGGGTGTTAGATATTAGCATATATCGAGATAAGTCTTCCCTCAGGTCCGCTCCTACAGCGGGAAACAGGTATTCATCTGATTGGTCAATGGGCGTGCCTCATCCCTATAAAAGGGGAACCCTCCGACCACAGGTTAAGCTGGATCACTACTATTACTAATAAAGAGCTGTTAAGTCACGTCGTGTCCGCAGTCTGTCTCTCGTTGCCCAGATCTAACAGATAGCTTTTTACTCCTACGCAATCAACATAGGATAGCAACTCATGCTCCGAAATAGCCAGACTTCCTCATTAGAAGAATGTCATGAATGCAGGGTTTTGGAGCAGGTTATAGCTCACAATGTCCCTAAGTGAAAGAGTTAACTCATCGTAAAACTGACAAAAATGCAGGAAGAAATAAAAACCTTTCCAGGGTAACAGATGGGCAAGATTCCCAAGCTGTAATGTTCAGGGATTATTGCATAGTTGTGCTTTTTTAGCTTCTGGTGGAGATTTATAAGCCCCAAGCAACGTTTGAAACAATGGAAGTCAATAACGCTTTGCCACATTTCAGCTCCCCAGTGATGGAGAAAGAGAAAAGTCTAAAACGAGAAAGAAATCTAGAAAGAATGCAGAGCAAGAAAGATGATTAGAAGGCTAGAGGCTAAAACATATGAAGAACGGTTGCAGGAACTGGGCATGGCTACTTTATTTTTATTTTTTATAGTTTTACATTTTATTTACAAACATGTAAAATACACACACTCAAAACTTAGACGTACACCACATTTACACAATACAATACGAACAGGAGCTTCCTGTTCTTTCTAATAGCAATTGCCAATCGATATCGCCCACCTTATATTGTTTCCCCTTCTATTATATTTCATTTGTATTTCACCATTCTTAACCTTCTTATCTTACTCCTCTTTCTGCTGTATTGGCTGATTACCTCTAGTAAGTTTAAACCACTTGGATATATACATGTGTGCTAATTCTCCTTAACTACTATTTTTGGGCTTTGTTGTCTCCTTCATTGATCCTTGTTTCTTTCCTCCATCCATATACCATTTATCCCATATCTGGTAGTATTCTGTTTCTTCTTTTCCCTGGATTTCTTTTGTTAATTTGTCTATTTCAGCACAGTCCATAACCTTTCTTATTATTTCATCTTCGCTTGGAATTAGTTTTTCCATTTCTGGGCAAAGGCAATCATTGTCCCTGAAATTATATGTAATATTAAATACTGAATTTCTTTTTTACATTTTACAGTCATTATTCCTAATAAAAAAAAAATTCAGGTTTCCATTCTATTTTAACACCTTAAATTATTACCTCTAGCCACTTTTTGATCCTTTTCCAAAAATGTTTAGCCTCCTCACAGGTCCACCATAAGTGGAAGTATGTTTCATGTATTGATTCACATTTCCAGCATTTTGGGGAGGTATTTGTTGAGATTTTAGCTAACCTTGTTGGTGCCAGGTGCCATCTGTAAAACATTTTGTACTGATTTTCCTTGTATGCAACTGATAGTGTCATTTTTAAGTTTGTTCCCCAAAATTTTTCCCATTTATCCAATTCAATATTATAGCCAAAGTTCTGTGCTCATTTTATCATTTGTTCTTTCACGATTTCCTCTTCCATTTTATGCTTCAGGAGAAATGTATACGTATATTCTCCCTATCATCTTTCTATCTGAGCTATGAATTATTTTATCCAATTTGTGTGGTTCTGCTTCGATGTCATATATTTTAGTATCATTATTGTGTTTAGTTTTGATTTGCAAGTAGGTTAGCCAGTCAACTTTCATGGTTTGTTCTGCCAATTCGGGATTTTCACATAGTGGATTTTTTTTTAATTTTGAGCCAGTTTTGCAAAAACGCTCTTCTAATTAAATGTTTTTGAAAGTATTTGTGCGTTTTATTTTTATCATCCCATAGGAATGTATGCCAACCTGCTTGCAAATCATGGCCTTCTAAGGTCAACATTCTTTTATTCTTTAGCTCTATCCAATCTTTCAACCACGTTATTGTTACTGCTGATGCGTAAAGATCCCAATTTGGTAATGCTAAACCTCCCCTCTCTTTGCTATCTTGCATTGACTTTAGTTTAATCCTTGCTTTTCGTCCCTGCCAAATAAACCTAGCAGTTATTTTGTAAAATATTCATTTTGACTGTGGTTATACGTCCCATTAGTGATAGCTGAATATTTTTCCAGCTTTCTAAATCTTTCTTTATTTGTGTCACTAATTTATTATAATTATCGTCCTTAATTGTGGAACATTTTGCAGATACTCAGATCCCTAAGTATTTCACTTTCTTAGTCATTTGCATTCTAGTTGCTAATTCCAGTTCCTCTTCTTGCTTTTTTGTCATATTCTTGGTTATCATTTTTATTTTGCCTTTATTGATTTTTAATCCTGCCACTTCGCCATATTCTTCTAATTTTTTAATTAATGTCAGACAGGATTCTAATGGATCTTCTAGAACAAATACTAAGTCATCAGCATAAGCTTGGGCCTTATATTCTTCGTTTTTGAGTCTCAAACCTTTTATTCCCTGGTCCTCCCATTTAATAAAATTTCCAGGGTTAATATAAACAGCAAAGGAGAGATGGGGCATCCCTGTCTGACACCCTTTTTTATTTTGATCTTCTCTGTTAGTTCTCCATTCATCAGAACTATGGCTGTCTGACTGTTATAAAGTTTTTCTATCATTTTTGTAAATTTTCCTCCAAATTTCATCCTGTCTAATAGTGTTATTATAAATTTCCAAACTACGTTATCAAATGCTTTTTGTGCATCAAGGAAAACCAGTACCATTTGTTTTTCTGGATGCACCTCGTAATATTCTATTATGTCTAGGATGACTCTCGTGTTATTTTTAATGTGTCTATGAGGTAAAAATCCGTTTTGGTCTGGGTGTATTCATTCATTTAAAACCTGTTTAATTCTTCCTGCCATAATTGCTGCAAATATTTTATAATCGGAATTTAGTCATGAAATTGGTCTGCAGTTTTGGATTTCTTGTAGATTGATTTCTTGTTTCGGGATTAGTGATATTATTGCTTCCGTCCATAATTCAGGAATCTTGGCTTTTCCTAAAACTTTAATACAATACAATACAATAGTAGAGTTGGAAGGGACTTTGTTAAATATTATTTTATTATATTTGTATAGCTCCACCGGTATGCCGTCTGGTCCTGGGGTTTTATTATTTTTCTGATTTTTCAGGACTAATTTCACTTCGGCTAACGTTATTGGCCTGTTTATCACCTCCCTTTGTTCTTTTGAGATTGGTGTTATCTTTTCTGTGTTTAAATAATGTTTTATCTTGATTTCCTCCATACTATCTTGTGCGTATAGTTTTGCGAAGTATTTATGAGTAATATGCTTCTTTTCTTCTGCTTTGTATTGAATTCTTCCCTCATCATCTTTTAATTGGTATATCATCCTTTCTTCTCTTTCATTCTTCAGTCTGTATGCCAGCCATCGTCCAGGTTTGTTGGCTTGTTCAAAGTAATTTTGTCTGGCTGCTTTAATTTTCTGTGCTATTTCCTTTTGAGTTATTAAGTTGATCTTATGTTTTATCATCTCTCTTTTTTCTTTTTTAATTTTATTCTTTGAGTCTTTCAGCTTCGGCTTCCATAAGTTCTTTTTGCATACATTCTTGTTGATCTTTTTGTTTTCTAGTTTTTCTCACCATGTAGGCAATCGTGAGACCTCTTGTGTATGCTTTCATAGTGTCCCAGAGATTTTGAATTGAGGTCTCTTCTTTTTTATTTATTCTAAAAAATAGTTTTAATTCTTTCTCCAGCATTTGAGTGTATTATATTTCATTTACAATATTTGAATTCATCATCCATCTTTTTCTTCTTCTTTGACCTTTCCATCTTAATTTTATTGGATTATGATCTGCCCGCTCATTTGCTTCTATTTGTCAGTTACGTTTACGTAACCTGTAGTTACGTTTCTTTTAGGATCTTTGGCCTGCCACACTTTCTTATTAATTTCTTATGCTGTTTCATTAGTGTAGTAGTTGGGAGGGGGGAATAGAAAGGAGTGGGATTGTGGAATGTATTGTTGTCATTCTTTTATAGAAGCTCAAGGTCATCTTTTATATCCGCATCTCGACACCTGACCGGAAGCAGAGGGGTGTAGATGCCAGCATGGAAGATGATGATTGGAACATGTGATGGATTTGTGGGTGTGGGGATAGATCATGAACTTTCAACTGGGTGGAATTCCAGGAAGAACATTAGAGTTGGAATTCCATAGACGTGCTAACTTGCCTGTATGATTAAATTGGAACTTTAAGGATGATTCTGCCTTGGTCTCTGATTGATTTCATGCATGGTATTTAGAACGCTGACATTATTCCAACTCTGCCTTTAAAATAAATCATTAGCACACACACCCCTCACAGGGAGGGCTGGTGAGGGGGTGCTGAATTCCCAACACTGACCGGGACAGCGTAAAATATCAGCAAACAATTATGAGTAAGCTTTTGGTGATAAGAAGCTGAGAGCCAATGCTTCTTGCTATCTTCAAAGGCAAAGGAATCTGCTTCAAGATTTATTGCATCTGGCAAGAGGACGGAGGGGGCTGGAAAAGACTTTTTCTACACCCAGTTAGAAGATGAAAGGAATGGAGATCCAAGCCATCCCCACGCAATCATCTCTGATGGGCTTCCAGGACCAGCTCAGACAACTAAACGTGAGTGTATGCTCCCCCTCCTTCCCCCCAACTTGGAAGCAAGGCTTGGAAAAAAACCTGGAGTGTAGATTTGACTCCTTCCAGACAGCGATAAATGAAATGACTTATTACCCAGCAACTGAGTGGGAGACAGATTCCCTATCAAAATGGGAATTCCAACCCAGACAGCAAGAAGGAATTTGGCCAGCATCTTTCACTTGCCAGCAACCACAAATTGGGCTGCAGATTGTGAGTGAAGCACCACCAGAATGGGTTTTCTTCCCAGAGTATGGATGGGGAAGATGCCACTGGGCATCTCCTTTGCCATCAACATGGGGAAATGCTCCAAGCCAGCAGAGGGCACCTACTTGGCCCGCCGCCCCGAGTCCCTTGGTGGAGGGGGTGCGGCATATAAATTAGATTAATAAAAATAAATAACTCCTGCAAGCCAGCAGGAGGGTCCTTGGCACATAAAACCCCCTAGTCAGCCCTCATTGGTTGAGCTGCAACCTGTGAAGCAGGCAACCCCGGGATGGGTCTTAACCCCAGGTCATGGATGGGAGGAATGCCAGTGGGCACCTGTCCTCCCTCAACAGATGGCACCATGGCAGAAAACTGGGCAGTGGCCAACCGAGGGATTGACCTCCCCACCGGTTCCAGTCTCCCCTGCAATGCCCCAACTGGTTCTTACCCCACCTTCCTACAGAGAAGCAATCTCCACCATGGAAGAAGGGATTACCAAAGAGATGCCTGCAGGATGAGAAGCGGGACAAGGTGCATCTGCAATGCCCCAAAAGGTTCTTACCCCACCTTCCTACAGAGAAGCGATCTCCACAAGGGAAGAAGGGTTTACCAAGGGGGAAGCTGCAAGATGGAAGGCAGTCCAATGCAATGAGATGGTTCCTAAGTTTAGAGATAAAACTAGGTTCCTTCCTTCGGGGGGGGCAATAAAATGCCACCATTGCTGTCAACTTGGCCACAGAGCGTCAGAGTGGTTGGCTCCAGCCCCAATGCCACAAACGTGCGCACCAACTACCACAGCAGTAAGAAGAAGGCCCCAGATGCCACCAGAAAAGAGTCATCTGGGCCACCAACCTCTGGAAGAGGATCCCCAACTTAAGGTGACGAAGTGTCCTACCAAGGGGGAGGCCTCGGAGAAGGAAAAGGGCCAGCCAGGGATGATTGAATCCAAGAGCCCAGAACCTACAGCACCTGCAGCAGAGAGCCCTAACCGACCATGGGAAGAGGTCACAATGGACTTCATCGTGGAACTCCCAGACAGCAGTGGGAATAGAGTAATCTGGACAGTTATTGATTTGGTTTCTAAGCCAGGCACACTTCATTGCTTGCTCAGGATTGCCATCCGCAAAAGAATTAGCAAAAATGTTTGTGAAACACATTTATCGCCTGCACGGAGTACCCAAGAGGATCATTTCAGACCACGGAGTCCAGTTCACAGCGAGGTTCTGGAGAGAGGTCCTGAGATCCATTGGATCCACACAAGAACTGAACTCGGAGGTTCATCCCAGCATGAACTGCGCAGCAGAGGGAGCCAATGCGGTGGTGGAACAATACATCCGGTGTTTTGTGGACTATCAGCAAGACAACTGGTTGGACTTGCTACCCTTTGCCGAAGTGGCGTACAACGATGCGGTCCACAGCAGCACTGGATTCACTCCTTTCCAGATTACCAGTGGCATGGAATTTGTTGCCATGCCTGAGTTGCCTAGAGAACCTCCTTCCTCCATGTCTTTGAATGAATGGATGGACATGCTAAAGAAAGGATGGGAGAATGCGAAGAAGGCTCTGGCAGTTGCGGCAGAAGCCTACAAGAAGCAAGCTGATCAACATCGCTCGCTCCAAAACCCCTTCTGTGAGGGGGACAAAGTTTTTGCATCTACCAAATGCATAAGATTAGGAATGCCTAATAAGAAATTGGGTCCAAAATTTCTAGGTCCATTCCCAATAGTGAAGATAGTTAACCCAGTTACAGTTCGACTCAGTCTACCCAGAAGTCTAGGGAAAATTGAACCAGAATTTCATTGTAGCTTGTTGAAACCAGTAATTGGGTCTAGCATAAGAGCATCCACCCAAGCTCAATCTCCTCCTGTAGTGATAGAAGGGGAAACACAATCTGAGGTGGAAAAAATCGTAGACTCCAGGCTGAATAGGGGTCGCTTACAGTACTTAGTGCGTTGGAAGGGTTACCCTTGGTCTGAAGTTACTTGGGTGAAAATTGGGAACCAAAAAGTGGAGAAGTGAGTTCATTCAATGAGAAGTTTCCCAATAAGTGAAAGGGTCCCATTGGGGGAGGAGAGATGGTTAATTTTATTATGTTCACTTTTATGTTATTCTCTTTTCAGGAAACATTTTTCTTCTGAGGAGAAACTTTCTTATAATTTCCTATGTGTTTCATTAGTGTAGTAGTTGGGAGGGGGGAATAGAAAGGAGTAGGATTGTGGAATGTTTTGTTGTCATTCTTTTCTAGAAGCTCAAAGTCATCTTTTGTCTCCGCACCTTGACACCTGACCAGAAGCAGAGGGGTGTAGATGCCAGCGTGGAAGATGATGATTGGAACATGTGATGGGATTATGGGTGTGGGGATAGATCATGAACTTTCAACTGGGTGGAATTCCAGGAAGAAGATCAGAGTTGGAATTCCATAGACATGCTAACTTGCCTGTATGATTAAATTGGAACTTTAAGGATGATTCTGCCTTGGTCTCTGATTGATTTCATGCATGGTATTTAGAGCGCTGACACTATTTCAATTTTGTCTAATTGATTGAATAGACCAGATGAAATCCAAGCCATGTCAATTCTTGATAGGGACTGGGGGAGGGGTCAAATAAAAGGTATATTGCTTTCTTGTTTTGCCTTTCTCTCAAAATATCATGTAGTTTATATTCCATTGCCATCTCAAAAAAGGATTTGGGTAACTTTTTTTTTTGCTTTCATAGTCCATTTTTTTATCCACTATTGCATTATAATCCCCAATTAAGCAAATATGTTCATATTCTAATTAGTTTATTTTGTTGTGTAATTTCCTATAGAATTCCTCTTGTTTCTGATTTGGTGCATATATGACTATTAATAATATCGGTTTTTCTGTTGTCTCTAATTCAATCATTAGCATCCTGCCTTCTTCATCAGAGTAGACTGCTTTGGAGTTTATTTTTTCCTTTATATAGGTTGCTATCCCTCTTTTTTTTAATCTGCTAGTGCTGTATATAATTTCCCTAGTTTTTTGTTTTCCAGTAAGTTCTTATGTTCCCTTTTAATATGCACTTCCTGTATACAGTTTATATCTACTTTCAGTTTCTTAAGTTTATTAAACATCTGCGCTCTTTTTTTTTGTGCGTTCATCCATTCAAGTTTGTTGAAATAATTGTTATTTCCTGGTCCATCTTTAGATGGGGTATTTTTTGTTGCTTCTAGTTTGTATCTGACTTTTCCCTCTCGCACCCTCCTTTTCTGCTCTCTCTCTCTTTCTTGCCTCTGTTCTTCTTTCCTGTTTCTTTCCTTGTCTTCTGACGTTTCTTCCTCTTGACTTCTACTTTCTAGGTCCTCTTTACTTCCTTGTTCTTCTTCCCCTGTGCAGTATTTCTCATAGAATTCCTGCGCTTCTTCTATATTCTCTATCTTATACCTTTTTCCTTGCCCCTTCTGGTACCAACCATCTGTACATTATTCTGTTTTCATTTAACTGATTTGTTAAAAATTGGTATTGTCTACGTCGTTCACGAATTCTCCATGGAATCTGTTTAAGCGTGATCAACTCTTTTCCCTGGTATGTAATCATCCCTTCTCTGGTTTTTTTGTATACTTCATCCCTAGTTGTTGTTGTTGGGTTTTTTTTTGGGGGGTTTTTTTTTGGCAAATCTTACGTGCACTTCTCTCGGGAGCCTATGTCTTCTGGCATAATTAGTATGCACACGGTAAACTTCATCGATGTCCCCTCTCAACTCTTGTTCTTTTCTCTGTAGAATTTCAGTGAAGATTCCGATCATTTTTCCTTTCAGGTCTTCCTCCTTCTCTTCTGGTATGGCTAGTTTAATAGAAAGAAGGACCAGGGGGGACATGATAGCAGTCTGCCAATACCTCAGGGGCTGCCCCAAAGAAGAGGTAGTCAAGCTATTCTCCAAGGCACCTGAGGGTAGGACAAGAAGCAATGGGTGGAAACTAATCAAGCAGAGAAGCAACCTAGAACTAGGGAGGAATTTCCTGACAGTGAGAACAATTAATCAGTGGAACTGCTTGCCTCCAGAGGTTGTGGCTGCTCCATCACTGGAGGATTTTAAGTAGAGATTGGAGAGCCATTTCTCTGAAGTGGTGTGGGGCAGGACTGTCAAACTCTCAGCCCACGGACGGCTGTGTCATGTGCTGGCCACGTTCACGGCTGGTTTAGCAAAGGGGAAAAGTCTCAATATGTCACATGACACAGCTGTGACAATGTGAATTTGACACCACTGGTAGAGGGTTTCGTGCTTAAGCAGGGGGTTGGACTAGAAGACCTCCAAGGTCCCTTCCACCCTATTATTTTGAAGAAGGATTCTTGGCCTGAAGGAAGATATCAAAGGGAATGAACCTAGCAAGACATTCACCAAATTAATATTCTCCAGAAAGGTTTCGTTTCTCACCTAATTTGAAGAGGTTCCTTAGGTGAGCGGACTAATGTTCCAACTCCTGAACCCTCTACATCTCCACACCTGGCATGACTCAGGTTCTAGATTGCTCTACCTGGGTGGCTGAGGATCTTCATCGCCAACAGGAGAGGAAATTGAGCCAGGACAAGGGTTCTCCGCAACTAGAGGTCAGAAAGACACAGGCAAGGCTGCAACCAAGAACCACCGATGGGGAACACAGCACAGAAAACCTTGCAAAGCAGGAGCCGAGGGTCTACCAAAAAACCCCAGCCCCCAAGTTCCTTTGTAAAAGGGGAGTCCTGTTAGTCTATGGTGGCAAAAGAATCACAAGAAATTTGGTGGCACTTTTTTCAATGCACACTGTTTATTCAAGACTAAAGCATGTGATAAACAGTATATCTAGTCTGGTGAAAAGCAGAATTGGGGGTGACATGATAGCATCTGCCAATATCTTAGGGGCTGCCATAAAGAAGAGGGGGTCAAGCAGGGGTGGGCTTCAAAAATGTTAGCAAGGGGTTCTCTGCCCAGTTGCTGGGTGGGTGTGGCCATGGTGGGCGTGGCCTAGCCAGCCTCCTGCAAGGAGGGTGTTTTTGTTCTCCCCAAGCTCTGGAGACCCTCTGGGGGCTGGAAATGGGCCCATTTTTGCCCTCCCTGAGCCCCCGCGCGTGCCCTGTACTCACCTGCTTCCAAAATGGGCCTCATGGGGACTCTGGGGAGGGGAGGGGAGGGCATGGCCACCCAGGAGTGGGATTTAGAGGTTCTCCAAACTGCACAGAATCTTAGCTAGAGGTTCTCCCGAACCCTTGCGAATCCCAAGCAGCCCAAGCCTGGGGTCAACCTGTTCTCCAAAGCACCTGAAGGGAGGCAGGACAAGAAGCAATGGATGGAAACTAATCCAGGAGAGAAGCAACCTGGAACTAAAGAGGAATTTACTGACCGGGAGAAAAATTACAGTAGCCAGTGGAACAGTTTGTGTCCAGAAGTTGTGAATTCTCCAACACTGGAAGTTCTTACAAAGAAGAGATTGGATAGCCATTTGTCTGAAGTGGTGTAGGGTTTCCTGCCTAGGCAGGGGGTTGGACTAGAAGACCTCTGAGGTCCTTTCCCAATTTGTAATTCTGTGAAAGCAGCAGCTGAAGAACTCTGCTTTTGAATAAAATTGGTGGGTCACAAAAGGGGCTATCAGACCCCTCAGAGTTCTCCTTTGAAATTTTGATTTTGCCCTATGGTTTCCTGAGTCCTGCATTCAGTCAAACTTTTTTTAAATCTCTTCTTCAAGCCTTTGATCACTTCCCTGCCATTCACAGGTCACAGTGACCAGGGGCTTCATTTGCTCTCTCTCTCTCTCTCTCTCTCTCTCTCTCTCTCTCTCTCTCTCTCTCTCTCTCTCTACACACACACACACACACACACACACACACCCTCCTTATCCCCAGAGCAGCCAGAACATCTTAGAAGTATTCCCAGATTTGTTTTGCTAAACTCACGAGTTCTGTAGAGTTTTGTAGACTTTTGGTTCCAGATCATTAACACTTTCCCACCATTGTTAGCTCTAACTCTTTTGTGGCTTCCTTGTAAATGTTGCCACACCACAAAGAGGAGGGGAAATGCAACTCCTGGCCAAAGAAGACAAAGGGAAGCCCTTTAGCCCAGGTGAGTCATTGCCACTGTTGGAAGAAATGTCCTTCTGGGTTCGGCTCCAAGTGGGGAAAAAGACACTGGAGACACGGAGGCTGCTTGGAAAGACGGTTTTCATGGTGGACAGGGTCACGTGGCTTGAGCCCTGAACAGAAAAGGTGATCACATACTTCAATGTTGGTGGAGAAGAAGAGAACGGAAGAGAAGAGAACGGAAGAGAAGGGAAGGGAAGAGAGGGGGCTGAAGAAGGGCTTGCGGGGCTTTTTATAATCTGTTCGGCCCCACCTATCTGTTTCCTGTTCCTGTGTAAGAAATGTATTCTGACTGGTTGCCAGACTCCCAGTGGGCCCGTGCAAGGGCAACCCTCTAGGCTGAGTTTTGAATCCAGGTGTGGTTGAGTTCTCAGATGCCATGTGGGGAGTTGGGTAGAGGGCCAATATTATCCTGCCTTAATCCCATCCCCCTGGAGCTGAAGAGGAGAACTCTTTATTATGTAAAGGGACTGGCTTGGTCCCATTGACAAAGTGGAGATGGGCAGGAAGCTGCAGGAATTTACTTTGTGTTTAAAATGTGTTTCTCCCTTTTTCACATCCAGGAAAATATAATATTCTGCCTTTTCAATATTTCCCAGACATTTCACCCCTCTGGGAGAGGGCTGGGTGATAACTTCCTACAATCCCTCCTTTTTTTTTTCAAAACATGTGAGTGGAACGCACATGTTCTTGACAAAAGATAAAAATTGGTCATATCAGGGAAACTTAATTTTTCTGATGGAAAGGCATTGAGAGAGACAGCAGAAGGATCCCTTCAGTGGCTCCCAGAGAGCTTTCAACCATGAAGGTCTAGCAACCAGGGCACAATTGCTGGAAAGAAATTTACAATATCCAATTTACCATGCCAATTATTTTCAGATGTTTGATATCACTTTCTGTGAGCTTCCAGACAGGTTACAAGCAAGTAGAAGTCCCAAAATTCTTCACAGCCATGCTTTTCCTTTAAGTTACAGGCTGCCCATTTCAAAGGGATGGTTCTTGAACCTCCCCTAGCTCTTATTTTAGTGAGGCCAAATTGAGTTTAGCTAGTGTGCAATACAAGCTATTTAGTATTTTTTTTAAATTACACACAATGAGCCCAGGGACTCCTATCAGAGACCACCAGTGCAACATGTCCTGCTTTACTGGACAGCATCATTTCATATTTTTTTTAAGTCACAGTCAGGGTTTGAGTTTTGAAGATCCTTTCTACTACTTTTCAAGTGGGGGAATTGCCTGAGGGGAATTAACCCTCCCCCATGAGATTAAAAGGGAGATGTCACTGCTTAGGCTTTTGTGCAAGGGCAAAAATCAACCTAGAAAAAACTTTGTGTGGAGTTAAGTCAAGGAGATAGTTTCAATCTAATTCTGAATGGGGCCTCTCTCTCTCTCTCTCTCTCTCTCTCTCTCTCTCTCTCTCTCTCTCTCTCTCTCTCTCTCTCTCATGTGTGTGTGTGTGTAGCTGCTTCAACAATACAGAAAATTGAGATATTTTGGATAAATTTCCCTCCGACGAGCCAGAAATCTAAGGTGTCAAATACGATTCTTACATGAATACATTCAACTGATTACAATATAAATGAGATAGGAAAGAAAACCCTACAATAAATTTCTGTGAAGGAGGCAAAGAAAGAAAACTTTACAATCAATTTTCCACCCTCCCCCATAGTCTTTATAGCTGTCTTCTGGGGATAGAAGAGAGTCTTTTGGTCTTTACTTCTTCATCTCCTTCAGGGTTCTTTCATGTCTGCTAGGGTGGCATGCTTGGTTTGGTGTTAAGGCTGGTGAGTTAGGCTTCACTCTGGTTGCTGGACATTCAGTGGGGGACTAGATCCAAACCCAAGTCCTGGCTCAAATGGATGGAGGGTCTCCTCTAGAGGCATCTGGATCCATGTGCTCTGCTCATCTGTGCAGGGCTGAAAGACATGAGAACAAGGTCCCCTCCCCCACAGAAAAGGCATTGTTGGAGGATTAGAGGTAAGGGAGGGGTGGGGTGGGGTAGATAGCTTGCAGGCAGAGTTTGAAAAATAAAACCATCAGTTACTAAGCAGATAAACTGGTAACATTATGGGGATATCACAGATGAGAAATGGGGTCTGGATTCACATGCTTCAAGAAAGAAATGAAAATGTAAAATCATTTCGACACACAATAAATGCAAGGATGAAACTTTTCTTGCAAATGACCTTAAAACATTTCCTGGGTTGTTACTTTAAGGTATAGGGAAGGAAGTAAGGAAAAAAAATTCTCTTTACTCTGTTTCTGCTGGCCAAACAGACACAAAGTAAAGACTCCCCTCCACCTTCACTTAGTTTTCTGGGCCCAACAAACTGAGCGAAGGTCGTTTCTGCCAGTTTACTGTTTTCTTTCTTTGAACACTTTAAAATTCTTGTCTTTTTTGAATTGGAGACATTTTATAGTTACAATTACCTTGAGGGTGCACAAAGGATTCATTTGCTCGCTCTCTCTCTCTCGCTCTCTCTCTCTCACACACACACACACACACACACACCCTCCTTATCCCCAGAGCAGCCAGAACATCTTAGATGTATTCCCAGATTTGTTTTGCTAAACTCACGAGTTCTGTAGAGTTTTGTAGACTTTTGGTTCCAGATCATTAACACTTTCCCACCATTGTTAGCTCTAACTCTTTTGTGGCTTCCTTGTAAATGTTGCCACACCACAAAGAGGAGGGGAAATGCAACTCCTGGCCAAAGAAGACAAAGGGAAGCCCTTTAGCCCAGGTGAGTCATTGCCACTGTTGGAAGAAATGTCCTTCTGGGTTCGGCTCCAAGTGGGGAAAAAGACACTGGAGACACGGAGGCTGCTTGGAAAGACGGTTTTCATGGTGGACAGGGTCACGTGGCTTGAGCCCTGAACAGAAAAGGTGATCACATACTTCAATGTTGGTGGAGAAGAAGAGAACGGAAGAGAAGAGAACGGAAGAGAAGGGAAGGGAAGAGAGGGGGCTGAAGAAGGGCTTGCAGGGCTTTTTATAATCTGTTCGGCCCCACCTATCTGTTTCCTGTTCCTGTGTAAGAAATGTATTCTGACTGGTTGCCAGACTCCCATGGGCCCGGGCAAGGGCAACCCTCTAGGCTGAGTTTTGAATCCAGGTGTTGTTGAGTTCTCAGATGCCATGTGGGGAGTTGGGTAGAGGGCCAATATTATCCTGCCTTAATCCCATCCCCCTGGAGCTGAAGAGGAGAACTCTTTATTATGTCAAGGGACTGGCTTGGCCTTCTTAATGGCCCATTGACAAAGTGGGAGGGGGCAGGAAGCTGCAGGGAGCTACTCTCATTTTAAAACATGTTTCTTCCTTTTCACATGCAGGAAAATATAATATTCTGCGTTTTTAATATTTCCCAGGACATTTCACCCCTCTGGGAGAGGGCTGGGTGATAACTTCCTACACCACAAGACCTGGGATGTCTACCAGCCACTCAGCAGAATGCAAATTGTCAACAGACCACAACTGAGATCCATAATCTGCCCTTTAACTAATCGTGTGATCTGACAGACCTGGATTTATTCATTATGTTTTGCCAAAACAGACTTACATGCCTCTCCTACGATCTCACCAGAGAGGCCAAAACTCCCAACCGCCAAAGGGAAGAGGGGGAAACGGTGTTTCAAAATGTTTTCAAAAATGGGGAAGGGAAGATCCAGAGACTGACCATCCGCGTCAGGGCCAGAGATATTCAGTGGGGGACACTTTGGAGGGACGGCTGAAGATATTGACGGAGTTAGCAGAGGTGGCTAAATTAATTGCTCTGATTGAAGAAAAGAGCACAATTCACATCTATTTGGAAACCGCTTTTGACAAAAATGAAACTTTGATTTTGAGTTTTGCTGATCAAATAGTTTCCTTGTTATAGAAATGGCTATATTGCTATGTAAAAAGCTGAGGCTGTGTGTAACTACCTTATTCTACTGCATTATTCTATAGAATAAATTACATGGACTAGACTAAGAACAGAATAGAACAGAACAGAATGAAGAGGAAAGAAGAAGAGAGAATAGAGAGGAAGGAGAGGAGGGGAGGGGAGGGGAGAGGAGAAGAGAAGAAACCCTGGAGGTCTTCTAGTCCAGCCCCCTGCTCAGGCAGGAGACCCTCTACCTTTTCAGACAAGTGGCTGTCCACTCTCTTCTTAAAAAACCCCAGAGATGGAGCCCCCACAACCTCTGGAGAGAAGCTGATTAATTGTTCTCACTGTCAGGAAATTCCTCTTTAGTTCTAGGTTGCTTCTCTCCTTCATTAGGACTTTTTCCTCTTTCCCTTCCCTTTCCCTATTTTCCATTATTTTCATTTTTCTTTGCATTTCTGTATTTTATGTTTTAATAAACTAACAAAAATTGGGGGGGGGGGAGATTCAGTGGGTGCAACCAATCTTCCCAGTCTGAGTTGGGTCTGTGGTTGCAACCCATCCTACTTTCCCAGGGCCACCTTGGGATCATCCGTCTCCCAACGCTGGAGGGATCCTTTCTCAGGTGCCCCAGAGGAAGTGTGTCTTGTCAGCCATCCCTTGGGGTCTTCCCACATTTTACCTCTTTGGTCAGGAATTGGTCTAGGATTTCCACCCCCACGGAGATCGCTTTGTGGTGGAAAAGCTACTCACCGTTAGTAGCTGGACTTGCAAGTCGCTCCTTGGCTCCAGAATTCCCTCCCCTCCTGCCTTAACTTGCATTTATTTGGCCTTTATCTGTTTCCATCACTCAAGCTTTGGTCTCTCAGGTATGGCTACACACACACACACACACACACACACACACACAGACACACACACAAAGCACCGTCTGTCTTTCTGCTTTTCACTTCAGTGGATTAAGCAAATACCCCGAAGTCCAAGACACAGAGCCAGGCTGCCCTCTTTGGCTTGGTTAAAATAGGAATCGTTTGAAAAATGGAGAGATTCAAATTTAGAAAATGAATTGAACCTAATGCCAGAATACAGAATAAGAGAGTGGGAAGGGACCTTGTAGGTCATCTAGTCCAGCCCCCTACCCAAGCAAGAGACCCTACACCATTTCTGACAGATGGCAGTCCAGTCTATTCTTGAAAGCTTCCAATGATGAAGCTCCCACAACTTCTGAAGCTGTTCCATTGAATACAGAATAACAGGATTGGAAGGGACCTTATAGGTCATCTAGTCCAACCCCCTGCTCAAACAGGAGACTCTACACCCTTTCTGACAGATGGCAGTCCAGTCTCCTCTTGAAAGCCTCCGGAGATGAAGCTCCCACAACTTCCGAAGGCAACTTCTGTTCCATGGGTTGATGGCTCTCTCTATCAGGAAATTCCTCCTTATTTCCAGGTTGAATCTCTCCTCCATCAGTTTCCATCCATTGTTCCTTCTCTGGCCTTCGGGTGCTTTGGAAAATTGCTTGATCACCTCCTTCTCTTCTTTCCATCTTTCTCCTTCCCCTTTTCCTTCTCCTTCCCCTTCCTCTTTTCTTTCTCTTTCTCCTTCTCCTCTTTTTCTTCCTCCCCCATCCCCTCCTCTTCCTTCTCTTCCTCCCCTCCCCTTCTTCTAAAGTATATATTTCCCTGGCAAACCCTTGAGGCCTGGCTCCCACCCCCCACCCCTGGGCCAGAGACATGAAGAACAATGTCCAAAATCCTCCAAGTCCATCATTGCAAATGCTCTCTTCTTGCTTCTTTCTTTGAGGGCAAAAGAAACGACACCTACAAGCAACTCATGCAGGAAAGTCCTTTCTTATTCTTCTTTCTCACCCATTGAAGGAAAGTGGAATGGAAAAGAACAATATAAATAAATAAATAAATAAATTTAATTTGTTAGCCGCTCCCTCTCCAAAAGGACTCGGGCGGCGTACAATAAAAACCCATACAAATATACATATACATACAATACATATACACATACATATAAACACATACACGTACATGTACATGGAGGAGGTAACAATCGTTAAAAGCATACAATAGTAATCATAGAATTAAAATTAACAATTAAAATACCCTCAGTTAAAATTACAAATTTAAAAAAGACTGTCAGGAGCAATGGGATAAAACTATGGTTGAGCCAGGCCAGCTAATTGGAAAAGGTGGGTCTTGAGCTTTACACGGAAGGAGCGGAGATCGGAGGTAATCCTGATGTCAAGGGGGAGGTCATTCCACAGGGCTGGGCCCATCACAGAGAAGGCTCTGCTCCTAGGCGTCGCCCCCCCGACACTGTTTAGTGGACGGCACCTGGAGAAGTCCCTCTCTGTGCGAGCAGATTGGTCGCAGGGATGTATGGGGCAGGATGCGATCCCGCAGGTAACTAGGTCCTGTGCCATGGAGCGCTTTAAAGATCGTAATCAGAACCTTGAAACACACCCGATAGACCACAGGAAGCCAGTGCAGCTCGCGCAGGAGAGGTGTTACATGGGAGTATCTAGTACACCCCATAATCACCCGCACGGCCGCATTCTGGACCAACTGCAGTCTCCAAGTGCATCTCAAGGGAAGCCCCATGTAGAGAGCATTGCAGTAGTCTAGGCGAGACGTCACCAGCGCATGAGTGACTGTGCGTAAGGCATCCCGGTCCAATAGGGGGCGCAATTGGCGCACCAGGTGGACCTGGTGGAATGCCCCCCTTGCCACGGCTGTCACATGGTCGTCCATGGACAGCCGGGCATCCAGGAGGACGCCCAAATTGCGCGCCTGCTCCATGGGGGCCAGTTGCACGCCCCCGATGGCCAGAGATGGAAGCAACTGGTTGAACCGGGGGGCCGGAAGCCACAGCCACTCCGTCTTGGAGGGGTTGAGTTTGAGTCGGTTGTCATCCATCCAGACCCGTACGGCCTCCACACACCGGGACATCACTTCGACGGCCTCGTTAGGGTGGTTCGGGGTGGAGATGTACAGCTGAGTATCATCAGCGTACAGATGATATCCCACCCCGAAACCACGAATGATCTCTCCCAGCGGCTTCATATATGTGTTGAACAGGAGTGGCGAGAGGACCGACTCCTGTGGCACCCCACAAGTGAGGGGGCTCAGGGCCGATCTCTGCTCCCCTGCCAACACACGTTGCGTCCGGCCGGAGAGGTAGGAGCCGAACCACTGTAAAACGGTGCCCCGAACCCCCAACCCCCCCAGCCGGTGCAACAGGATACCATGGTCGATGGTATCAAAAGCCGCCGAGAGGTCTAATAGGACCAGGATAGAGGAACAACCCCTATCTCTGGCCCTCCAGAGATCATCAACCAACGCGACCAAGGCTGTCTCCGTGCTGTGCCCGGGTCGGAAGCCGGACTGGCACGGGTCTAGATAATCATTTTCCTCCAGGTGTCGTGGAAACTGATAGGCCACCACACTCTCTACAACCTTCGCTAAAAAGGGAAGGTTGGAGACAGGATGATAATTGGCTAGCTCCGTTGGGTCCAGGGAAGGCTTCTTGAGTAAGGGCCTCACCACCGCCTCTTTCAAGGCGGCCGGCAGAGACCCCTCACCCAACGAAGCATTCACTAGGCCCAGGAGTCAGTCGCGTGTAACCTCCCAGGATGCCAGTACAAGCCAGGAGGGGCACGGGTCCAATAAACATGTGGTAGGTCACAGACGTCCATGTAACCTGTCCAAATACTCGATGGCAACCGAGTCAAACTCCTCCCAGAGTGGTCTCTCAAGACTCGCCTCGCACTTCTCCACTAGACCACTGAAAGGGACCCATTCCCTCCGGATTTGAGCGATTTTATCCTGCAGATAATTCCCTAATTCCTCTGCCCTGCCCTGTAAAGGGGCTTCCCGTGGCCTCTGAAACAGAAGGGAGCGGGTCACCCGGAACAGGGCGGCAGGGCGGTTCTCTGCGGATGCAATGAAAGCGGCACAATGTCGACATTTGGCCGCTCTCAATGCCACAAGGTACGTCCTTAAGTGGGTTCGTACCTGTGCTCGGTCAAATTCGGAGCGGGAGGATCTCCAACGACTCTCTAGGCGTCTCTTGTGGCGTTTCATCACCCTTAGCTCCTCGGTAAACCAAGGGGCCAGGGTGGTTCGTTGCCGCAGGAGAGGCCGCAAAGGCGCCACTCGGTCTAGGGCCCCGGCAGTCGCATTATTCCATGCGGCTACCAGGTCCTCTACCCGGGGGCGGGTCAGGTCTACAGGAGGTGGCCGAAGCTCCATCTGGAACTTATCTGGTTCCATCAGGCGCTTGGGGCGGAACCATCTAATATCTTCCGGCTCCGCCTCCCCGCAGCGAGGGGTAGCACCAGGGAAGTCAAGTCAGAGAAGTGAGTGATCTGACCATGACAGGGGAGTGATAGTTAAATCCCCTACTCCCAGATCACTCATCCACTGGCCAGAGACAAAAACGAGGTCCAGCGTGTGGCCTCCCTCATGTGTAGGGCCCTGAATTAATTGAGTCAGGTCCATGGCTGTCATGGAAGCCATGAACTCCCGAACCCCCTCAGACGCTTCTCCCACCGACGGCAGGTTGAAATCCCCCATCACTAAAAGTTTGGGGGTCTCAACCGCCACCGATGCGATCAGCTCGAGGAGTTCAGGCAGGGCCGCTGATGTATAGCGAGGAGCCAGGTATACTATCAGCAGGCCCAACTGTCTCCCTGGGCCCCACCTTACGACAAGGGACTCACACCCGGATGTCTGTGGCACAGTGGACTCCCTCGGCTCTAAGTCTTCCCGGATAATCACTGCTACCCCACCGCCCCTTCCCTGGGCCCGAGGCTGGTGGAATGCTCGGTAACCTGGTGGGCACATTTCCACGAGGGGTAAACCTCCCTCGTGGCCCAACCAGGTCTCAGTTATTCCTGCGAGGTCCGGCTCCCCCTCCAGAATTAGATCATTGATGAGGGGGGCCTTATTAACAACGGACCTCGCATTGCATAACAACAGCCTCAGGCCCTGGGTCTGTAGATCCTGACCACCTAGTGTGCGGGGGTTGGTACAAGCGACCGGGTGTGACCAACAACCACGGTCTCCCAACCGACTACGGGTTCTTAATCTGTCCTCGCACCTGCCCCTCCCTACAACCGTTGGTATCAAAAAGCCCTGTATTGGAATGATATCTTCCCTCTCCTCCCCCCTTCCACTCCCTCCTCTCTCGACCACACCTTGTGGCCTGGCTCTATCATCACTCCTGACCTGATCCACCCACCCCCCAACCCTGGAGCCCCTACAAATTCTTAAAAAACGACTAATTAAAAAACCCCTTTTTTGCAATTGAAGAGAGGACCATGGAAATGTGAGGGTGATATTTTGGTTCCTGCTGGCCCTTTCTGCTCAGAAAGCTCCTTCTCACAAGGTGAGATTGCGCTCCTAAGGTCTGAGGACATCTGGAACATCTGGCAGAATGTAGACAACTAGAGATTGTAAGGCCGTCAGCTGAATTCTGAGATGGGGAGAAGGACAGCCAGAAATAAGAACTTCAGCTCGGTTGAAGGAAGAGAGTGGGAGTAGAAGGAATAGGCCACTCAATAAAAGAACCAGGAAGAACCAGGACTCATAAACTTAATAGCCTTTGTTGCCTTCACACAAATATTGCATTTATGGGAAATAAGCTCGCTGGGAATTCCTCTGACCGGAAGGCAAGCAGGGCATCGTGGTTGCTTTCAATCATGATCAGGGAAGACTCAGCCGTTGCTCGTGACGTTGCTTGGCTTTGGAACTCTTCGTCTGGAGTGCACATCCGTGATTCATGTATGAGCACATGCATGTGATAAGTGCATCCTTCAAGGTCCTCCCATTGGGTTCAGTTAAGAATCAAGGTATTTTACCAACACGGAAAATAGAATGATAGAATTACAGGTTAGAAGAGTAGAGCAGGGTCTTGGAGGTCTTCTAGTCCACCCCCCTGCTCCCCCTCTATACCATTTCAAAATGGTTGTCCAAACTCTTTTTCAAAACCTCCAGTGATGGAGACCCCACAATTTCTGGAGGCAAATTGTTCCACTGGTTTATTGTTCTCATTGTCAGGAAAGGTCTCCTTAATTCCAAGTTGCTTCTCTCCTTAGTTAGTTTCCATCCATTGATTCTTGTTCTGACTTCAGGTGCTTTAGAGAACAGGGTGACCCCTTCCTCTCTATGACAAATATTGGAGCACTGCAAATATTGTGTTACCCCTAGTCCTTCTCTTCCCTAGACCAGCCATGCCCAGTTCCTGCAACCGTTCTTCATATGTTTTGTCCTCAAGTCCCCTAATCCTCTTTGTTGCTCTTCTCTGCCTTCTTTCTAGAGTCTCCACATCCTTTTTTACATCATGGCGACCAAAACTGGATGCCGTATTCCAAGTGTGGCCTTCCCAAGGCCTTATAAAGTGGTCTTAACACCTCACGCGATTGTAATACTCTCTGGTGATTCAGCCTAGGACTGCGTTGGCCTTTTGAATGCATCTCAAATGAGCAGAGGCAATTTTATTTATTTATTCATTACATTTTCATGCTGCCCATCTCCCCTACCGGGTGACTCTGGGAGGCTTGAAATATAACTGAAATACGATGGGAAGCCCCTGAATCCCCTCACCTCCACCTGAGGAAACTGTGAGTGACCTCGGAAGGCTTCGGCTGGAGTCACACCTGCTGTCCAAAGAGCAAAGTCCGAATTACAAAGAGAAGAAAGGAAATAAAACTGCAAGGGCCTTGGACAAATATGTGCTTAGCTCACCCCTGGGGAAGTGTGTGCTCTGAAAGGGCATTTGGGTCAGCTGGGAAAGATCCAAAAACAGAGAACAAAACTTTTAAGGGAATTAAGAAATAATAAAGAAGATACTGACGTGCAGAGAGATGGATAGACGGACTCTAGAGCTCAAAGACAAAGAATATCACGGAATACCATGAAATCTGGGACAAATGCTACCAATGGTCAAAAAGGAGAGAAAAGGGTCAGGACAGAAAAACAAAGACAAGATAAGAATTGGAAATAAGGGTATTAAGAATGTGTGGTATGTAGAAATTGGATATGTATTTGTATGATTGGTAATTATATAAAAGAAAGGACCAACTGACTGACTGCATGCACCTATTGAATGGATATAAAACATAATTGTTATAAGATGTAATCACTCTATGGAAATGTGTGCCAGAAATGTCGCACTATGTCCAATGTTTTTAATGTTCATCTAATAAAAAACTTTATAATTAAAAAAAGCTTTTAAGGAAATTATGTAGTTCTGTTACAAAGATGGGTTTTGTGTAGGTTGGAGCGAAGGTAGCTAGATGTAGCAGAAATGTGGAAAATAATCGAGTTGGAATGGACCTTGGAGGTCTTCTAGTCCAACCCCCTGCCTAGGCAGGAAACCTTATACCGTTTCTGACAAATGGCTATCCAGCATCTTCTTAAAGACTTCCAGTATTGGGGCATTCACAACTTCTGGAGGCAACTTCTGTTCCACGGATTAATTGTTCTAACTGTCAGGAAATTTCTCCTCAGTTCTAAGTTGCTTCTCTCCTTGATTAGTTTCCACCCATTGCTTCTTGTTCTACCCTCAGGTGCCTTGGAGAATAGTTTGACTCCCTCTTCTTTGTGGCAACCCCTGAGATATTGGAACTCTGCTATCATGTCTCCCCTACTCCTTCTTTCTCTTAAACTAGACATACCCAGTTCCTGCAATCGTTCTTCATATGTTTTACTCTCCAGTCCCCTAATCATCTTTGTTGCTCTTCTCTGCACTCTTTCTAGAGTCTCCACATCTTTTCTACATCATGGTGACCAAAACTGAATGCAGGATTCCAAGTGTGGCCTTATCAAGGCATTATAAAGTGGTATTAACATTTCATGTGATTTTGATTCTATCCCTCTGTTTATGTAGCCTAGAACTGTGTTGGCTTTTTTGGCAGCTGCTGCACACGGCTGGCTCCTATTTAAATGGTTGTCCACTAGGACTCCAAGATCCCTCTCACAGTTACTACTGTTGAGCAAGGTACCACCTATACTGTACCTGTGCATTTTGTTTTTCTTGCCTAAATGTAGAACCTGACTCTTTGCACCATTGAATTTCATTTTATTAGATAGTGCCCAATGTTCAAGTTTGTCAAGATCCTTCTGTATCTTAAGCCTATCTTCTGGAGTGTTGGCTATTCCTGCCAGCTTGGTGTCATCTGCAAATTTGATGAGTTCCCCATTTATTCCCTCATCCAAATCATTGATGAAGATGTTGAAGAGTACTGGGCCTAAAACAGAGCCTTGGGGTACTCCACTGCATACTTCCCTCCATGTAGATGCAGTTCCATTGAGGACTACACGTTGAGTGCGGTTGGTCAGCCAGTTACGGATCCATCTGGTGGTGATGCTGTCTAACCCACATTCTTACACTATTGGAATTCAGATTTTTCCATTAAAATCTCTATCAGTATTATGTACATTTCCAGCGACCATGATTCAAAATGATGTGGAGACTCTGGAAAGAGGGCAGAGAAGAGCAACAAAGAGGATTAGGAGGCTGGAGGCTAAAACAGATGAAGAATGGTTGCAGAAACTGGGTTTGTCTAGAACAGAAATCTTCAAACTTGGCAATTTTAAGAGTTGTGGACTTCAACTCCCAGAATTCTCCAGCCAGCCTAGTTAGGCTAAACTATTCTCCAAAGCACCTGAATTTATTTATTTATTTATTTATTTAAACTTATTAGTCGCTCCCTCTCCCCACAGGGACTCGGGGCGATGTACACAAGCAACAGTCAACAGGCAGGACAAGAAGCAATGGATGGAAACTAATCAAGGAGAGAAGCAACCCAGAACTAAGGAAAAATTTCCTGACAGTGAGAACAATCGACGAGTGGAACAACTTGCCTCTAGAAATTGTAAATGCTCGAACACTGGAAGATTTTAAGAAGAGATTGGACAACCATTTGTCTGAAGTGGTGAAGGGTTTCTGGCCTGAGCAGGGGGCTGGACTAGAAGACCTCCAAGGTCCCTTCCAACTCTGTTATTCTATGTTTTACTTTGGAGTGAAGGTAGTAGACTCAGGAGAAGAATGGGGAAAAGTCTTTCTCCCTGTCTTCCACAACCGTAATTCAGTTTTCTCCATGAAAACATAATGTGGAAGTTGAAGGACCCATTAAAAGTTGCAAATGAAGGACAGGGAAGAAACCGAGTACTATCGAATCTGGAATAGATGGTATTCCTGGCTTGAGAGTAAACTTAAAACTTAGGGTATAAAATGTTAAAGTATAATATATAGAATGTAAAAGGTATAGGAAATAGATGATATTGACTTGCTGCTATTATAACCTAAATAAGGATATACATAATTTAGGATAGTGAAATAGAGATAGAATTTTTGTAAATAGGATTGTTACGAAAGATATTGTTACCGATATGGAAAAGCTGTTATAAGTGTACATTTGTGTTTTGTGTTTTGTCTTTTAAATGTTGGAAAATTCAATAAATACTATTTTTTTAAAACAAATTGCAAAGTGGGCTAACAATATTTGAAGAAACCTCAATTGTCGTCCGGAGGCCCATCATCCAGGAGAGGGCAAAGCGCCCTCTTGGAGCTCCAGATAAGAGTCTGGGGTAGAGACCCAAAGCTTCAGGGATGGGGAGAAGCACGTGGTCCAAGAGACAGCAGCTCCAGATGTGGGGATTGTGGAAACCCAGCGGCTCAAAGAGATTTCTCCTTTACTGGCTTGCTCTATACCTGCCTGAATCAAAGCTTTGCAGGTTTTGGGATTCTGGTTTCAGAGTTGTTGTTGTTTTTTTAAAAAAAACCTCTAACTAGGATTAAAGATATATTTTCCAAAATCCACGCAGCTCCTTGCTTCTTGAGTTAACCACCTACGTGGTTAACGGGCCCAGTCTGGTTTTTCCAGTATTGTATGTTACGTTGGACACACATAATATTTGTCCTCAGTCAATCAGGAGCAACTCCAAACAAAATGTCTATTAAATCACAACTGGAGCAACGGCTGGCCGCGCTCACCTCAAAATGAAGGGCATAAAACCCAGAACACAAATGCCACCTGTTAAGAGGCCACAGCTGATCCAGCATCTCAAACCACAACCTCAGAGCTGGTTGGAAACCTGGAGAGTTCAGATCCCTTCAGCAGATCTCACCTTCTCCCATTCTCATCATATCTCCTCCCCCACACCCAACCGTCTTAGGTAGCTTGATTTTATGGTATTGTGTTTATTATAAAGTATTCACTTTTATCTTTTCATGTTGTAAGCCGCCCAGAGTTAATGTGTGGCAAGATGGACAGCTAATAAATTTGAGAGAGAGAGAGGGAGGGAGAGAGAGAAAGAGATATATGAATGATAGATAGATGATAGAGATTGATTGATTGATAGATAATTGATTGATTGATTGATTGATTGATTGATTGATTGATTGATGAGAGAGAGAGAGAGAGAGAGAGGGAGGGAGGGAGATGAATGATAGATAGATTGATAGATGATAGATTGAAAGATAAAGAAAGAGAGAGAGAGAGAAAGAGAGAGAGAGAGAGAGAGAGAAAGGGAAGGAGGGAGGGAGGGAGGGAGTAGGAAGGAGAAATGGCACACCAGCCCTGTATTAGACATAACAAGGCTGGCCTGGTAATAAAATCTTTCCATTGGGTGGCAACCTTGATTCCTCATGTGGAACTAGAAAGATTCACAAAAGGTTGCCAACCTTTGAAACAGTCCGTGTGCTTGGAATGCCGAGTGGCCTGTTCCCAAAAAAGTAGCCGCCCCAAAGAGGGCTTGTGTTCAAAGCCAGCCCTGCCCCCCTCCCCCCAGGGACTAGTTGTCAGGAAGACCAAGGTGAGCCAGCCCTGTGCTGCAGCTGCCAAGAAAGCCAACACAATCCTAGGCTGCATCAACAGAGGGAGAGACTGAGGATCTAGCTAAGGCCACGCTTGGAATCCTGCATCCAGTTTGGATTGCCACCAAATTGGAAAAAAGATGCAGAGACTCTAGAAAGAGTGCAGAGAAGAGCAACAAAGCGGATTAGGGGACTGGAAGCTAAAACCTATGAAGAACGGTTGCAGGAACTGGGTATGTCTAGTCTGATGAAGAGAAGGACCAGGGGAGACATGACAGCAGTCTTCCAATATCTCAGGGGCTGCCACAGAGAAGAAAGGACCAACCTATGCTCCAAAGGACCTGAAGGCAGGAGAAGAAGCAACTGATGGAAATGAATCAAGGAGAGAAGCAATGTATCAGTGAGGAAGAGGAGGAGGGAGGGAGGAAGGGAGGAAGGAAAAGAAAGGGCAACTTGATCCTGAGAATGAGGAAAGTGTGAGAAAGAAACTCAGAAATAATCTGATTTTGCTGTGTATCAGATGGAATAAAAACCCTGACTTGCTTTGAGATTCTCTTATGACCCCCCTAGAAAAATGAAGCAGCGTTGCTGGACTTCCTCGTGCCTCTTCCCTCCCTCAAGGGCCAACCTGATGGCTGCATCTGAGGTGGGACATTGCCCCCCTCCCTCCCTCCTTCAGCCCCAAGAAACCTTCATCCTGGCAGAGAGAACAATTCCAGAGCCCACAGGCCAATACAATACAATACAATACAATAGCAGAGTTGGAAGGGACCTTGGAGGTCTTCTAGTTCAACCCCCTGCCTAGGCAGGAAACTCTATACCGTTTCAGACAAATGCCCAGTTCCTGCAACCGTTCTTCATATGTTTTAGTCTCCAGTCCCCTAATCATCTTTGTTGCTCTTCTCTGCACTCTTTCTAGAGTCTCCACATCTTTTTTACATCGTGGCGACCAGAACTGAATGCAGTATTCCAAGTGTGGCCTTACCAAGGCATTATAAAATGGTATTAACCCTTCACGTGATCTTGATTCTATCCCTCTGTTGATGCAGCCTAGAACTGTGTTGGCTTTTTTGGCAGCTTCTGCACACGGCTGGCTCCTATTTAAATGGTTGTCCACTAGGACTCCAAGATCCCTTTCACAGTTACTACTACTGAGCAAGTTGCCACCAAGAAAGCTGGCTTCTCAAACCTTCCCTGCCGACGGAGGAAGGAAACAGGAGGGCGTTCCTTGAATAGGGAGTTTTATTAGGGAGCCATTCCAGTCCCCGTCTCCATGGTCTCTAGCACCCTTCCCCCACTCTGGAGCCATAGACCTCCAGCTCGCAGAGGGTCAGGAACTCTGCTCGGCCAGGGATGACCACCGTCACGTAGCGTCCTCGCCGTCCGTCGCAGCAGACGATGCTGAGGGAGCCAGCACTGCCGTTGGAGATGGACCCACAGCTGCAGAGGAAGAAAGTCAACTGACTTGGGGTTAAAGACTCCCATACAGGCAGCACCTGCAGCATAAAGGCTGGCATGTCATCCACGCGGGCATGGCTGCCAGTTCACCTTTCGGGCGCCCTCCGGGCCCCTTGCAAAGAAAGCAGCTGCCTCTCGGGCCCCTTGCCTTGGGGGGAGGCTCCTTGCCAGCCCTGAAGCTGACCTGACCAGAGCCGTCTTGGAGATTTGGTGCTGCCATACTGGAGCCAAGGGATGGGGGAGGGGGGATTAGAGATTGTGTAGCCAATACAAAATACTCTCTCTTGGGAACCAAGGACGTTTTCACACCCAGCTGGAGGAAGGAGGAGTGAGGTCACCAGGCAACCAGGCGCTGCTTTGACTGGGCCATGTGACTGATTGTTTGGGGTTGAGGGAAAACTTTTGCTTTTAATTACCGATGAAACCCGTGGGAACTTTCAGTCGGCTTTCCCTGGAGCTGTGCCAATAGGGGATGTCTCATAAAGCTCTTCCTTGAGGACTCTTCCTGCCTTGGAGTGTTGCTTGAGGTGGAACTATTACTTGGAACCGACTCTCCTAAAGCTCAAGCTCCAACCGGAGCCGCTATCCAGGGTCCTGAGCCCCAGCTGCTTACCCAGTCTAGCCGGGCAGCAGGACGACTCAGGGAAGATGGAGGAGAAGACCCAAGAGGCCCTAGAAAGTCTACAGGCCCCCTTGGGGAGGCTCAGTGGGTGGCCGATGTGGTGGAAGAGGTCGGGCACCAGGTGGGTGCCCAGCCCAAGTCTGCACCGAATGGCCGTCCACCCAGGAGCTCTACCGAGTGGAGGAAGACTTTGGCTGCCGGGTGCGTTCCAGGCGCCAGTGAGAGAGCGCCCGGTCACCTCGAGGAGGGAGGCAAGAACAGCGATCCTCGAGTGGCGGTTGACGGCCCCACTGGAATCTCCCTGCCTCCGAGTTTTCTTTGCTGTGGGTGCATCCCTCAGAACCCTGATGCTCCTTACATTGGGTTGCACTTGCCGTGGTGGGCCCCACAGTCTCCCACGTGGATCTGGGCCCCCTGGAGCCTCCCCGAACAGCATTCCTGGCGATTCTTCACCACCACGGCTGAGATGGCATAGGAGGCGCCCAGATCCAGGCTCCACCAGGGCTCTTCCTCCGCCAGGGTGTGGCTGCAGGAGCCATGGCGCCAGTCCCCATCGCGGTTGCCGTCTACGGCGCTCCCGGCTCGGCTGTAGACGGTGCCCCACTGCGGGTACGTGGAGGACTGAGTGGCAGGCTGGCCTCTGGCCCAGTTCCTGGCTGAGGGACAAAGGGAGACTGTCAGGGTTCCCAATAGCATCCCAAAGGAAATCAGAGTCCCAGGCAAAGGATTCCTCAAAGTTCCCATTGATTTAAGAGAGCCACGTTGGCCCATCTGGGAAAACCCGAATCTGAAAGCTTCCCCACCCGGTTGAAAGTTCAAGATCTTGCCCCCACATCCACCAGTCCATCCCATGGCCCAATCTCCCCCTGCCACGCTGGCAGTTCCACCCGTCCAGTTCCGGTCAGGTGCAGAGTTGCAGAGACAAAGGATGACCTTGGCTTTCTAGAAAGAATGTTGGCTACATCGCATCTCACTCCGTATAATCCCCCCTCCCATTTTCCCTCAATAGAAAAAGCATAGCAGAAGAATAGAAAATGTGGCAGGCCTGAAGCCCAAAAAAGAACAGATGGCTTGCAGGCCTGACAGAGACATAGGTTGATGTCTTGGCTTGTCCGTCCATTCCTCAGACTGAGAGTGAAGAAGGAGGAGGAGGAGGAGGAGGAGGAGGAGGAGGAGGAGGAGGAGGAGGAAGGGCAGGGGGGAGGGGGGAGGAAAACAGCCAGAAATCCCCTTTCACTTTCATGCCCCAACATTATTGGAACCCCCATGGGTTCTCCCCTTTGTCTCTCAGGCCCTTGGTGGGTCCTAGCTCTTCCCCCAAGTTCTGGTGCAAATGTTCTGGAATGGGAGGGCTGCAGAGGAGAGAAAAGTGAGACCCCAGGAAGGCATTGGAGCAGAGGAAGCTTCCTGGAGAGGTCCTACAGGAGGAAGGTTAAGTCAGCGCAAGAGGAGGAGGCATCCACCATTCTCAAGGGAGGACTCCATGTCCCCAAGACCCAAAGGTGGGGCCACTTGGCAGTGGTTAGCAGGGATGGGCCCTAGAAGAGTAACCCATGGGAGCTACTCAAGGGGGTCCCCCAAATGCAGCCAGCCCCTTTTAAGGTCCAGCTGCACTGCCCTGGTGGCCTCTGCCTGGAGAAAGAAGGCAGGACGGCACTGCGAAGGCCATCCTTCGAGGTAGAGGGAGGTGGGCATGGCTTTGTGGGGGCACCTGTCCCCAGGTAGGGATGGCAAACAATATTAGTCCAGCACAGACGGGAGGCGGGAGGCTGGGTGGTTATCCAATCTCTTCTTGGAAGCCTCCAGTGTTGAAGGACCCACAACATCTGCTGGCAACTTCTGTTCCACTGGTTAATTGTCCTCACTGTCAGGAAGGTTCTCCTTAATTCCAGGTTGCTTCTCTCCTGGATTAGTTTCCATCCGTTGCTTCTTCTCCTGCCTCCCTTCAGGGCCTTTGGAGAATAGGTGGGCCCCTTCCTCTTCTTTGGGGCAGCCCCTCAAATATTGGAAGGCTGCTCTTAAGTCCTTCTTTTCACTAGACTAGAGATGCCATCCTTCTTGATGTCACCCTCCGAAGTTCTTCTAGAGCTTCCAAAAGAAGAACTAGACGTTCTCCAAGCCAAGATGTCTCCTGCCCCAAGCCATCTCCCGCCCGGCCTTTGTGCCAGACCCCACAGCAGAGCCCCCTTCCCCCTTCTTACCCCCTGGAGGAGGCACGCAGCTCAGGCCGCCCCTCAGCCCTTCCAGGAGACCCACAGCCAGCAGCCAGCTCCAGAGCCCAGCCATCCTGTGCGTGAAGAGGGAGGAGAGAGAGGGAGAGAGAGCCGCCCGAAACAGCCGCAGTGGGTCCTGGAAGAGGAAAGCACGTGGGGTGCTGGACAGGGTCCAGAGGGCACCTTGCCCCAGACTTCTGGGTCCCAGCTGGGACTTGGCTGGCTTCAACCTCAGGAGAAAGGCTCCCAGAGATCCTTGGCTCAGCTCCTGGTCAACGATGCAGGAGGAGACCAGGAGGCCCTGCTGGCTCCTCCATCCCACGAGAGTCCCAGCCGTGGGTGACTCCGTTGGGAGCTGCAGGAAGCCGCCTCAGGCGACCTCCAGCCCTACACTCAGGTCAATGTCCTGATCGGCCACTGGACCCTTTTCTTCTGCACTCAGTGACCAGAGCTGGACTCTCAACCGGTCATTTAGTGACCATTTGAAGCTTGAAGTTACAATGTCACTGAAAAAACTGACTTATGACCGTTTTCCACATTTACGACTGTTGCAGTGGTTACGTGATCAAAATTGGGACGCTTGGCAACTGACTCGTACTTATGATGGTTGCAGGGCCCCTGAGTCACATGACCCCCTTTCGCGACCTTCTGCCAAGCAAAGTCGATGGGGAAGCCCAGATTCATTTAACAACCGTGTGACTAATTATTTTTTTTAAATTAAAATGTTTAATGAATTTTACAATTATCACCACCCTTACCCTCCCCTCTTCCCTCCCTCCCTCCCCCCGACCTCCCAGAGCAAAGTTCAGGGTATAATCATTTAACAATCATATGCTAACATAAGCTAACTAATTTTGACATTCAACCATTCTTGTGCTTTAACTCCCCCTTTCTCAAGCTAACTTTGAATAAATTGTAATATTCCTTATGCCTTCATTCATAAGCTAATTGAAGTTTTTTTGTCTGATATTTGTTTTGAATATAATCAATCCATCTTCTCCAGTCCAGCTTGTACTTCTCATCTGAGTGGTCCTTCAAATACGCTGAAATTTTGGGCATCTCTGCTAAGTTTACTACTTGTAACGTCCATTCTTGGATAGTGGGCAACTCTTCCTTCTTCCAGTATTGCGCCACCAACAATCTTGCTGCCGTTGTTAGGTTCAAAATCAAATTAGTCTCTATAACAGTACAATCTGAAACTATGCCTAACAAAAACAACTGGGGCGTGAACTTTATCCTCTTTTTCAAAATATTTTGAATAACCCACCATATTTTTATCCAAAATGCTTTAACTTTTTTACAAGTCCACCAAATATGATAATACGTGGCACCAGCACAGTCACATCTCCAACATTTAGATTGTAGATTCGGATACATACAGGCTAGCCTTTTTGGATCTAAATGCCATCTGTACAGCATCTTGTAGAAATTCTCTCTCAAGTTCTGAGCTTGTGTAAATTTTATATTTCTTGCCCAGATCTCTTCCCATGTTTCCATCATGATTGGTTCTTCAAAATTTTGTGCCCATTTTATCATACAATCTTTAACTAATTCTGTTTCTGAGTCTATTTCTATCAATACATTATACAACCCTTTTACGTGCTTCTGACCCTGGTCCCTGATTTGTTTTATCAAGTTATCCTCATTTTGGATAATACCGGATTTCTGGTCTTTTTTCCATCTAGCCTGTAACTGACCATACTGGAACCAGGTTTGAATTACCCTTTCCTCTCTTAATGCATTCAAAGATTTCAACTGCAGTGCACCTCTATCCATACTAAGGAGTTCTGCATATGTAGTTACATCTTCTTTTTGTTCTATACTTATGTTCTCTATAGCGTGTCTGGGCACCCCCCCACATGGGTATCTTGTCGTTTAGCCTATATTGATATTTTTTCCAAACATGCAGTAAGGCATTCTTTAAAATATGACTTTTAAAGTCTTGTCGGCCTTCTTGTCATATATTAAGCAAGCATGCCAGCCATATACCAAATCATAACCCTCAATATTCAATATTCTATCCTCTGTTAGGTTAATCCAGGGTGTCCAAACTTGGGAACTTTAAGACTTGTGGACTTCAACTCCCAGAATGGCTGGGGAATTCTGAGAGTTGAAGTCCACAAGTCTTAAAGTTCCCAAGTTTGGACACCCCTGGGTTAATCCAATCGCTGATTGTTGTTAAAACTGCTGAACCGTGTGACTAATTTAACAACTGCAGTGATTCATTTTACAAGGATGGCAAGGAAGGCTGTAAAATGGGGCAAAACTCAATTAACTCTCTCACTTACCAACATACCTTTTGGGCTGAATTGTGGTTATAAGTCGAGTGACTGCAATGAAGGGGCTAGTTTCTCAGCCAAGGGCATATCTAGAAGACCTCTAAGGTCCCTTCCCACTCCCTTATTCTCTTCATTCATTGCCTGTAAATTAAGACACACATTTATGGAACTGAGCTGTTCCAGTGATTGTTTTCACTGTCAGGAAATTTGTATCTCTCACACCTGAAGTGGTGGGGGGGGGAAGAAAAAATAAGAGGGGGAAAAGGAAAGAGGGGAAGGAGGAGGAGGAAAGAAAAAAAGAGAAAGAAGAAAATGAGGAAGAGGAGGAGGAGGAGAAGAGGAGGAGGAGGAAGGAAGAAAATGAGGAGGAGGAGGAGAAAAGGAGGAGAGAGGAGGAGGAGGAGGAGGAGAGGAGAGGAGGAAGAAGGAAGAAAATGAGGAGGAAGAGGAGGACGAAGATTTCCACCCCTCGTGGAAATGTGCCCACCGGGCTACCGTGCATTTCATCAGCCGCGGGCCCTGGGTAAGGGTGGTGGGGTGGCGGTAATTATACGGGAGAGTCTGGAACCGAGGGAGTTCACTGTGCCACAGATATCCGGGTGTGAGTCCCTTGGCGTGAAATGGGGCCCAGGGAGGCAGTTGGGCTTGCTGATTGTATACTTGGCTCCTCGCTATGCATCAGCGGCCCTGCCTGAGCTCCTCGAGCTGATCGCAGAGACGGCGGTTGAGACCCCCAAACTTCTGGTTATGGGGGATTTCAATCTGCCGTCGACGGGTGAAGCATCCGAGGTGGCTCAGGAGTTCATGGCTTCCATGACAGCCATGGACCTGACCCAACTAATTCAGGGCCCCACACACGAAGGTGGCCACACGCTGGACCTTGTTTTTGTCTCTGGACAGTGGACGAGTGATCTGGGAATAGGGGATTTGGTTATTACACCCCTGTCATGGTCAGATCACTCATCTCTCCGGTTCGACTTCCCTGGCGCTACCCCCCGCCGCGGGGAGGCGGAACCAGATTGTCCCAGATGGTTCCGCCCCAGGCGCCTGATGGAACCAGATAGGTTCCAGATGGAGCTTGGGCCATTTCCTGTAGACCTGACCTGCTCCCGGATGGAGGACCTGGTAGCCGCATGGAATAGTGCGGCCGCCGGGGCCTTAGACCGGGTTGCGCCTTTGCGGCCTCTCCTGCGGCAACGAACCACCCTGGCTCCTTGGTTTACCGAGGAGCTAAGGGTGATGAAACGCCACAAG
Source organism: Natrix helvetica (assembly GCF_964273705.1). Lineage (NCBI taxonomy): Eukaryota > Metazoa > Chordata > Lepidosauria > Squamata > Natricidae > Natrix > Natrix helvetica. The sequence goes on along the minus strand of NC_138550.1, from coordinate 171,513,210 downwards.
AGACGCCTAGAGAGCAGGTGGAGGTCCTCACGCTCCGAATCTGACCAAACACAGATAAGAGCCTATTTACGGACCTACCTTGTGGCACTAAGAGCGGCCAAACGTCGACATTGTGCCGCTCTTATTGCGTCCGCAGACAACCGCCCTGCCGCCCTGTTTCGGGTGACCCGCTCCCTCCTATCACAGAGGCTGCAGGAAGCCCCTTTGCAGGGTAGAGCAGAGGAGTTTGGGGAATATCTGCAGGACAAAATCGCTCAGATCCAGAGTGGATGGGCCCCCTTCAGTGGACCAGGGGAGACGTCAGAAGCAAATCTTGAGGGACCACGCTGGGAGGAGTTTGACTCTGTTGCCCCCGAGGATTTAGACAGGTTACGTGGGCGACTGCGAGCCACTACATGTTTATTGGACCCGTGTCCCTTCTGGCTTGTACTGGCATCCTGGGAGGTTACACGAGGCTGGCTCCTGGGTCTAGTGAACGCTTCATTGGGTGAGGGGTCCTTACCGGCCGCCTTGAAGGAGGCGGTGGTGAGGCCCTTACTCAAGAAGCCTTCCCTGGACCCGGTGGAGCTAGCTAATTATCGTCCCGTCTCCAACCTTCCCTTCTTAGCGAAGGTTGTAGAGAGTGTGGTGGCACAACAGTTCCCACGTCACCTGGAGGAAACTGACTATCTAGACCCGCGCCAGTCCGGTCTCCGGCCCGGTCACAGCATGGAGACGGCCTTGGTCGCGTTGGTGGATGATCTCTGGAGGGCCAGAGATAGGGGTTGTTCCTCTATCCTGGTCCTATTAGACCTCTCAGCGGCTTTTGATACCATCGACCATGGTATCCTATTGCGCCGGCTGGAGGGGGTGGGAGTAGGGGGCACCGTTTTGCGGTGGTTCTGCTCCTACCTCTCCGACCGGACGCAATGTGTGTTGGCAGGGGAGCAGAGGTCGACCCTGAGGCCGCTCACTTGTGGGGTGCCGTAGGGGTCGGTCCTCTCGCCCCTCCTGTTCAACACATATGTGAAGCCGCTAGGTGAGATCCTCCGTGGTTTTGGGGTCGGATACCACCTGTACGCTGATGATATGCAGCTGTACATCTCCACCCCAAACCACCCCAACGAGGCCATCCAAATGATGTCCCGGTGCTTGGAAGCCGTTCGGGTCTGGATGGGGACAACAGACTCAGGCTCAACCCCTCCAAGACGGAGTGGCTGTGGCTACCGGCGCCCCGGTTCAACCAGTGGACTCCATCGCTGGCCATAGGGGGCGAGCAACTGCCCCCCGTGGAGCGGGCGCGCAATTTGGGCGTCCTCCTAGATGCCCAGCTGTCGATGGATGACCATGTGGCAGCCGTGGCGAGGGGGGCGTTCCACCAGGTTCGCCTGGTGCGCCAATTGCGCCCCCTATTGGACTGGGACGCCCTACACACAGTCACTCATGCACTGGTGACGTCCCGTCTGGACTACTGCAATGCTCTCTACATGGGGCTCCCCTTGAGATGTACCCGAAAACTACAGCTAGTTCAGAATGCAGCCGCGCGGGCTATCATGGGGAGTACCAGGTACTCCCACATAACACCTCTCCTGCGCGAGCTGCACTGGCTGCCTGTGGTTTTTCGGGTGCGTTTCAAGGTGTTGATTACCATCTTTAAAGCGCTTCATGGCACAGGACCTAGTTACCTGCGGGATCGCATCTTACCTCATACATCCCTGCGACCAATTCGCTCCCACAGGGAGGGACTTCTCCGGGTGCCGTCCACTAAACAATGCCAACGGGCGACACCAAGGAGTAGAGCCTTCTCTGTGATGGGCCCAACCCTCTGGAATGACCTCCCCCCCGATATCAGAACCACTACCGACCTCCGCTCCTTCCGACAGAAACTCAAGACCCACCTGTTCCAATTAGCTGGCCTAGCCGATTTATAGTCCCATTTTTAATCCTCTTGGCAAACATTCTATTCTGGGGTAGTTTTTTAGGGGTAGTTTTAATGTATATTTAATTTTAATTATTACTTTACAGTTTATATGTTACCTCCTCCATCTATATTTATATATATTTATGTATTTATATTCTTGTTTTAATATGACTGTACACCGCCCCGAGTCCCTTCTGGGAGAGGGCGCGGTATATAAATTAAATAAAAGTAAAGTAAAGTAAGTAAAGAAGAGGAAGAAGAAGAACCACCATCCTGGTCATCTCGAGGTCAACTCACTCTCATCAAGGGGCACTGTGCGTGTGGGTGTGTGGGTGTGTGGGTGTGTGGGTGTAGTGACGTGCGGTGAGGTTTATGACTGGTGAGGCTGGTGACGTCATCAAACCACGTGGTTGCTCCGATCGCACGGCCGCAGCCCAAACGGAGAAGTTTCTTTTCTCAGAAATGTCAGAAAGAGGCAGGCAGGCTGCCGCAGCTCCACTGAGAAGACATTTCTGAGAAGAGAAACTTCTCCTTTCTCCTCCTCCCCCCCCCTTTCTAGCACTGATGATGTTACCGTGTTTCCCGGAAAATACGACAGGGGCTTATTTTCTTTTGCCCCACGAAATATGCCCTTGGGCTTATTATCAGGGAGGGCTTATCGTTTGGGGGCTGGTGGGCCGGCTGCTGGAAGGCTCTGTCCGGAAAACTCTCTGTCCAGCAGCCGGCCCACCATAGAGAGCACTCCTAGAGCGGCCGATGCTGGAAGACTTGGCCCCGAGTTTTGGAGTTTGAAAGTTATGCTCGGAGCGGGGGGCTGGCGGTCGGCGGCGGGCAGCAGCGGCCAGCAGCCAGCGGCCGGCGGCGGTGGCCTGGGAGAACTGCGCAAGGGCTTAGTGAAGCTGCGGGCGAAACAGGCGCTCGCGCAACCCCCTTCTCCAGCCGGGCAGAGCTCCATGCACTGACCTAGGAGGTATCCCGAATGTGCCAAGCTGCAGGAGCTGGGGGGGCGGGCAGAGCACCACATGGCTTGGCACCTTAGGGATACCCCCTAGGTCAGTGAATGGCGCTTTTCCCGGCTGGAGAGGGGATTTGCGGGGCGGCTGCTTGTGAGCATGGATACCTCATGGCTGCTTCGCCCCTGAGGCTGTGCCCGGCTCTTCGGGAGCCAGTTCACAAGGGAGCAGCCGCCCGGCAACTCTCCCCTCTGGCCAGACAGAACGCCACTCCCCAACCTAGCAGTATACCGAAGGCGGCAAGCAATGTGAGCGCTCCCCCCCCCCCCGGCTCCTGTAACTTGGCCTGGGATTCTTGCAAGGGGAATGGGACCACGTGTGCAGGCGGTTCCTCAGCACACAGCCTCAGATTAGCAGAGCCGCGATCCCCTTCCCCTGCACACGTGGTCCCATTCCCCTCCTTCCTGAGCCAACATGAAGGGGACTGCGGCTGCGCTGATTGAGGCTGGAGCTGAGGAGCCTCCTGCACACGTGGTCCCATTCCCCTTGCAAGGATCCTGGGCTCACCCGATGTAAAAAATGGCGAGATCGGCACACTTGGGGCTGCTGCTGAGATGTCCAGGGAGGCTAAACCAAGCCGCGCGCCTCTCCCAGCCACTTTCACGGCTTCCCGGAGTAATTCTTTTTTATTTTCATGATGAGAGTGGTGAGGCTCCGCCTCCCCTGCCTCCACTGACTGCATGTCACTGTGTGTGTGTGTGTGTGTGTTCTCCAAACTGACACCTCCCAGATGGCTGAACTATAACTCTCATCTCACCCAGCCTCTGAACCCCAAAACCTCTGGGAGTCCACAGAGCCCGGCTGGGCTGCAAGAATGAGATGGGGGATGGCTTTGTTTCAGCCGGTGCAGCCGTGCGGCTCGGCTCCCTGGACGAGCCCCTTGGAAGGGAGCCCAGCGGCCGATCCTATCTGGCCCCGAGAAGACAAAGCGGAGAGAGGACTTCACGGCCTCTGGGGCCTTTCAAAGGGAGCATTGTCTCTGGCCAGGACAGGGGCGGAAGGGACACACACACACACCCCTTGGTGAGAAATACTCTGCAGGGATTCAAGGCAATGCCCGGTGGCCCCTGCCTCCCCACCACCACCACCTGCTCTCTGGGATAGTAAGTCGTCGTCCCCCCCCCACAAGGGTTGGTGCTGGAGCCGCTTCCCCTCCCTCTCCTGGTTTGGGAGGGCCTGGGCTTAGCAGAAGCAGAGATTCTGATGGAAGGATCCCCAGGTCCAATGGCCCCCTGCCCACCTGGAGCCCTGCACCATTCCAGCCTCTTCTTGAAAACCTCCAGATGGAGCACCCACAACTTCCGGTGGCAAGCTGTTCCACTGGTTAATTGTTCTAATTGCCAGGATTTTTCCCAATTCCAGGTTACTTCTCTCCTTGATTAGTTCTCATCCTGCCTTCTGGGGCTTCAGAGAACAGAGAGGGCGGGAAAGCACTGGGAAGCGGTCTATAAAGTCTACGGGCTATTATTTGTTTAGTAACCGTTCGAAGTTACAGCAGCACTGCAAAAGGGACTTATGACCACTGCTCACACGAACGACCATTGCAGCATCCCCATGGCCATGGGGTCAAAGTTCAGACGCTTGGCAACTGACTCGGATTTATAACGGTCGCAGTGATCCCAAAGTGCATAGGGAAGCCAGATTCACTTAACAACTGTGTTACTGACTCAACAACTGCAATGATTCATGTAACAACGGTGGCAAGAAAAGCCATAAAATAGGGCAAAATTCAGCTAACAAGTGAAGCAACAAAATGTTTGGCTCAAGAGGGCTCGTAAGCTGAGGACTACCTGCAAATATTGCTGGCCAGTGGAGGTGGGGGAGGGAGGGAGGGATGGAGGGAGCCCTTGGGCTAGCGGCCAGAGGGGGTTTCAGGCGGGGGCCCTGCAGCCGATGTCCTTTCCAAAGAGAGTCTGGGGGCTCCTCCGGTTCACCCTCAGGAGTCCTCTTGGCCACACCTATAGAATCCCAGGGCTAGAAGGGACCTCGGAGGTCTTCTAGTCCAACCCTCTGCTCAAGGCAGCTGCTTCCTCCCTCCCTTTAAGATAACACCCAAGAGGAACTTTTTGGATGCATCACTGGAGGCTTTCAAAACCAGTCTGGACCACCATTTGACTGGGCTGGTATGAGGCTCCTGCCTTGAGCAGAGGGTTGGACTAGAAGACCTCCGAGGTCCCTTCCAGCCCTGGGATTCTATAGGTGTGGCCAAGAGGACTCCTGAGGGTGAACCGGAGGAGCCCCCAGACTCTCAGACCCAGCCTGGCCACCCCTCTCGTTCTTCCCTGGGGTTCATCACCCCCTGTGTGTCCATGAGAAAGCCCGGGTCATGGGGGGGCAGGGGGGCTGGAGAAGGCTGCTGCCTATTCCTTGGACAGTAAGGGTGACTAACAAGCAAGCACCAGACACGGCATTGGAAAACCACAAGTCTCTTTCTCACTTTCGAATAACGGAGTGGGAAGGGACCTTTGAGGTCTTCTAGTCCAGCCCCCTGCTCAAGCAAGAGACCCTCTGCCATTTCAGACAAATGAAATGTCTTCTTAAAAATCTGGAGCACCCACAGCTTCTGAAGGCAAGTCATTGCGCTGGTTAATTGTTCTCCCTGTTAATACATTTCTCTTTATTTCCAGGTTGAATCTCTCCTTAGTCAGTTTCCATCCTTTATTCCTTGTCTGGCCTTTGGGGGCTTTGCAGAATAGCTCGACCCCTTTTTCCTCTCTGTGGCAGCCCCTCAAATATTGGAAGATGCTCTCCTGTCTCCCCTGGTCCTTCCCTTCCATGCCCAGTTCCTGCAACTGCTCATCATATGTTTGAGTCTCCGGTCCCCTCATCATCCCGGTTGCTCTTCTCTGCACCCTTTCTAGAGCCTCAACGTCTTTTTTACATCATAGCGACTAAAACTGGATGCCGTATTCCAGGTGTGGCCTCACCAGGGCATTTATTTGGCCATGCCAAATGGAGGAGAAAGCAATTATGCTCTGAGGAGTTCGGGGTAAAAGGAAACCAGGCCTCCAAATACCAGGAAAGCCGACACAGGCCAGAGTGGAAAGACAAGAAGAAACCGCCTGGCCCACAGACTGAATGGATAACACATCAGAGTAACAGAATATATAGAGTTGGGAGGGACCTCGGAGGTCTTCTAGTCCACCTCCCTGCTCAGGCAGGCAACCCTACACCACTTCAGAGAAATGTTTATCCAATCTCTTCTTAAAATCCTTCAGTGTTGGAGCAAGCACAACTTCTGGTGACAAGCAGTTCCACTGATTAACCTGCAGAGACGGGATTCAGCTATTGATCAGATCGGTTTTATTGATCCTCTGCAGCCCCCTTTCACATTCCCAGCCGTGTGAGGGAGGGGGCCCTGGCCCCCTCTTCCCCCAAGGCCCAACCTTCGTCTCAGGAGGCTTCTTTGCTGGCCCCCTTTCCCCCCCCCCCAAGATTGCAACCTTCCCTGAGCCAGCCAGACCCCCAGCCAGGTCCATGAAAGGGGCAGAGGGGCCCCAAGGGAACCCAGAGCATGGAGGCCCAGCTGCACCGGGGCCAAAGGAGAAGGCAGGAACGGTTGAGCAGCAACGTGGCTTCATGGCCCCAGATCTCTCAAGGCAGCTGGTGCCCAGAGCTGCCCGGGCCTTGCTTGTAGGAGAAGGTCCATCTGTAGGTCCTTGGAGGCCCCATTCGAGGTCAGGCACAGCTGGTGACCTTCTCGGACGCCCATCTGGGCACTGAGCCTTCCCCAGTCTTTGCTTTCACCACTGGGGGTGGGAGAAGGGTGGGGGCTGGGGGCACTTATCAACCCTGAAGGTGGGACGAAGCCAAGAGGGTGACCCCCCCCTCAGCCCACCCACTGCCCCGGCTTCTCTCCGGCCGGCCTTCCTGGAGACGCTACAGCTGGCCCTGGGAATATTCCCGGGTGAACTTCGCATGGAACTGGCTCAGCTTCTGTAGGAGGACCTCCAGCTTCTCCTCCGGAGGCAAGATGGTCATTCTGGGATGGAGAGAGCGAGAAGAGAGTGCGTGAGAAAGGAAGGAAGAACGAAGGAAGGAAAAGGATGGGAATGGGCAAAGAAGGAAAGGAGGAAGGGAGGGAGGGGAAAAGAACAGGGGGAGAGAGGAAGGAAAGAAGGAAGGAAGGAAAAAGAAGTTACTTTTACTTTACTTTATTCATATTTATAGACCGCCCCCTCTCCCAAAAGGGACTCGGGGCGGTGTACAGTCAGTACATAAAAGATACATAGATAAATCAATACTCAGATATTTAAATACATAAATAGTTAAATACTTAGATATTAGATGGAGGAGGTTAAAAGAACTGTACAGTAAAGTATTTAAAATACAATCTTTAAAAAGACCCCTAAAAAATACCCCAAAGAGTTAAATTTAAAATGGTTCCCCAAAAATACCAATTAAAATATATCTGCCAGGGTTAGGGTTAGTTACGCCCGCACTGAGCGCTCAGGGCACGGGAGGGCAGGGCAGGGCAGGGCAGGGGAAGGCAGGGGAGAGGAGGGCACGGGAGGGGAGGGCAGGGCAGGGGAGGGCTTACCTGAAGTGGAAGGTGCCTTCTCTCTGGCCAAAGCCGCTGCCGGGCACCACGCAGATGCCGGTCTCCTCCAGCAGCTGGAGGCAGAAGAACATGTCGGGCGCCTGGGCCTGGGCCTGCAGGAGGGCGGGGGGGGGGGAGAAGGGGGGTTCCATTAACTGATGGAAAATAAGGTTGCAGGGGGGCTCATGGTGGACGCTTTGAAGCCCCGGAGACCCAAACCATCCACGGGGGGGTCAGAAGGGCTCTGGCCAAGAGCTGCTTTTTCAGGAGGCAAACTGGACGTTGCTCCCCCTTTTTCCTTCACAGAGTCTGCCTCATTTGCATACTTTCCCCCAATCATCCGGCTCCTCTTTTGACCCACCTCGGAAGGAGGGAAGGCTGAGCCAGTCAGGATCGAACTGCTGACAGCGGGCAGTCAGCCTGCAACACTGCACTCTAACCACTGGGCCCCCAAGTCAAGAGGGCGGAAAACCCCCACACCCTTGAAGGCCCCTCCCCTTGTACCACTTGGCTCATGCAGCAGCCATCTTGACTTTTCCGACCTTCCCCTGGTCGGCCCTTGTCCCCCTTCCTTGTCCCCCTGAGGAGAAGATGGGCCCCGCCTGTCCTCCCCTCCCTCCCTCCCTCCCTCATTCTTCCGGGTCCTTCCCCATCCGTGCAAAGGAGCTCCTCCTCGCTAGGGGCCCCACCCAACCTCCCCCGGGGCTCCCGCAGGCTGCAAACCCACCTGCTCTGCCCCCCCCCCTCTGCAAACGTCAAACCCACGGGGGGCCCACCTTACCTGAGCCTCCTGCACGGCTCGAACGGGCAGCTCGATCCGGGGAAAGGCGTACATGGCCCCCTGCACCGGGTTGCAATGGATCCCGGGCGCCCGGTTGAAGATCTCCTGGGTCAGCCGGGCCTTCCTGGCCAGAGCGCCCAGCACAGCGGCCTTTTCCTGCAGGCGAGGGGGGAGGGGTTGGAATCGCTCTTAGCTCAACTACCACGCGGGTCTTTAATGCCCACAGCACCCCCCACACACACACGCACACATTGGATTCAGAGGCTCCGAAGCCCCCGCTTAGCTTAGCATGATGTGGGAGCCCACTACGGGAAGCCTAATCAGCTCAACTCGGGGTGGGTCCCATCTTGCAATTTTAGGAGTTGTGGACTTCATCTCCTAGAATTGCCCAGCCAGCACTGATGATGTAACCTAGCTGGGTGATGAAACGTCTGCAAGAAAATAACCAAGCTCAGAGAGCACCAAGGACCCCAAAGTTATCATCTTCGTCCTCCTCCTCCTCTCCCTTCTAGAACTGATGATGTTACCCAGCTGGGTAATGAAACATCTCCAAGAAAACCCCCAAGTTCAGAGAGCACCCGGGACCCCCTCAGGGGGCTCCACAATGGCTTTGCAGCCTGCCAGAACAGGGCAGGGGGCTACAAGCAGGCCTGGAGACTCCGAAGCCCCCCACCCCCCTCTTCCTGCTCTGAGCATAAAAGAAAGCCTCCCGTATTCTCCTCATCCTTTTTCATGCCTGCGTTTAGCTAATTTCTCGGGCCGCCCTTCGCACGATCAGCTCTGGGCGGCTAGTGAGACATTTGACAAAAGCAACCCAAATGAAGGGCCAGAAAGCCCCCCCGGATAGACCCTCCTGTCCTGCTGGCCCCATTTCTGGGCAAAACGTTCTGATTTCTCCCTTTGGCGTTAAATGACACAACAGCAGGGATCCAATCCTTTTGGGGGGAGGAAGGAAGACACGCAATGCCGAAGAAGAATCTGTTGCACTCTCAGCAGGAAAGAGGCCAAGCTTCACAGTCACAGTGGCCATCTTGACTTTTTTGCCCTTCCCCGCGGCTGGGGATGCGGAGAGGGGACTCAAGGCCAAAAGGGAAGCTTTCCCAGGTGGGCTTCCCTTCCTTCCCCCTCCAGATGGAAATAGGCCTCGTTCAAAGAAAAATCCAAAACTCACGCGGTGCATTATACATATATGCTCCTCGACTTACAACGGTTCACTTACTGACCATTCGAAATCACAACCTCACTGACAACAGTGACCTATGACCATTTTGCACACTTACGACCCTTGCAGCCTCCCATGGTCACGTGATCAAAACTCAGAAGCTTGGCAACTGACTTGTACTTATGACAGTCTCAGGGTCCTGGGGTCACGTGATCCCCTTTTGCAACTGCCTGACCAGCAGAGTCAATGGGGAAGCCAGATTCACTTAACGACCGTGTTCCTCACTTGACAACTGCAGTGATTCACTTAACAACAGTGGCCAGAAAGGTCATAAATAGAGGCAAAACTCACATCAAATGTCTCACTTAGCTCAATTGTGGTCATAAGTCAAGGACTCCCTGTATGTGCCACTATCCCCACTCTCATGTCCTCTAGATCTGTGGGATAACAACGTCCACAATCCTCAGACGGTGCTAGATGTGCATGATGGGTATTGTAGTAGTTCAGAGATCTGGACTCAGGAAGTCCAACATCAAACACAAAATACAGGCAGTCCTCAACTTATGACCACAACTGGGATCAAAATTTCCATGGCTAAGCGAGGCAGTCTTTAAGCGAGTTGCACACAATTTTACGATTGGGGGGGGGTTAAGCCAATCGCGAATGGTGTTGCTTGTCCGGAGTTGGCTGGGGAGGGGGCGAACGGCCATCACGTGACCGGCAACTTTTATAAACACCTGCCAGTTTGTCATGGTGATTCTGTGGGTGCTGCGACAGTCATACGTGCGAGGACTTGAGTCATGCCACTTTTTTTCAGAGCTGTTGAACAGCCATTAAACGAATCGTCGTAAGTTGAGGACTACCTTTGTGGGATCCAGCAGATGTTCTGGATCTTTTAACCACCTTACTACAACCAATTCCTTGGCGTCAGTAAGAGATGGGGCCCCCCACTGTTCCCCCCACCCCCACCCCATTTGCCCCCCTGCCTCTTCTGAACTCACCTGGCTGAACTGCTGGTAGGAGGGGTCTCCTGGCTGGGGCCGGTTGACCACGGCGTCCAGGAGAATCTGGCCAGTCACAGGTGGGCATAAGCGGACGGAGACCAGCTTGGTCAGCTGTTGCTGGACTACAGGGTCCATATTAATGACTTCCATGTAACCTCCACGGAAACCACACCTGGCCAGGTACAGATACAGATTAACAGAGTTGGAAGGGACCTTGGAGGTCATCTAGTCCAACCCCTCCCTCCCCTCAACCAGCAAGAGACCCTACTCCATTTCTGACAGATGGCAATCCAGTCTTTTCTTGAAAGCCTCACGTGAGGAAGCTTCTGAAGGCAACTTCTGTTCCCTGGGTTGATGGTTCTCCCTGTCAGGAAATCCCTCCTCATTTCCAGGTTGAATCTCTCCTTGTTCACATTTCCATCCATTCTTCCCTGTCTGGCCTTGAGCTTGAGCTTGAGCCCCTTTCTCCTCTCCTGGGCAGCCACTCAACTATTGGAAGGCTGCTCTCCTGTCTCCCCTGGTCCTTCTCTTCTCTAGACTAGCCAGGCCCAGTTCCTTTCACCTGCTCTTCATATGTTTGAGCCTCCAGTCCCCTCATCATCCTGGTTGATGTTCTCTGCACTTTTTCCAGAGTCTCCACACCTTTTTTATACTGCGGTGACGAAAAAAAGCTAAGTCCAGAGGAGATGAAGGCTTGGTGAGCAGAAACCAAAGTCTTAAAGGCATGTCCTGCGTTTCCTTGTCTCACCAGCAGGAGACGACAAAGACCAGAAGGAAACCCAAAGGTTTCTTACTTTCTTTTTCCTTTCAAAACTTTTCGCTTCCCATCCGAGAAGCTTCTTCAGTTCTGACATCCAAGAAATTTCAATCTGTATAGGGTCTCCTTGAGAAGAAGGGAGTTGAATTAGAAGTCCTCCAAGGTCCCTTCCAGCAATATTCTGAATTAAATGTCTTCAGTTAAAATTCTTCAGTTAAAAGCTTCTTCGATTAGAAGCAAAAACACTTTTTTTTTTAAAAAAAGAGCACCCAGTTGCTTTTGGTCCAATTGGCCAGTTGTTCCATGATCGCCATTCTAACTGAAGAAGTTAGAAGATGTTAGAACTGAAGAAGCTTCCTGGATGAGAAGCGAAATGTATTCAAAGTGGAGGGGGGGAACCGAGACAGTCCAGTTTTTCCTTTTGGAAAAACCCCTTTGGGTGACCTGGAGAATGGAGAAGCTCACAGACCTCAAGAAGGAAAGCCAACCAGCCCCTGCTACTCACTCGCCCATGAAGCCCTTGGAGATGGAGTGGAAGGAGGCCAGCTCCACCGCTTCCGAGTACTTGGGACCCATTTCAAAAAGGACCTTCTTGAAGGAGTGGAACTGGGAGCCCTCCGCGTAGACGTTGTCCTGGTACACCTGGGGGTGGAGGAGAAACCAGGGGTGAAATCCAGCAGGTTCTGGAGAACCAGTAGCGGAAATTCTGAGCAGTTCTGGAGAAGCGGCAAATGCCACCTGTGGCTGCCCCCCCCCCCCCGCCAGTGGGGAGGGAATGGGGATTTTGCAGTAGCCTTCCCCTGCCAGGCCCACTAAGCCACGCCCAAGCCACGCCCACCAAGCCGCACCACGCCCACCAAGCCACACCCACAGAACCGGTAGTAAACAAAATTGAATTCCCCCAGTGGGAAAAGGCAGGTGTGGTTGGGAGGCAGCAGGGAAATTTATTTATTTATTTATTTATTTATTAGATTTTTAGACCGCCCCCTCTCCCAGAAAGGGACTCGGGGCGGTGTACAGTCAATACAAATAAAATCAGTCATAATAATAAAATACATTTAAGATACATTTGGAGGGGGAGATAGGCTGTACTAAGAAATAAATATATTCTAATCCTAAAAACATCCCAATTAAAACCCCAAACCCAATTAAAATAAAATAAATCCCCGGGAGGTAAAACTAAGAAAGTGCCAGGCCAGCTGATTGAAATAGGTGAGTCTTTAACTTTTGCCGGAAGGAACGGAGGTCGGTGGTAGTTCGAATGTCTGGGGGGAGGTCATTCCAGAGGGTTGGGCCCATCACAGAGAAGGATCTACTCCTAGGTGTCGCCCGCTGGCATTGCCTAGCAGACGGCACCAGGAGGAGCCCCTCCCTGTGTGAGCGGATAGGTCGCAGGATAGGATAAATCTCACCTGGGGCCCCGAAATGGAGGACCCACTTCAGTCCCAGACTTTTTCCAGGTGTTTTCAGTTAGAATCTCCTGATCCCTGACTGGGCGGACTGGATCTGGTGGGCCCCATCCTCCAGGGAGCTGAGTGGGCACAGAGACTCTGCACCCGCTTCTCCCCCTCCTCCTCCTGGCTCAAGGGCCCCACCCTGCAGGGGGAAGGGTTTGGGGGGGAATGGCTCAGTTCTGGGGGGCAGGAGAGACATTTTACCTCATCGGCCATGAGGAAGAGGCCTTCTTCCCAAGCAAAGTGGATGACCTCCTCGATGCATTTGCGGCTCTGGACTTGACCTGCGGGGAGAAGAAGGAGAGGCAGGAAGAGACTGGCTGAAGCAGGGCCTCTGCAAGAAGGACTCCGGGCCTCGGGAACGGAGAAGGGAAAGGACTCCCCCAGAAATCAGCCTCAGCCCAGCGCTGAGTCTTCGGAAGGAAGGAAGGAAGGAAGGAAGGAAGGAAGGAAGGAAGGAAGGAAGGAAGGAAGGAAGGAAGGAAGGAAGGAAGGAAGGAAGGAAGGAAGGAGGGCCTGTTCCCCAAAAAGGAGAATGTGGTGATTTTCTTGTAGACGTTCCATGACCTGACTAGGTAACATCATCAATGCTAGAAGGGGGTGGAGTTTGCAAAGGAGGAGGACTGTGGGGTCCTTGGAGTTTTCTGAGCTTGGTGGTTTTCTTGTAGAAGTTTAATTACCCAACTAGTAACATCATCAGTGCTAGAGGGGAATGGAGTTTGCAGGAAGGAGGAGGAGGAGGAGGAAGAGGAAGAGGAAGGAAGAGTGTGCAGTCCTTGGTGCTCTCTGAGCTTGCTGGCTTTCTGACAGACGTTTCGTGAGCTGACTAGGGAACATCATCAGTGCTAGCTGGGTTTGTAAAGAGGAGGCGGAAGAAGAATTCTGGCGTATTCGATGCTCTCTGAGCTTGGGGGTTTTGTTACAGGCTTTCATCACCCATCTAAGTAACACCATCAGTGCTAGAGGGAAGACCTTCGGGACCCCCACCTAAAGTAGCCAGGGGACGTCCAGACTCCGAGAGCTGCCAGGGCCTCCCAAAGGCCTCTTCCACCAGCGAGAGCCCTGCCTCCTCCAGAGCTTTCCAGGGTGGCAGCAGCTCCTGGGTGACCTTGGTGGGTTTTTTTTTTAATGCCTGAATTTCCAACCAGCCTTTGATAAGGTTCTCTTGAAGGACTCCGGAGTCCACTTGGCTCACGGGTTGTTTGCACAAGTCCCCTGTGCTGATTTGGACTCCCTCCTGGTCCTTCTCCGTCTCACCCGAGGGCAGAGGAGAAGAGGGGCTGCCAACTGCCCACCCCTCCCTTCCCTTCCCTTCCCTTCCAGGACAACCGACAAGGGTGTCGCCAACAGGGGGGAAGGAAGGGGGAAGGAAGAACTGGGCCAGGATATCACTCAACGTCAATCATTCTAAATGACTGTAAAACAATAGGATTTTTGTCAACCCCCTGAATGCTCCGCCTGATCCAGTTGTCTCGGCCGCAAAGGTTCAGTCGTTTCAGTCACAAACTGACTTCCGTGGAGCTCACTTCGTACTTCAGAGGTCCCGGGGGGGTTGGGGGGGGGCGTGCATAAGCCCACTAAGGGGCCTATCGTCCCTGTGGTGGCATTTTAGATTATTCCTGTTTTCGTTTCTCTTTGACAAATCACAATCAAGAAAAACAAACAAATATCCCGAAGGGGCCTGGAAAGGGAACGAGATCTTGCACCATATGCTAATGTTGCTTCCAGGTAGTCCTCAGCTTACGACCACGTTGGGGCCCAACGTTTCTGTTGCCAAGCAAGGCAGTTAAGCAACCTTTGCCCCAGTTTATGACCTTCCTTGCCAAAGTTATTAAGTGAATCGCTGCAGGGGTTAACTTAGCAACCTAGTTCCCCACTGATTTTGCTTCTCAGAAGACTGCAAGAAGAGATCACAGGATCCCCGGGACAACCGCCATAAGTACACGCCAGTTGCCGAGCGTCTGAATTTTGATCACGTGAACACAGGGATGCTGCAAGGGTCGTAAGTGTGAAAAACCGTCCTGTCACTTTTTTCAGCGCCATTGTAACTTTGAACGGCCACTAAATGAACGGTTGTAAGTCGAGGACTCCCTGTAGTTAAATCGTGGTTCCGTGTCTGTTTGCAAATGGAGCCCACTGTCCCTTGTTGATGGTCCATGGCAGATTGTGGGCTCAGCAAGGATTTCTCTTGTGCTCCTGGGACCTCCTGGGGCTACTCTGAAGTAGGAGCCCCTGCTTGGCTCCCCTTGGGAGTTCCCCCTCCCAGCCCCTGAAAGCTCCCGGGGTCTCCTTGGACCTCCTTGGAGCGGAAGGGAAGGAAAGGGGGAATCAAGTCTTCCAGGAAAGGCAGCCCCCCCCCCCTTCCTGGGAGGGAGGGAGGGAGTCTAATTCAGGGGTGTCAAACCCAATTTCATGGAGGGAGGCATCAGGGTTGCGTTTGACCTGGGGGAGGGCAGGGGGGGCATGGCCGGGGGGGGGTGTAGGCAGCTCAATGTTACTCGTTTTGGGGGCACCTGTGCTGGCTAAGGCAGGACCCTCCCTCAGACCCTCCCTCTCCTTCCTTCCTTCCTTCCTTCCCTCTTCCTTCTCCTTTCTTCTTCCTTTCCCTCTTCCCCTCTTTCCTTCTTTTCCTTTCTCTTTCTTCCTCTTTCCCTTTCTCCTTCCCTGTCCCTTCTTCCATGAAACATTTCCCCTTTTCCTTCCTTTTCAGCTTCTTCTGCTAGTCTTCTGCCTGGGAAAACAGAGCTTGGGGAGGGAGCGGGGCGGATGGGCAAGCTCCATTTTTGCTGGTCCTTTGGTGTCTCCAGGGCCAGATCCAAGCACCCCACAGACCGCACCCAGCCCTCAGGCCTTGAGGTTGACACCCCTGGTCTAATCCCAGCCTCCTAAGATCCTCCCAGCAACGACGCCTTGACTTCTGCAGGAGACAGGGGCCCAGCAGGCCAGGGGCTCCTCAGAGGCTGAGGGGGACCACAGACCAGGTGCCCCTTCCGGGGAGAAACGGGGGGCCCGAGTGCCACGGTTATGGGAAAGTGCCTTCCACACCCCTCCAACAAGGCCTGGCCAAGGCTGCCCCTGAGTCCCTTGAGAGGCCCCCCTGGAGCTGCCTGGCGCTGGGGCCGCCATACCTGTGGGGTTGCCCGGGTTGATGACGCAGAGAACCCGCGGCCGGCAACGCCTCCGAGCCTGGCCCAGCGCCCTCCGCAGCTCCTCGATGCTCAGAGCCCAGCAGTTGTCCTCATCCAGGTAGTAGTTGATCTGCTGCGCGTTGAGCTCTGCCAGGGTGGCTGAGTAGAGCGGGTATTGGGGGATGGGAATCATCACGCCTGTCCGGGAAGACCCCTCCCCTGAGACCAGCAGCTTCAGGACCGCCTGAGGAAGGAAGACAGAGGGGCTCAGCCACACCAGCCTTTGGGCTCAGGTCGCCTAGCAAAGGAAAGGACTGTGGGGGGGGGGGACGTGATAGCAGTGCTCCAATATTTGAGGGGGCTGCCCCAAAGAAGAGGGGGCTCAGCCTGTTCTCCAAAGCCCCTGAGGTCAGGACAAGAAGCAATGGGCGGAAACACATCAAGGACAGAAGCAACCTAGAAGTAAGGAGAAACTTCCTAACCGGGAGGACAATTAACCAGTGGAACAGCCTGCCACCAGAAGGTGTAGGTGCTCCATCGCTGGAGGCT
Organism: Natrix helvetica; assembly: GCF_964273705.1. Classification (NCBI taxonomy): domain Eukaryota; kingdom Metazoa; phylum Chordata; class Lepidosauria; order Squamata; family Natricidae; genus Natrix; species Natrix helvetica. Next base: position 171,496,922 of record NC_138550.1, on the reverse strand, counting down.
TTTAAGAAGAGACTCCAGAACGGAAGAAGCTTCTTGGAGGAGAAGCAAAACGTCTTCAGAGAAAACCCAGAAAGTCCAGTTGCCTCTTGAGAGGAAAAGAAAAAGCCCCTTCGGGACCACCAGGACCGGATGGCTGGGAATCCCCACTGACTTTAATTGCCAGAAGGCTGCCCTACAGCCCTCATGAAATGGGAAGGGGAGGGGAGGCATTCTGGTGCCCATCAAGGTGGGCAGGCAGCCATGACAACTTCTCCACTTGAGAGCCTCCTCCAGGCTTAGCAGCTCTCAGTCCCCCACCTGCTCGGGGGTCCTGGGCAAGGCCCTCTCCCTCCCTCGGCTGCCCTGCTTCTGCCAGGAGACGGAGGGTGCCAGGAATAAGGACAAAGGGGGCTTTGTGTAGTTGGTGCCATGCCCGGCAAGGCGAGCTGCAAAGGGGTTCTGCCAGGGGAGGGCATTGGAGGGGGGCTCCCCGTGACTCAAGAGGAGGAGGAGGAGGAGGAGGGGCTGCAATTCTGGATTGTAATTCTCTTACGCCTGCTAGCCTCAGTCCTAGCACTGACGATGTTACCCAGTTGGATCGCGAAACGTCTCCAAGAAAACCACTAAGCTCAGAGGGCACCAAGGACCCCACAGTCCTCCTTCCTCCTCTTCCTCCTCTCCCCCATTCTTCTTCTTCTCCTTCCTTCCGCAAACTTCCTTCTAGCACTGACGAGGTGACCCAGTTGGTTCATGAAAGGTCTCCAAGAAAAAACCCACCAAACTGACTGCGCACTAGGACACCCCCCTCCCCCCCCCGAGAAATCTTTCTTCCCTTCGGTCCTTTGGCGCCCCCTGAATTCAGCTGCCCCACCCCACTTTCCACAGTGGCTCCCCAGGGCTTGTGCTCCTTACCACAACAGCGCTGCTGGCCCCCGTAGACAGGTAGATATTCTGTGGGTCAGAGGGGATTCCCCCGTCTCGGCACTGGATGAAGGCAGCCACATCCTGACGGATGAGATCAATCCCAGGACTGGCACTGTAGGCCCCTGAAGGGGGGGGGGGAGAAAATGGGTGGGGGGTGAGGAGGAGGAGGAGGAGGAGGAGGAGGAGGAGGAGGAGGACTTGGCTCTGGTCTTAGGGGGCAGGGGGCGAAGGGGTTTAATGAGAGGAAGGGGCGTTTGCATCAGGGGTTAGGGTTAACTCATATTTGATGCGCAGCTTTATGTGGGGGGGCGCAAAGGGGGGGCAGGAATTTATTATTCTATTTATGCAATTTATAGCCCACCCCATTTATCTCAAGGGAACTTTGAGGGCCTATAAATTTTACAAAACAAGGGACACCCAAGGGCAATGCACCAAGAGGCCCTGCTGTCCTCCGGGAGCAATCGGTGGGATCCCACGCCCCCTCCTCGCCCCTCTTCAGGCCCCTTGCAAAGAGGACATCCCAAGGCTTGGGGGTCAATCCAAGCGCCCCCCACCCCAGGAATGCAGGAGATGCTTAATCCGGAGCTCCCCAAGAGCCTCCCCCACAACCAGTTGCTTTGACTGCCCCCACCCTCCGTATAGAGGGGCCAGGATCCAGGGGAAGCCCCCTCCCCATCTTTCCTCCAGATCAGGGTTGGGGTTACCCCACCCCACCCCGAGGGATGTCCAGGCACTCACCAATGCTCTGCCCTCCGCACGCGGCCAGGAGCCTCTGAGCTTTCTGCTTTGCATCTTCAGGAAAATCGGGGGAATTCAGGAGGTCAGGATACATGCAGAGGGCGCTGACCTGTTGGGGGGAGGAATTAGGGTGATGCTGCAGCCCCCCCCCCACTGCCTCACCATCCCTCCCCCCCACTTCCCTTCCCCCCCAGGTCTCAGACTCGAGCTGCTTGTGGGCTTTCTGCACATGCCCAGAGTCCCTCTGCTCCTCGTTCTGTTCTCCCAGGTCCCGGGTTTGTCCGGGTCAGTGTGGGGCTCTGGGAAATGGGGCTAAGCCTGAGCAGGTGGGGCTTTCCACTCCTGCCCCCTCCCTGCCTGGGCATACCTGGCGCAAGAAAGTGATGGGCTTCTGCCCCATAGCTTGAGCATCCCCGATGTTGGCTGCAATCACTTCCGTGAAGGGTTTCTCCACCCCCTGCAAGGAAGGAGATTAAGGCTGAAGTGGAGACTGAGACAAAACAAGAATCAGGATTAAGGTTCATTTTTATTGTCGTTTTCCTCTACAGGTAGTCCTCAATTTACAACGGTTTATTTAGTGACTGTTCAGAGTTACAACGGCATTTGAAAAAAAAGTGACTTATCACCATTTTTTACACTTATGATCATTGTTGCAGCATCCCTGCAGTCACATGATAAGAATTCAGACATTTGGACACTGACTCATATTTATGACGGTTGTCGTGTCCCGGGATCACAGGATCCATTTTTGTTACCGTCTGACAATCAAAATCAACGGGGAAGCCGGCTTCACTTAACGACTGTGTTACTAACTTAACAACTGCCATGATTCTGTGGCAAGAAAGGTGGTAAAATGGGCCGAAACCCACTTAACAACCGTCTTGCTTAGCAACAGAAAGTGTGGGCTCAATTGTGGTCATAACTCGAGGTCTACCTACAATAGGGAATTCCAGTTTTGCTGGCTGGGGAATTCTGGGAGTCCACGAGTCTTAAAGGGGCCAAGGTTGCCCTCCCCCCCCCCCGGGTGATATAAGGCATTCAATGGAGAACTAAGCCTGGAAGCCGGTAAGAGGAAAGAGAGGCAAACAGAGGCTCCGTGGCAGGCTTCCCATATCTGAGGGGCTGCCCCAGAGAAGGGGGTCCCCCTGTTCCCCAAAGGACCTGAAGACAAGATGAGAAGCAACGGATGGAAACTCCCCAAGGAGAGGAACTTCCTAACACTGAGAACAATTAACCAGTGGAACCACCTGCCACCAGAAATTGTGGATGCTCCATCACTGGGAGGTTTTCAAGAAGCCATTTGCTCTCTGAGCAGGGGGTTGGACTAGAGGACCTCCAAGGCCCCTTCCAACTCTGACACTCTGACTTCCTTTCCCACCTCAAGGTCAGCCTCAGCCTCTCCCCCGTCCTTGGCTGCCCTTGCAGGCCTCCTTATCGCCTGGGAAATGATGGCACAGCATCTGCCTCAAAGTTAAGGCAGTTTCTCCGTCATCGATTTTCTCACGGGGGGGGGGGGGGCTGCATGGCTCCTCTCCCCTCACATAGACTTGGAGGCAGAAGGCAACAATAACAGTGTAACAGAGTTGGAAGGGACCTTGGAGGTCTTCCAGTCTGCCCCCCCCAACCCCCTCCCCGCTCTATACCAGAAGTGCCCAATCTTTGGAACTTTAAGGCCCGTGGACTTCAACTCCCAGAATTCTTCAGACCTATGCCATCCCACCTACAACCTCTGAAGGCCAGCTGGTCCACTGTTTAATTATTCTATCACGAAATGTCCCCTTAATTCCAGGCTGCTTCTCTCCTTGATTAGTTTCCACCCATTGCTTCTTGTTCTACCCTCAGGTGCCTTGGAGAATAGCTTGACCCCAAATCTTCTTTGTGGCAGCCCCTGAGAGATTGGAAGACTGCTATCATGTCTCCCCTTAATTCTTCTTTTCATTCAACTAGACATACCCAGTTCCTGCAACCGTTCCTCATATGTTTTAGCCTCCAGTCCCCTAATCCTCTTGGTTGCTCTTCTCTGCACTCTTTCCAGAATCTCCACATCCTTCGTGGCAACCAAAACTGGACACGGTACTCCAGAATGAGAATCAGAATCAGAATCAAGCAGGAAAGGACCGTAGAGGTCTTCTGGTCCAGCCCCCTCCTCAAGAAAGAGACCCCATACCATTTTAGACAAATGGTCATCGCTTCTTTAAAAAACCTCCAGTGATGAGCCAGCCACAACTCCTGTTCCACTGGTGAATCGCCCCCACTGGTAGGAAGTCTCTCCTTAATTCCAGGCTGCTTCTCTCCTTGATTAGTTTCCATCCATTGCTTCTTCTCCTGCCTTCAGGGCCTTTGGAGAGTAAGGACCTCTTTGGGCCAGGCCCTCAAAGTCTCTCAACTCTTGTCTTCCCAGGGCAGAATAAAGCAATAGTAACGTGGATGAATGCTCATTTTGTGGAGTTGCCTATATTAATGGGAATTGTAGTCCCTGGATATCTGGACAGACAGACGTGCTGGACCAACTGCCCAGGACCAATCGACCTGACGGTCTGGAGGTTTGAGATGCTCTGAGGGCCAGGCCAGGCTCATCCCAGCCACCCCAACTCAGAGAAAACCCACCCCCCCAAAAAACCCTCCAAGCCTTCTCCATGAGCGGTCAGTCTGACTCTGCCGTCTAGAAAGCGGAGTCTTCCGAAATGAGGCCAAGAGGTCCTCGAGAAGACCTCAAGAGGCCGCAGGTCTGGAGCCACCGAGACAACTGGCTGATGACCCAACAGATGGACTTAGGAGGAAGCCTTCCAGGTCACCCTGGGGCAGGAGAGCTGAACGGTGGAACAGACGTTGCCTCCAGAAGTTGTGGGTGCTCCGTCACGGGAGGTCTCCAAGAAGACACTGGACAGCCACTTATCTGAAGTGGTTGAGGGTCTCCTGCTTGGGCAGGGGGCTGGACTAGAATAGAATGAGAGAGTTGGAAGGGACCTTGGAGGTCTTCTAGTCCAACCCCCTGCCTAGGCAGGAGACCCTATGCCGTTTCAGACAAATGGCTATCCAACATCTTCTTAAAGACTTCCAGTGTTGGGGCATTCACAACTTCTGGAGGCAACTTCTGTTCCACTGATTAATTGTTCTCACTGTCAGGAAGTTTCTCCTCAGTTCTAAGTTGCTTCTCTCCTTGATTACCAATATCAATCAGAATAGAGGTGGAAGGGCCCTTGGAGGTCTTCTAGTCCAACCCCCTGCTCAAGCAGGAGACCTTATACCATTCCAGCCAAGTCTTTTTAAAAACATCCAGTGATGCATCGCCCACAACATCTGGAGGCAAGTTGTTCTCCTGGTTGATTGTCCTCCCCATCAGGAAACTTCTCTTTAGTTCTAGGTTGCTTCTCTCCTTGCTTAGTTTCCATCCAAGGTCCCTTCCAGCTCTGTTCCGTTTGAAGCCCAGGAAGAAGACTGCCCTTCCTTCCAGAGGGCCCCTTCACTGCTGGCATCCCATAATCTGAGAGCGTCTTCAGGCCTTGGGTGGCAAAGCGCTTCCAACCCACCTACCTCCCCGTCCTGCCTTGGCCCAGGTCACAATCCTGGCCTCCTTTGAGAAGCCGAGGCCCCTCCTGGGCTTTGGAGGTCCTTTTCCTTCAGCTTCGTCAGTGAGCATCAAGCAGATCCTGCTTTGCAGCTGGTGCTCGCTTTACGACCACAACTGAGCCCAAAATATTGATGCTAAGCAAATGACAGGCGTTCTGTGATTTTTTTGTTCCATTTTACAACCTTTCGTGCCACCGTTGTTAAGCGAATCAGGGCAGTTGTTAGGTAGTTAAGTCAATCGGCCGTCCCCCTTGACTGTCAGAAGGTCGCAAAAGGAGATCACGTGACCCCGGGACACGGCGACCGTCATAAATGTGAGTCGGTTGCCAAGAGTCCCAAATTTGATCATGTGGCCATAAGGATGCAGAGACGGTCGTAAGTGGGGAAAACGACCACAAGTCACTTTTCTCAGGGATATTGTAACTTCAAATAGTCCCTGAATGAACTGTTGTAAGTGGAGGACTCCCTGAATTCCAGGACGGTCGAGAAAAAAACTGCCCAGAATCATTTTGGGTGAGTGTGATGGGCAGGATGTCAATTTAATAACTAAGCTAAACTAAATTAAAATTAAACTAAATTGAACACTAAAGTAAAGTAAAGTAAAGTAAAGTAAAGTAAAGTAAAGTAAAGTAAACTAAACTAAACTAAACTAAACTAAACTAAACTAAACTAAAGCCAATAAATGAAGAAAACCACTAAGCCCTCACTTTCCAATCTTCAGACTCATGAACAGGCAAGTGATCTAGTCAGTTGCCCAGCTTACCTGCATCAGCTCCTTCTTCAGCTGGTTGGCCCGGGCAACGATGGGTCCCCGCACGGCGTACTCCACCATCCGGACATGGGGGTTCATGGACTCCAGAGTCAGGACTCGGTCCTTGGCCATCGTCCGGCTGTCCGCCATGCCCAACTGCTCCGCCTGCCGCCGCAGCGCCCTGGAAGGCAAAGGGGGTTCAGGGCTGAGGGTGAAGGGGGGCGCCAGGCAGAGTGGCCCCCTCACCCGGACCCCGGGGAGCCTGCTGCTCAGGGCAGCCCTGGGAAAGGGGAGCCCCGGCATTAGCCCCAACTCTGCAGCAGCTGCACGGAGAAGAGATGGATCCCGGCTGGGGGAGGGGAAGGCGGGATCCAGTCCACAGGTGGCTAAAGTCCCTCCCTTCCCAAGTGGCTGGGGATTTGGGGGGGAGGGGCTCAATCTCAACCAAGGGGAGGGGCAGCCCTGTCCTTTCCCAGCCTTGGGCTCAAGGTTCCCATCCCTCCTCCCTGCCCCACCCTGCCCCCCAGCAAAAGGAGGGACCCACCGGTCTCCCAGGGAAAAGCCGAGCAGCTGCTCCCACATGGGAAGAGAGGGGAGGGCGCTGCTCCTTTTAACCAGGGGGGGGGAGGGAAGGGACTGGCCGGAAGAAAGAAGGGCTTTGTGCAGGAGCCTGAAAAGACCTGGCCCTCGCACTGGCCAGAGCAACAATGACACCCGGAACAAAGCCAAGACGGGCTGTCCCACCGAGGCTCTGCCTGCCGACTGCGGGCAGGATGCCCAGGTGGCAGAGAGGGAGGGAGGGAAGGGCTGGCCGGCTGCCTCGCCCTCACTTGCACCCGGGGGGGGGGAGGGGCAGAGGAGGGATGCCAGGGCTGAGCACCCCTGAAGAGCAGCAGCCGAAAGGCTCGGCCAGGAGGCTCCTCCACCCACCCACCCCCAAAACTGCCTTCCTGGTACTCTAAATCTCCCCCCTTAAGAACAAGTGGCATCTGGGCACTGCCAGTTGCTGGCAATGGCTGAACCCCATCTTGCCCCAAAGGCTGCATTTTATTTGTGTTTATATTTATTTATTTTTTTGTTTGGTGTTCTGCATTGTATTGTGCTGTATTGTGTTGGTTGCATTGTATTGTACAGGTAGTCCTCGATTTACAACAGTTTAGTGACTGTTCAAAGTTACAACAGCACTGAAAAAAGTGACTTATGACCAGTTTTCAGAGTTCTGACTGTTGCATCATCCCTGTGGTCACGTGATCAAAATTCAGCCAGTTGGCAACTGACTCATGTTTATGACGGTCACAATGTCCTGGGGCCACAAGCAGACACCCTGCAGAGAAGCTGAGCTCCAACCCCCCCCCGACTCCCCCTGATCTTGCTGGGCTTCTGGGAGGACAGATTCCACCTGCAGCCCATCCTGTGAGGGGTGGAGGCCCCAGGGGGGCTTCTTCCAAAAGGCAACTGGGCTTCCTTGCTTCTTTGAAAAACTTTCGCTTCTCCTCCAAGAAGCTTCCTCAGTTCGTCGTTCAGTTCTTCGTGGATGAGAAGCGAAACCACTTCAAAAGAAAGCAAGAAAATCCAGTTTCCGTTTGGAAAAGGCCCCCTGGGGACAACCGTCACCTGGACGATGGAGAAACTCCAGGGAGACTGAGGGGTGCAAGGGGCATCTAGAAGCCCCACCTCCCCCTTCTGGTGGGCAACCCCCCCTCCCTTTGCATCAAGCACAGCACGGGATCAATCAACCACAAGACAGCTGGGAGGGACCTTGGAGGTCTTCTAGTCCAACCCCCTGCTCAATCAGGAGACCCCACACCAAAACCCCCGTGACGGAGCACCCACAACTTCCACTGGTTAATTGTCCTCGTTATTAAGAACTTTTTCCTCAATTCCAGCTTGCTTCTCTGCTTGGTCAGTTTCCACCCGTTGCTTCTTGTCCTGCCTTCAGGGGCTTTGGAGAAGAGCTTGACCCCCTCTTCTTTGGGGCAGCAGCCCCTCAGATATTGGAATATTTCTATTGTGTGCCCTCCTTTCTCCAGAGTAGGCATACCAAGTTCCTGCAATTCTGGGTGCGTTTGTCTCCAGGCCTTTAATCATCTTAGTTGCTCTTCTCTGAACTTTTTCCAAAGTCTCCCCATCATTTTTTGTAATGGGGTGAGCAAAACTGGATGCCGGATTCCAGATGCGGCCAGGGAAATATTTCCCATGGGCACCTAGAATACATGCACTATTTCCTGGAATCCACACAGTCTACCCAGATCCATGCAGGGTCCCCGTCCTGCCCATGGGGAGATCCTCACGAAGAGAAGCCGTTTGTCGGCATTCACGCTTGACTTCCCTCGCGCCTTGCACAGCCCTGCGTGTTGTGTATGCCGCTAAAGGTGAGCCAGGCGCCCTTAAACGGCCCAGGTTGGCCAAGAAGGTGGCTTTGCAGGTGCCAAGATAAAGGCCTCCCTGGCAGGTCACCTCCAAGGAAACGGTCACCCTTGGGGAGATGAGGGGGAGGCGGAGTGGCCCAGGGTGGGTCCCAAGCCAGCCGGGGCGATCCAGGAAATGTGATCCGGAGCTCCGTATGGCTGAATGGCACGGAGTCCCTGAGCAAACACACTCACCTGCAAACCTGAGGAACAGGTTGGGTCCTAAGCGGGGGTGAAGCCAGGACAGGGGAAGAGGCAGCCTCTGGCACGCCTATCAACGCTCAACTCACTGCAGGCTACCCCCCCCAAAAAAAATCTGGTGCCCTCCAGGCCTCCCTGAGCCGAGAGGGGCCCCTGTGGGTGGGCCGGTGGTCTCTGTGCAGAGCCCCAGATAAAAGAGGGGAGGAATCCACCAAAGAGCCCTTGGGGGGGGGGGGTTTGACTAGAACAGGGGTCTCCAGCCGAGGCCACTTTAAGACTTCTGGACTTCAACTCCCAGATTTCGCTGGCTGAGGAATTCTGGGAGTTAAAGACCACAAGTCGTAAAGTGGCCAAGGCTGGATAACCCTGGATGAGAAGACCTCCAAAGTCCCTCCCAGCTCTATTCCAATTGATTGATTGATTGATTGATATTGATTGATGGGAAGAAAGAGGAAGATCTCCAGACAGAACCCAGGGGAGGGGGCTTGCTCAGACCAGCAGGGGAGCAGGTGGGCAAAGACCTCCGAAGAAGGGTGGGTAGGGGACAACACCGGTTCCTCTCTTCATCACAAAGCCCCAGCAGATCTTCAGGCCTGCTACAGCAGGGAGTCCACCCCGAGAGGAGTCAAAAAAGTCAAGATGGCGGCCTTGCCTGGAGCCAGAAGTGAGTCCTAGCAGGTGTGGCCTCCGTCTCCATCCATCTCAGCTTTGGGCTTCCCTTGGTAGAAGCTGCCCAGCAGCTGGTTACGCTCCATGACAACCCTGGAGACCCTCAGTACAGGTAGTCCTCGACTTACGACCACATTGAGCCCAACATTTCCGCTGCTAAGCAAGACAATTGTTAAGTGAGGTTTTTGCCCCATTTTTTAATCTTTCCTGCCACCGTTGTTAAGTGAATCGCTGCAGTTAGTAATAGGGTTGTTAAGTGAATCAGGCTTCCCCACTGACTTTGTCAGAAGGTCACAAAAGAGGATCGTGTGACGCTGCAATCCTGCAACCGTCATAAGTATGAACCAATTGTCAAGTGTCTGAATTTTGATCACACGATCATTGGGATGCTGCAACGGTCATAAGTGTGAAAAATGGTCATAAGTTGTGATCATGCAGTGGTCACAATGCAGTATTACAGGTAAACTCTGCCCACCGCCAGCAGTTCAATCCTGACTGGCTCCAGGTTGACTCGTCCTTCCGTCCTTCCGAGGTGGGTAAAACGAGGCCTCCGACTGTTGGGGGGGAAGAGGAGGATATGGGCAACCGCTCAGAGAGGGCTGGAGAACGGGGCTGCTAAGTGCCAGAGGTCACTTTTTCCAATGCTGCTGTGACTTCAAACGGTCTCTAAATGAACTGTTGTAAGTTGAGGACTACCTGTGCTTCAGAAAGTAGCTGAGAGCCCCACCCTCGCCCCCAAGCCCAATTCCACCCCTGCCACCGGAAGGGTTTCTACCAAGGATGCCAGGATTTGGGCAATGAGACCCTTAGAAGGGAGACCCTCAGAGCTGCCTCCTTACCTGGCTGAGGTGAGGGAGCCGCAGAGCTTCTGGGCAAGGCTAAGCATGGCCGTCTCAACACGGCAGCCCCACGCCCGGCCTTCCCACCCTCGGGAGCTCAGCCAAATTCCTGGCCCAAGGCCACCGAGGTTCCCAGGCCGGCAGCTGCCTCGGCCTCCCCCCCCCCCCAAATAGGAAGCAAACCCCTCCTGAGAAGCTCCCAGCTCCTCCGGTGGGCACCCTGCTCAGCCCTGCCTTCCCTGTGCCCAGGCTGCCCACTCACGGGGGCAAAATAAGCCCAGTGTGTCCTCCGGCAGAGGTAAAAGGACAGAAAGGGCCTCACCTGGGGTGGGACCAGGTGCCATTAAAGGGGCAGGGGGAGGGCGGGGCAGGGGGAGGGGGGAGGGGGTCCAGGGGCATCCCTGTGCGATGCTGGCTGGGAAGAGAAGGGGGGGGGATGATGTGACGTTTCAGGAACTGAGCAAGTGCAAACCCCACTCCCTTCCAGCACTGATGATGCCACTTAGTTTGGTCATGAAACGTCTGCAAGAAAACCGCCAAGCAGGGAGAGAACCAAGAAGCTCACAGTCCTCCTCCTCTTCCTTCCCCTTCCTCTCCTCCTCCTCCTCCTCCCCACAATCCCCACTCCCTTCCAGCACTGATGAGGCTACGTGGTCGGGTGAGGAAAGGTCTCCAAGAGAGCACCAAGGGCCCCTCATTTCAACCCTCAGCTCCAAAGATTCTCCTTTATCAGGGCCATCAATTGTACCCAAAGGGACGGAATGGGGAGGGGCTCAGGGATGATTGGAAAAAAACAGATTATATCCCCCCCCCCAAAAGAGAGGTGGGGAAACGTCAAGCCAGGCAGCTCTCGAAGGGGATCGGCTGAGTCCTTTGCAATGCTGAGCCCTCCTCTGGCTCCTTGGGTGTGTAGGGGTGGGCACAATGTTGCTTGCCAGTAGAGGCGGTGGGCAGAAGGTGCTGGCAGGCCACGTGGCATGGACCCCTGGGGCCCGATGGGGGTCAAGAGAAGCCCAGGAGCAGAGCGTGTCCATCCTACCTTTGGCCCCCTCCCAGTTGGCAAGAAGTCACCAGAGCCTCTTCTTGGAGGGGGGGGTGCTGCTGGAGAGAGAGGGGAAGGCGTCCTGGGCAGGGCCCTGTCAGCCTGGCTGAGCTGCCTCCCCTGCTGGGCTGGGGGTGATAAGGAGCACGTCGGTCCTTGCCCAGCCGCTGCGGAAGCTCCCCACCCACTGCAGAGCTTCTGGTGGCCACGAAAGAAGCCTCGGGGGCTCTCTGGATTCTTATGCCAGCCTCTCTCGCCTGCTCTCGGGACGTTCCTTCAAACGGGCACTGCCAGCTGGCATCGGGCCCCGAAGGAGAAGCTGTTGGCTGGGAGGTGCCTGCATTTCTATCTATTTTATTATTTATTTTATTTTGTATTTTGATTTTACTTATTGGAATTGATACGCCCCCCCCCCTCATTTCCAGTGACTCTCAGACAGGGGCCTCCAGCCTTGGCAACCAGAGAAAGAGAACGTTTTGGGAAGAATATTTAGGAATGGGGGTGACGCAGCGAAGGGGAGCATGGAAAGCAATGCTTTAAAGCAGGGGTCTCCAGCCTTGGCAACTTTAAGCCTCGGCGGACTTCAACTCCCAGAATCCCCCAGCCAGCAAAGCAGGTTACCTAGTTGGGTCATGAAACACGTCTGCAAGAAATCAGCCCAGCGCAAAAGACACCAAGGACCCCACAGTCCTCCTCCTCCTCCTCTCCTTTCTCCTCCTCCTCCTCTCCTTTCTCCTCTCCCCCCTAGTGCTGATGATGTTACCTACTTCGGTTATGAAAGGTCTGCAAGGAAACCACCAAGCTCAGAGAGCACCAAGGACATACAGGCAGTCTTATCAATTTCCAGGGTCAGCCTGCCCCTCTCTAGGGATGCAGCTGACTAGCCTTCGAGGCCAGGGCTGTTTCCTAACAGGGTCATCCGTTTCCTTAGTCCGTAAACAGCCACCACCACCCCCGGTCAAGGACGACCAAACACCCGAGAAAGCAGCCAAACCCTCCTTCAACATTTTCCATGCCTCCACTTGTCGACCAGAAAAAAGTCTTGCCTGGTTTTGGTGTGTGTGTGTGTAAGAGAAAGAGAAAGAGAAAGAGAAAGAAAAAAAGGGAAAGACAGACAGACAAATGGAGGGAGGGATAAAGAGAAAGAAGGAGAAAGAGAGAGAGAGAAAGAGAGAGAGAGAGCAATTCCTTCAAACCGACTTTGACTTCAGGTTGAGTTCTTTGTAGGTTCAGTTCCTAGGTGAGATTTCTTGACAGTCTTATGAAGTGCTTGGCCCTGCCTGGGGAGATTGGGCTGAACTCTGCCTGCCTGCCTGCCTGCCTGCCTGTCACCCTCACTTTATGGAAGGGTCCCCCCCCAACCAAAGACCACCTGGACTCCACTCCGTTGAGCATTCAAATAAGCCCAGGCCAAGAGTCAAAAATCTCACAGCCCGGGAGGGAGGGTCAGTGCCAGGAGACATGTTGGATGGGGAAAAAATTGATATTGGCTTTCGGCTTTGAATGGATGGGGAGATTCTGAAAGGCGCAAAGGCTGAAGAACGAGTGATGTGGGACTGTGGGGGAGCCTGAAAATTTGCAGAAGAAAGCTCAAAGGGCTGACTTGGGATTTGAATGCTTTGCTTGGCCATGCGTGATTAGACACACAAGGTACACAGAGCTCTCGGTGGGCTGCAAAGCAACGGAGAGAATAAGAATAAGAAGAAGGAGGAGGAGGAGGAGGAGGAGGAGGAGGAGGAGGAGGAGGAGGAGGAGGAGGAGGAGGAGGAGGAGAAGAAGAAGAAGAAGAAGAAGAAGAAGAAGAAGAAGAAGAAGAAGAAGAAGAAGAAGAAGAAGAAGAAGAAGAAGAAGAAGAAGAAGAAGAAGACATCAAAGATCCACATTTGCCTATCCCAGGTCCTTGGAAAGGACTGGAGGGGTAGACAAACAGGCCAAATCCAGTCTGAGCATCTGCCTGTCTGTGCAACAAGCCATAGAAATGGACTCAAGCATGAGAGGCCCCTATATCTGTCCTCTCTCTTCTTAAAATTCCCCAGTGTTGGAGCACCCACAGCTTCTGGTGGCAAGCTGTTCCACTGGTTAATTGTTCTAACATTCAGGAAATTTCTCCTTAGTCTTTGGTTGCTTCTCTCCTTGATGAGTTTCCATCCATTGCTTCTCATGCTGCTTTTGGGTGCTTTGGAGAATAGGTTGACCCCTCCTCCTCCTCTTTCTGGCAGCCCCTCAAATACTGGAAGATGTTATGCCACCCCTCATCCTCCTTTGCATGAAACTAGGCAGGCCGCACATAAGAGAGCATACATATATAAAGAATGAAAATAAGATATGAACCCTGCAGGCTAAGCCAGGGGTGGCAACTTTGGCCCTTTTACGCCCTGTGGACTTCAACTCCCAGAACTCCTGAGCCAGCCTTACGGGCATCCTGTGACCCACCAAGACCGCCAAGAACCTCCCCCCCCTCTCCCCCCCCGGCATGGCTCCCTTCGACTTTGCCCTGGAGTTTTCCTACTCCCACAGAGACCCCTGTCTTCCTGGCTGGTTTCTTCCCAAGGGATCCATCTTCTCCAAACCCTCCTGAGCCACGAGATCCATTCCTGCCTCCCTTTCTTGGTTTCACACCTTCCTTTTAAACCTTTCATCCCGGTCATTTCGGGATGTGTGGAGCGATGCAGGTTGAAGACAGGAGAAGAAGAAGCAACGGAGGGAAACTAGTCCCTGAGTAGAGCGGGTAGTGGGGGATGGGGAACCATCACAGCTGTCTGGGAAGACCCCTCCCCTCCGACCAGCAGCTTCAGGACGGCCCAAGGAAGGAAGCCAGAGGGGTTTAGTGACCCTAGGAGGGGCTCAGAACGGGTCCAGTCTAATGAAAATAAGGACTAGAGCTGACATGAGAGCAATCTTATTTGAGGGATTGTCACAAAGAAGAGGGAGTCAAACTATTCTCCAAAGCTCCTGAAAGCAGGACAACGAATAATGGATGGAAACTGATGGAGGAGAGAGATTCAAACCTGGAAATAAGGAGGAATGTTTTGACAGGGAGAACAGTCAACCCATGGAACAGAAGTTCCCTTAGGAAGTTGTGGGAGCTTCATCCGTGGAGGCTTTCAAGAAGAGACTGGACCGCCATCTGTTAGAAATGGTGCAGGGTCTCTTGCTTGAGTGGGGGGTTGGACAGGATGACCTCCAAGGTCCCTTCCAGCTCATGCATTCCATTCCAATTCTTCAAGGGCTGAGCCCACCCCCACTTTATCCTTCTCCTTTCAAAGCCCCTGTTATTGTAGCTTCTCACGTCTGACCAAGGGTGGGCCTGAGGCCTTTGACTCTCCTTCATCCAAGGTTAACTGCTGGAGCTCTTCCCTGCCTGACCCTTGTTAACTCAGTGGAAAGGCATTTCACCTACTTCCAGGATCTTATTTCGGAGACATTCCCAAGCCTCCTTTTGGCCTGGCATTTCTGTCGCCTCCTGAGCCCCAGATGGCAGCTCCTGAACAGCATAGGGTAGAGCCTGAGGGGACCTTGGAGATCTTCAAGTCCAGCCCCCCGCTCAGGCAGGAAACCCTCTACCATTTAAGGCAAATGGCTGTCCAGTCTCTTCTTGAAAACCTCCAGTGCTGGAGCACCCACAACTTCTGGTAGCAGGCAGTTCCACTGGTTAATTGATCTGGGATTAGGGATTATAGAATAGCAGAGCAGGAAGAGGCCTTGGAGGTCTTCTAGTCCAACCCCCTGCTCAAGCAAGAGCCCCTCGACCATTCCAGACAATCTCTTCTTGAAAGCCTCCAGCAATGGAGCCCCCACAACCTCTGGTGGCCAGCTGTTCCACTGGTTAATTATCCTCCCTGTCAGGAAGTTTCTCCTTAGTTCCTGGTTGCTTCTCTCCTTGATGAGTTTCCATCCGTTGCTTCTTCTCCTGCCTCCCTTCGGGGGCTCTGGAGAATATTTTGACCCCACCCTCTTTGGTGCAGCCCCTCAAATATCAGAAGACTGCTAACATGTCACCCCTGGTCCTTCTTCTCTTTAGACTTTTCTATTTCTTCTCACTGGTTTCGTGTCCTTTCAGTTGCTTAGGATGAGATGTAAGAGAGAGTGACCCTTGTCTCTTCTTTGATCGCCTGGAAAATGAAACAACCACCCAACGAGACAGCCGAGGCGTTTGAGGGACCTTGCAGTCTTGGCCAAGTAGGTTTTCCCCAAAGAGATCTGGGCAAAGTCTCCCATTAGACTTCTGAAACTTCTCTAAGGGCTTTTGCCCAGGTCTTCGGTGCAGAGAAGAGCAACCGAGATGGTCAGAGCTCTGGAGGCCAAACGCTACAATGAAAGGCTAAGGGAAATGGAGGAACGTTTAGCCTAATGGAGAGAAGGCTTAGGGGAGACCGAGAGCTTTTCTTCTGGCACGGGCTGCCGTAGGGAAGGGGTGTTAATGTACTCTCCAAAACACCCAAGAGTAAGAAGCCATGGATGGAAGCTCCTCAGAGGGAGAACAAACTGGAAATAAGGAGAAAAGCCGCACGAGTGAGGAAAGAAGGACTAGGGGGGACATGATAGCAGTCTTCCAATACCTCAGGGGCTGCCAGAAAGAGGAGGGGGTCAACGTATTTTCCAAAGCACCTGAAAGCAGGAAAAAGAAGCAATGGGTGGAAACTAATCAAGGAGAGAAGCAACTTAGAACTAAGGAGAAATGTCCTGATAATGAGAAGAATTAATCACTGGAGAAATTGCCTCCAGAAGTTGTGGGTGCTTCATCACTGGAGGTCTTTAAGAAGAGACTGGACAGACACTTGTCTGAAATGGTCTAGGGTCTCCTGCTTGAGCAGGGGGCTGGACTAGAAGACCTCCAAGGACCCTTCCAGCTCTATTCTGATTGAAATGACCTAGGGTCTCCTGCTTGAGCAGGGGGCTGGACTAGAAGACCTCCAGGGTCCCCTTCAGCTCTATTCTGATGGAAATGACCTAGGGTCTCCTGCTTGAGCAGGGGGTTGGACTAGACGACCTCCAAGGTCCCTTCCAGCTCTATTCTGATTGAAATGGCATAGGGTCTCTTGCTTGAGCAGGGGGTTGGACTAGAAGACCTCCAGGGTCCCTTCTAGTTCTATTCTGATTGAAATGGCATAGGGTCTCCTGCTTGAGCAGGGGGTTGGACTAGACGACCTCCAAGGACCCTTCCATCTCCATTCTGATTGAAATGGCATAGGGTCTCCTGCTCGAGCAGGGGGTTGGACTAAACGACCTCCAAGGTCCCTTCCAGCTTTATCCTGATGGATTGAGAATGATTAATCAACAGAACAGCTTCCTTGCCAGAATTATGAGTGCTCCATTGTTGGAGGTTTCCAAGAAAAAAACTGGACAGGATGGAATACGCACGCCTGCCTTGGGCTGAGGGGTGGACTAGAAGACCTCCAAGGTCCCTTCCAGATCTAGGATTCTATTATTCTTTCTATAGCCGCCCCACACAACAATCAGTGCTGCTTTCTTTCCACAAATCTTCCTACTCGAATTTTCTTTTTTGCACCCTTAAAATCCTAAAGCCCAGTTCGAAGAGTAACAATTTAAAAACCCCAAAGAGCCTATATCTTTAAATAAGCATCCAGTCTCTTATTCCCTTAGGACCCCTCCCCCTATTGGCCTTCAGAAGCTCTGGGTCATCCAGAGATAGGGTCTCCGCAGCCCCCTCCCCTGATAACAGCCAGCACAAGCCCTCCCAGCCCAGAGGCTGAAATCGGAATAACAGAGTTGGAAGGAAGGGACCTTGGAGGTCTTCTAGTCCAACCCCCTGCACAAGCAGGAGGCCTTATACCAGGGGTCCCCAACTTTGGAACTTTAAGACTGGAGGACTTCAACTCCCAGAATTCCCAGTCTTAAAGTTCCAAAGTTGGAGACCCTCACCATTTTAGACAAATGGCTGTCCAAAGCATCTACCTCTGAGTGAGCAGACCCAGGCCCATGCTTGACTCACCGGCCAGGGGCCCCAGGTGAGTCCCCCAACCCTCTAATCTTGCTCCGAGGACTTGATAAGGGAAGACTGGTGGACTTCAGCCTGCAAAGGAAGCTCCCGAGCAGAGCAGAGACTTGGGGGGGGGGGGGGACACAGATGTCGCAAGCAAGCGCCCTCTGGATAATCCCCCCTCCAGTCCAGCCTTGCCCTTTGCCCCCACCCCACCCCGGCCTTTTGCCCTTCCTCCTGAGCAATCTGCTCTCTGCCTTGGGACCCTCCCTGCAGTTAGAATTTCAACAGATGTAGCAGCCAACATTGGGACACACACACACACACACCGCCCAGGGCTCCGTAGGATGTCAGATGGCCTGGCCATACAGTGCTTGATGCCTTCCCTTGCTCACTCTCTCACACACACACCGGTCCAGAAATTGGGGGGAGGGTGAAGGTAGCCCCCCCCCTTGACTCTCCTGGAAAAGTTTTTTAAAAAAAATTTTTGTTCTTTTACATGCAATTATAGGAACACGTTCACATAGTTATTATTCTTGTTTACATTCGTCGTCCTTATGCATTTGTCATTCCATTTTCAGGGTTATAACAAGCCATTTGGGTTGCTTCGTTTACCATCCCTCGTCCCTTTTGATCCCACCTTCTTTTCCCTTTCTTTTCTCCCTCCCTCCCTTCTCTACTTTCTTCCTTCCTCTCTCCTTCCCCTTCCTTCTTCCCTTACCTCTCCCCTACTCCTCTCTTCCTCTTCCCCTTTCTTCCCTCTCTCCTTCTCCCTTCCATCTTCCTCTCCTCACCTCTCTCTTCCTTCCCTCCTCTTCCTCTCCTCTCCTCTTCTCCTCTCTTCCTTTCTTTTTCTATTGTTGTAGGTGTCTCTTCCAGCTCTTAATTTTTATTTTCTTGGGGTGGTATTTCCGCAGACCCAAACATTGTTGAATATCATTTATTGTTCCCTTCCCTTCTCAAATCTATCCTGATTATGTTTTTTTCCCTATTTGTATTTTACTTTTGAATAAATGCTTATATATTATTATTTTCTTCCCTATTTTCCGTCCTCTCCCCCCGCCCCCTTTTCTACTTGCTGGCGTATCGTCTGGGTTCCATATCTTCCCCTGACTTCCTTTTCTGTACGTCTTTCACCCCCTGTGATGCTGAAGCTCACCTTCGAAGACCACCGCTTGCCACCCCCAGCCCCAAAATGAGCCCCTGCATCCGGCATTGAGGCTGCGTCATCATCAAAGTTACTGATCTGATTTCTCCAACGAGAGGAAAAGGCAGCAATAGAACAAAATAACTTCAGAATAATAGAATTATAATTGTACCGATATTCCTTGACTTACAACAATTCATTTAGTGGCTATTCAAATGGGTCTGAAAACAGAGACTTGTGACAGTTTTTCAGACTTATGACCGTTGCAGCCTCCCCGTATTTATGACGGTTACAGTGTCTTGGGGTCATGTGATCCCATTTTGAGACCTTCTGGTAATCTGGGGATTCTCTCAACAACCACTAACCAGAGTGAATCACTTAACAACTGTGGCAAGAAAGGTCATAAAATGGGGTAAAACTGACTTAGCAAGTCTCGCTTAGCATTCGAAATATTGGGCTCAGTTGCAGTCGTAAGTCGAGGACCTCCTGTACCCAATTTTTTTCCATTACCCAGCGAATTATCTTACAATAAATTATAGGTTAAATTATATCCAGCCTGTTTGACTAGCATATAATGCAATCTGTGACATTTAACCCCCCCCCCCCCAAAAAAGGTTAATTTGTTAACCCGTGTTTTGTGAGAGCCCCTTTGTGGATAAACCAGCTTAGAATGTCAGGCAAACATGGCCAGTTCCTGTAGGGCATTCAGGGTTAGAGCTCACACAGGTAGTCCTCATTTAGCAACTGCCTTGGACAACAGCCATTCACAGTTACAACCATGATTAAAAAGGGACTTTGTTTTTTTTTTTTTTTTTTTTTTTATTTAATGCTTCTAGACCGCCCCCTCTCCCGAAAGGGACTCGGGGCGGTGTACAGTTGTGAGCCAATTCCAGGCCTTTGCAGGCCAAAAGAGCCAGGAAAGCGGAAGTAAGATCTTAAGCACAATTCACGGTTTCATTTAGCGACTACTTTGCTTACTGACTGAGTCCCAACTGTAAATGATAGTTAAACAGGGAGTATCCTGTACGTAGAAGAATATCTTAAATCTGCTGTTAAAAGAGGAACTCGGCTTGCAAAATCATGCAAAACCCCTGCAGAAATTTCCACAACCATCAGAGGACAAGAGGGAGGGAGGGGGAGGGAGGGAGTGAAAGGGAAAGAAAGAGCGGGAGGGACGGAGAGAGAGAGGGATTAAGAGAGGGAGAGGAGAGAAAGAGAAAGGGATTGAGAGAGAGAGGAGGGAAGGAGGTGGGGAGAGGGGGGAAAAGGGGAGTGAGACAGACAGAGAAATAGATTGAGAGAGAAAGGGAGAGAGGGATTGAGAGGAAGGTAGAGGGTGGGGAGAGAGGGAAAGAGCAGGAGGAACGGAGAGGAGAGGATTAAAGAGGGAGAGGAGAGACAGAGAGAGGGAATGAGAGAGAGAGAGAGAGAGAGAAGGAGGGAGGGAGGTGGGGAGAGAGGGGAAAAGGGGAGTGAGACAGACAGAGAAAGAGATTGAGACAGGGGGAGAGAGAGGGATTGAAAGAGAGATGAGGGTAGTGTGGGGAAAGAAGGAGAGAAAGGGAAAGAAAGAGCAGGAGGGAACGAGAGAGGAGGATTAAAGAGGGAGAGGAGAGACACAGAGAGGGAATGAGAGAGAGAGAAGGAGGGAGGGAGATAGATAGGGAGAGAGGGAAAAGGGGGAGTGGGACAGACAGAGAAAGGGATTGAGAGCGAGACAGAGAGAGATGGAGAAAGAAAGGGATTGAGAGAGAAAGGGAAAGAAAGAATGCGAGGGAGGGAGATGCTTTGCCCCCCCCAGACACCCGAAAGACAGGGAAGGAAAAATCCTAAATACCCTGTGGCTGTGGGACCACCAGGCTGGGCAGAGGGGAGGGGGCTGGTGTGGGACAGGGAGACCCAGTTCTAGTCCCACCACAGCCACGGGGTTCCTTGGAAGACCCTCCATCTTAGCCCAAGAGCTGGGGGAGGGGAGGGGGCTCCAGTGGGACTGGAAGAGGAGACCCCTGCCCAACGCAGCCGGGGAGACCTGCCTACCTCGCAGGGTTTCCTGGTGGGAGAAGACCGGCGTACCCGAAGGAAGTGATTGACAGGCGTCTTTCAAGAAGGAATACTTATTGGGCTGAGACGTCAGATAAATCGGGTCAAAGTCTCATTAGATCCCATAATCATTAGCTCAAGAGCCTGGCTGCACCCAATCAGAAGGAGGCCTGGTGCCAATGGGAACACCACCCCAACTCCAGGCCAGGAGGCAGCCCCCCATTTCAGGGGGGTTCCTTCAATAAGGCCCTTTGCAGAGAGCTTCACCTGGGGTGGCCTTCTGGGAATCAGGCTCAGAGAGCAAGCAGTGGAAGGGAGGGAGGGAAGAAAGCAGGAAGGGAGGGAAGAAAGGAGAAAGGGAGGGAGGGAGGGGGAAAAGTAGGAAGGGAGGAAGAGAAGAAAGTAGAAAGGGAAGAAAGGAGGAAGGGAGGAAGGAAAGAAAAAAGGAAGGGAGGGAGGGGGGGAAAGTGGGAAGGGAAGAAGGGAAGAAAGGAGGAAGGGAAGAAGAGAAGAAAGGAGGGAGGGAGGGAAGAAAGGAGGAAGGAAGGGAGGGAAGAAAGGAGGAAGGAAGGAAGGAAGGGAGGGAGGGAGGGAAGAAAGGAGGGAGGAAAGAAAGGAGGGAGGGGGAAAAGTGGGAAGGGAAGAAGAGAAGAAAGGAGGAAGGGAGGAAGGAAAGAAAAAAGGAAGGGAGGGAGGGGGAAAAGTGGGAAGGGAGGAAGGAAGAACGGAGGAAGGGAAGAAAAGAAAGGAGGAAGGGAGGAAGGGAAGAAAGGAGGAAGGAAGGGAGGGAGGAAGAAAGGAGGGAGGGAGGGAGGGAAGAAAGGAGAGAGGGAGGGGAAAAGTGGGAAGGGAGGGAGGGAAGAAAGGAGGAAGGAAGGGAGGGAAGAATCCTCAGATCCTGCCCCCTCCCCCCAGCCAAGCCTCCAAGGCTCTTGGTCTCCTTGGCTCAGGCAGCCTCCCAGGTGACCAGAGGGTCTCTGGGGGCGCCCTGGGTGGGTCTCGGAGCCAAGAGGCCGGCCAGGGCGGTGGGGCTGAGGGTCGGGGTCAGCTCCTGCAACTGGGGAACTCCCTCCGGAGCCCTAAGGCGGCAGAGGAGGCAACCCCTTCCCTCCCAGCCGAATCTCACCTGGAGCCCAAAGCCCCCCTTCTTCCCCCGACCCCACACCATGGGAGTTGTAGTTCCTTCTCCCCCCCCATCCCAAAGCCCCCCTTTCTGCCGAGGCGCGCCCCCTCCTGCAACGGGGCAGCCCCTCTCTTACCTGCAGGCGGGCCGGGGTGCCCGCTCAGCCGAGACCGCCGCCTCCCCTGCAAAGCGCCTCTTCCCCAGCAGGGCGCCCGCGGGACCCCCTGCTCCCGGTCAGCCCCGGACAGCTCCGCCGGCCCCGCTGCCCTCTCGCGCTCCCGGGGCTCCGGCCGAGCGTTCCCCGAGCCGCGGCTGCAGGAGCGGGCAAGGCGGGACGGGGGTCTTATTTCACGCCGCGGCGGCTCAGTTCCTCCGCCTTGGCTGGTGGGCAGCGGCCACTGGTTAAGGCCTCTGAGCATATGCAGAGGGCATCGCCTTAGGTGGTGGTGGTGGGGAAGAGACGAAGGCGAATGGGCGCCAGCTTGGCTTCTTTATACAAGCCCTCGGGACAAAAGCCCCCCACCCATCCCTGGCAAGGTAAAAATAGCCGCTTACCAGGAAGGAGGAGGAGGAGGAGGAGGAGGAGGAGGAGGAGGAGGAAGGTCAAAGGAGAGTCCAGGTTAAAGAAGCCCGAGAATAAACCAAAATGTAGCCAAGACGGGATACTTTTTCCCCAAAATTATCAGGGTTTCAAAGAGGGGGAAGCGCTTTCAAAGGAAACAGAAACCAACCCTGACGGGGGTGCATGGGAAATGGGGAGGGGGGGTCAAGAGATTGAACGTCTCTTCCTTTTTAACTCCCACCCGGAGTTTCGCGCGTCCTTATGGCTGCCATCCTGACTTCCCTGACCCTGTGGGCAGAGCACAGAAGCGGACTCTGGCGCCCCCCTCTGGCTCAAGCCTCCAGGGTGTCCCGCCCAGCCCGGCTTCCCTCTTGCTGTGCCAACTCTCAGCGGGGGGGGGGGTGTCCGCTTGCCCCCTCGTGCCCTGGGACTTTGCCTGCCGCTCACCTGGCCAAGCAGCGTTTGGAGAAGGCGCAGCTCACTTTGCCTGCCATGCCTGCCTCACGAGGGGCGCGAAGAGGGGGAAATCGTGGCGCAGGGTCACTCCGGCCAGATGCCAGGCGATCCTCCGCTCGCTCCCGGCAGACCCCCCTCCGGCCGAGAAAGGACTGCCGGGCCCACGTGCTCCCTGGCTGGGCATTTGACACCTGTCCCTGCGGAGGGGGTGGGTGGGATACATTTCAGCACGTGGACGGTTGAAAAATCTGCCTGTGTATTATGAAGCATGGATCGGAGCCCCAGAGGTGCTGTTCCTAAAGAGAGACAGAGGGGTGGGAGGGGAAGAGAGGGAGGAAGGAAGGAAGATTGGGAAAGAAGGGAGGAAAAGGGGGAAGGAGAGGGAGAGGGAGAGGGAGAGGGAGGGAGGGAGGGAGGGAGGGAGGGAGGGAGGGAGGGAGGAAGGAAGGAAGGAAGGAAGGAAGGAAGGAAGGAAGGAAGGAAGGAAGGAAGGAAGGAAGGAAGGAAGGAAGGAAGGAAGGAAGGAAGGAAGGAAGGGCTTCTTGGATGAGAAGCCAAACGTCTTCAAGGAAAAACCAGGAAAATCCCGTTTTGAAAAAGCACATTTGGGGCAAGCGTGATCCGGAGGACAGAGAAACTCCAGAGGGAGATCTGAGCACCAGTGTCTCACAGCCCTTTGCACAACCCAATGCCAGCCACACAGGCTGCCCTCTGCTTTTGACCAATGGAGCCCATTGCCCCATTGCCCACCCCCACCCCAGTTTGTGCAAGGTGCCAGCTGTGCCCAGTCCTCAGCAGCCCTGACCCATCTCTGATGCCCCTTTTACCCCACTGCCTTAAAGAGGCCCATCCTGCAGCAGAGCAGGGAAGGACTCTGAATCACAGGCTTTGTAGTGGGGGGGGGGGACTGAGGATTACCGACCATGCAGGGGGGGGCAGAGGCCCAAGGCTGCAGGACGGACCAGCTGGGCTCTGCCACAGTCCCCACCTACTGGCCGAAAGGGGTCCCTTCCCCCTTCCTCTGACTCAGACCTCATCTGTAGATTGGGGGTGTCTGAAATCCAGCCAGCAGGAGCAAATCCACCAGGGGAAAAAGAGAAATCGCCCAGGATATCTGGGAACACCTTTTCTGACTCACAAGTTTGGTTCAAGGCCTTGGTGAGCTGCAGCTTACTCACTCGCTGCGCATCCGAGTTAAACTCCCAAAACTTCGGACTTTCAATGAAACCTGCAAGTTGGAAAAGGAGCTAACAGATGCCGCCTCGTTTTTGGCTACCAAAGATTAATGGGACACTCTTCCTCTTACTCCGTGTGGAAGACAGAGACGTCCCTGTGGGGTCCTTGGCGTTCTCTGAGCTTGGCGGTTTCCTTGCAAATGTTTCATGATCCAACTAGGTAACATCATCAATACTAGAAGGGAGAGGGGTTTGTGGAGAGGAAGAGGAAGGGGGGGAGGAAGGAGATGGAGAAGAAGCTGCACTCACCTCACTGGGGCAAAGGAGGAGCCTGGACTTTGGATGGGTATCAAGTGGCCCCTTCAACCCAGCAGCTTCTGGCCCTCATGACCTGCCTTGCATAAGATGGGCACCTGGAAGCTCCCCAGCTGGCACAGCCTCCCAACCCCGTTGCCCAACTCCTTTGCTCACCCGTTGTCTTGCCTGAGGAGCAGAGTCCAATCCGGCTGGGCTGCCCCCGAGGTGAGCTGCCCTCAACTCCCTCCGGGCACTTCACAGCCAGCTAAAGAGCCCCCTGGTTCACATCCCCAGCGGGACCTTTTTGCCAGTCAGCAAACAGTAGAAGTGACAGTTCCGAAGTAGTTTTCCCTCGCTCATCCGCTCATCCGGCAGAGCATGTCGGAGGAGGAGGAGGAGGAGGAGGCGCAAGGGAAGGTGGCTGCAGGTAGGGCAGGCTGTACAAAGGGGAGAGGGCGGGGCCCGGCACATCAGGTTCTGCTGGAGCAGAGGCTGGCTTTGGGGCAAGGGAGGGGTTCAAGGAACGGCCCCCTCTTGACCAACCAGGGTTACTCAACCCAGGAAGGTCAAATTCAGGGAAACTAAGCCAAAACCTCCAAGGCAGTTCAAGAAGGTCACAGCAGATTAAACTCCTGAGCAGGAAAAAGCCAAGCCTCCGCTCCAGCCACCAGTTGTGCTCCAGCTGTGCCTGCAGCCCAAGTTTCCTGCATTGAAGGAACAGAGTGAGCCCTCTCTTGGGGCAGATTCCTCTGAAGCCAGAGGCCCAAATGGTTTGGTATGTATGGTCATAGCACATGGATCCCAGTCTGTGGCACAGAAGCCCCAAATCCTGCCTGGGAGGGAGAATCCTTGCGGAGTCCTTGAGATCAATCAGAATAGAGCTGGAAGGGACCTCGGAGGTCTTCTAGTCCAACCCCCTGTTCAAGCAGGAGACCCTATAGCTGTGATGGTGAACTTATGGCACGTGTGCCAGAGGCGGCACGCAGAGCCCTCTCTGTGGGCATGTGCACCATTGCCAGCTGGTCTTTGTGGGCACCAGAGCGCTGGAAAATGGCCTGAAAATGGCCTGAAAAACAGGCAAAAAGGGGCTGTTTTTGGACTGTTTTCCATGCCGTTTTCAGGCTGTTTTTGGCCCATTTCGAGGCCATTTTTAGGCCAAAACAGCACAAAAAGCAGCCTGAAAATGGACAAAAAACAAGGCATGCACATGCTGCCCAGCTGATCTTTGGGTTCTGGCGCTCTGGCACATGCACATGCATGTGCCATCCAGTTTGGGCACTCAGTGCCGAAAAGGTTTTCCATCCCTCTAGCATTCCAGACAAGTGGCTGCCCAACCTCCTCTTGGAAGCCCCCTCCAGGGCAGCCGTTCTGCTGGTTAATTGTTCCCAGGTTAATGGTTCTCACCTGGTTAATTGCCCTGTTAGATGCAGCCACACCAACCAGCAAGAGTTGCATAGGGCAGAGTTGGGGAGAGTTAATTTCCTGTGGGCGCATTTGTCTGAATTGGTGGCTCTTGCTTGGCAGTGAAGGATTGAAATCCTACTGTGGTGATTGTGGTAAGGGTCTTCAGGCAGGGGTAGACCACTCAGAACACAACTTTCATGCAGTGTGTGTGTGTGTGTGTGTGTGTGTGTGTGTGTCTGATGGCAAACTGCTTAGGCTGGCAGGTGTTGGGTAGGTCCATAGAATCCTAGCTGGGCTGGAAAGGTGCAGCCCCTGCCCAAGGAAGAAGCCCTTATACCACCTGGATGAATGGTTGGATCCAATGGAGAGAGCAGCTTAATTCCTGATGTGCTTCTGACCCAATTCACTGCATCAGGGACCTAGGAGAGGCATCCTGTGAGGCCCCAAGAACGACACGAGGATTTACTTGAGAGAAGCTTCCTGGTTGTTCTTCATCTACAGGCAGAATCTTGCCAGACTGAAGCAACTATTTGCATAACTACCGATACGTTCTGGGAATCGCCGATGTAGCCCTCTTCCTGCCACCCAAATTTTCCTAGCTCCGCCGCCTCTTTGCCCTCTGGGGAATCCCGATCACGTTCCACCCTCATCCAGCCACTCAGACCTAAAGCTGTTTTGGGAGGGGTGCAGGAGGAAGCCAGTGTCATCCCGGTCTTGCACAACGTGAGAGTGGGGCAGTCCCAGGAAAAGATGGATGCGAGTGAATAGAGGGGATGAGGTGGCTCGGTCATCTCACAGGAGAGAGAGGCTGTGCTACCTCTCAGGGGCTGCCCCAAAGAAGAGGGAGTCAACTTATTCTCCAAGGCACCTGGGGGCAGAACAAGAAGCAATGGGTGGAAACTAATCAAGGAGAGAAGCAACCTGGAAATAAGGAGAAACTTCCTGACAGTGAGAACAATTAATCAGTGGAACTGAAGTTGCCTCCAGAAGTTGTGAATGCCCCAACACTGGAAGTCTTTAAGAAGAGACTGGGCATCTACTTGTCTGCAATGGTACCGGTTATTCTGTGATTCCGATCTAGCCAGCCTTTAAACAGGTGTGCTGGGATAACGGACTGGATTGGGCATGCAAATCTCTCACCATGCTAGCAGTCCTTGTAGTCGTAATGAGCCAGACACCAACTTCACTTTCTACCAAGTTTCGCTTGGTCAACTGAAACAAGTATTTCCAACGCAAAGCCCTGCACCCAATCTGTGGGATGGCACACCTATTGGCCAATTCCCAGGATAGGAGCCCCCCCCCCCCAGGTGAAGACGGGAGTTTTGCACTGGAGCTTCAGTGATTCTTCAGGAGTTTTTGACCCAACAGCTCGGAGGCTAAACAGATGCCCTCACCATGGTTTGGACCCTCCCCCCCCCCCAGAAATAGGAGTGGTGCATCCATTGGCATGGGCTCGCTTGTCTCACCTGTCGAATTCTGGAGCAGTGAAACCTACAACAACCCCCTCAAGGTCCACTGACCAGTCCAGCCATGGTCACCCTAGGCAGCTTGTACTTTGCTGGCTTGGGCTTCAAGTGGTGTTTATGCTGCACTCATTTTTGACTCAGGGGGCTGTGGCTCCTGCAGGTGCCCCATACCCAGCAGCCAAGCCCATGGCCACTCCTAGTTCTGCGTGTGACACAAACCTTGTTTCCCCTGGCAGGTCTTGCAACAGGTTGAAGCAATCTCCCCACCGCGAAGGAGGCCAGAAGGAGATGCCCTCGAGGGTCTCGCAGACACCTGAAGGCAGGAGAAGCTACGGATGGAAACTAATCAAGGAGAGAAGCAACCTAGAACTAAGGAAAAAACTAGAGCAACCATTTGTCTAAAATAGTATCATTTTCCCTGACTGAGCAGGGGGTTGGACTAGAAGACCTCCAAGGCCCCTTCCAACTCTGTTATTCTGTATCCTGTATTTGTTTAGTTTCAAGGAGGCTGCCTAGTAAAGAAGCGAGGGAGGGGCGCCCAGTTCTCGTAGGGTTGAGATTCAGAGTCATCCACCTCTCATGGTTGTCAGAGCTGAGGAAGCTTCTTGGATAAGAAGCGAAAGGTCTTCAAAGAAAAACCAGAAGGTCCTCTTGAAAAAAGCACTTTTGGGATAGCTCTTATAATCTTGGGAACAGGGCTTGTTGGGGCAGGTTGGAAACTTCTGGGATAAAGGTAGGCCTAGACTTACCTTGTCCAGGTGTGAAATTTATGGTTCTGTTTATTTACACAAAGGGGTATAAAGTGTAAATGGGACACTGTGGGTTGCAGAGAGGCTGAAGAGGTTGTGGAGCAGGGGTGGGCAACTGGGCATCTCCTCAACCTGTGGACTTCACCTCCCACAATTCCTGAGCTGGGCTGGCTGGCTGGCTGGGGAATTCTGGGATTTAAAGCTGCCAAAGTTGGACGCCCCATGGCCTTAAAGCACCTGGACTGCATGAACCGAAAGCATGGCTGGGCTCAGGAATTCTGGGAACTGAAGTCCACAGGTTTGTAAAGCCCCCCCCCCCCCCCCGGCACCTGCCTCTGTTCTGGAGCCTTTAGGGCCTCTTAGCAGAAGGTATCAAAAAGTCAACCACAGAATAACGGAGTTGGAAGGGACCTTAGAGGTTTTCTAGTCCAACCCACTAGATCAGGGGTCCCCAAACTTGGCAACTTTAAGACTTGTGGACTTCAACTCTCAGAATTCGTCAGCCAGCTGGCTGACGAATTCTGAGAGTTGAAGTCCACAAGTCTTAAAGTTGCTAAGTTTGAAGGCCTTCTGCCCTAGATACCCTGTACATCAAGGAATAACAAGATATAAATAATGGGCTACAAACACCAAAAGCTTGACTGAGGCCAAGAAGAGAAGGTGCAGAAGAATTGACTTCTCCTGGAGCAGAAACCAGCATGTGAAGGACGCTGCCCTGCCTTGACCAGTCATTGTTTCTCGGCGGTGAGTGAGAAGAGAGGCAGGCCCAGAAGGAAAAGGAGAAGAGCCGTGAGTCCCGGCCTTTGTCTCGGTCTCCGTCTTAACACGTTGTGCCAAATCTGCAGTCTTTAACTGAGGCCGTTGAGCATGGCTGGCCGGGGAATTCTGGGAGCTGAAGTCCACAGGTCTTAAAGAGGCCAAGGATGGACACTCCTGCTTTACGAAGACTCAGCCACATTTTTATGAAGAAAAATGTAGGTATGTACGTAAAACCTGAATATGTATACTTTACTATTCTATTACAATATAATTATCACATTAGTGTTAGAACCGTTAAAAAACTACCAGAAGGCAATAATTGAATAGTAAACTACGAAAGCAGAATATATATGCTGATACGGGAAGCCGTAAAATTATATTATATTGTTATGTTGTTTGTGGTTTTATCTGTTTTGGATTTGTTTTTGTATTTCTTTTTCTTTTTCCTTGTGGTTTTAAACTTGAAAATGTTCAAGTTTAAAAAAAGAAAACCCAGCCACTCTCTCTCCCTGCTAGAGAGCACCGACCTCTGCCCCTCTCCTGCCTCCCTCATGCCCAGAGTCCGAGCCCTCACAGCTCTTTTGGATGGGATGCCCGGAGGGCAGTGCAGACGCATATAGACACAGATGCTGCCTGGGAGTTTTCCAAAATGCCTTTAATCATAGAAAAGGGGCAAATCAGAAGCCGCTGCCTTCCCTGCCTACTCCCAGGCTGCAAGGGGGGAGCAGGGGGTCCTAATCCCCGGAAAGAGATCTTGCGGCCATCTACCCACCGAGTGGAGGCAAACCAAGACTGGGCATGAAAGCATGGCACAAATGGGGGATTACCGGCAGCTGGTCTCCCCCCCCCTCCACCTGAAGGGGGTCACCCTGGCAGGGTCTGTGCCAAGGAGGAAGCTGGGAAGGGCAGCCAGTGGCATCGTAAGAAATGAGCCAATTGATAGAGAAGAAAAGGGAATAGGAAAGGACAAGCATAAAATTAGAACCGGGTTTGTGGGAATGCCATCCCAAAAATACACCAGTTGAGTGATGAAAAGAGATAACCACAACAACAGAAAAGGAAAGGAAGAGAGGAAAGGAGAGAAGAGAGGAAAGGGGGGAGAAGAAAGAAAGAGGAAAGGAGAGGAAGGGATAGAAAGAGGAGGAGAAAGGGTAGGAGGGGGAAGAGGAAGAGGAGTAGGGGAGAGGCAAGGGAAGAAGGAAAAGGAAAGGAAGAGAGGAGGAGAGAGGAAAGGGGGGAGAAGAAAGAAAGAGGAAAGGAGAGGAAGGGATAGAAAGAGGAGGAGAAAGGGTAGGAGGGGGAAGAGGAAGAGGAGTAGGGGAGAGGCAAGGGAAGAAGGAAAAGGAAAGGAGAGGAGGAAGGAAGGAAGTAGAGAAGGGAGGGAGGGTGAAAAGAAAAAATAGGGTGGGGATAACATAAAATAGGCGAATGGGATGGTAAGCAAAGCAGAATGTATATTTCAACATTTTATACGGAAAAATAAATATGTAAAGGTGATAAAGATAAATAAGAACAATAACTCTGTGAATGTAATTGTATTTAAGAGGGGGGGGAAAAGGCTTAAAAAAAGAAAAGAGCCCATGAATAGCTGCCGAGGGGGTCTTTGCGTGGGGTCTGGGAGGGGGTCTCTCTGGTGGGAGGAGAGAGAAAAGGCGCCACCTGGGAGAGCCCTTCCTGAGTTGGAGAGGGGCTTGATTCCCCCCTTTCTCTTCGCTTCAGTTTCGGCTCCCCAAACTCCCCAGCAGAGACGGAGCAGATCAAAGAGAGACAAGACACCAGGCCCTTCTCCAAAAAAGATCTTCTTCTTCCACGGAGACAGAATGAAAAACACAGGAGCAAAAAGACAGAAGGGAAAGGATGCTGATTCTTTCCCCCCGTCGGGTCAGGAAGGCTGCATTATTTTCACGTGCAATTTAAGGTTTTTCAAGTATGCCAAGCTTGCCAGCCTGCCTTGGACCAGGTTTCTTTTGGGGAAGAGCCCATTCCCCCCCCCCCCCCGAAGCCCCATAAAAATGATCTTCTGAAAGGCACTTTGGTTGAGAGGCAAGCGGGAGGCACAAGGTCTTCCCTGTTGGGTCATGGAGGTGAGGGAAGATGCAGGATTCCTGACCAAAAAGGCCACAGAGCACAGGAGAAAACAATCCTCTAGCAGGCAGGCAGTCCTCGATTCGTGAACCAAAAGTTCTGTTGCTAAGCGAGACATTTGTTAATTTTTCCCCTTTACAATCTTTCTTGCCACTGTTGTTACGCGAATTACTGCAGTTCATAAGTTCGTAGTGTGGTCCTTAAATGAATCTGGCTTTCCCCTTCATTTTACTCATCAGGTCGCAAAAGGAATCACTCGACCCGGGACTCTGCAACCGTCACAAGTACGAGTCAGTTGCCAAGCGGCTGAATTTTGATCACATGCTGCAGCAGTCGTTAAGTGTGAAAAACGGTCACAAGTCACTATTTTCAGTGCTGTTGTAACTTCGGTGCCTAAACGAATGGATGTTAAGTCAAGGACTACCTGGAGTACAATATTTGGAGTACGAGAATAGAAGAAGCGAAGAGAAGGACTTAGCTTTGCTCCCAGCAGACGACTCCAAAACGGGCAGATGGCCAGACAGCTCTGAAGGCCCACAGAATTCTGGGATGTTGACCAGAGGGATGACCAGCAGGGAACAGGAGATCCTAATCCTGCCATGTAAGGCTTTGGCCAGGCCCCATTTGGAATACCGCTTATAAAAAAGGCAATTGATAAGGTCGAGTGAGTCCAGAGATGGAGAACCAAAACGGTCCAATGTCTGAGGACACAAGCTATCAGGAGAGATCGGAGGCACCGGAGAGGGCCGGCCTGGAGGGCGGAAGGGAAAGGGAGGGGATCGAGGCCTTTAAACCTACTAGGCGTGGGGATAAGGGGGTATTTTATTCCAGAGAGCTTTGGCCTGGAGGCAAGTGGAAACCAGCCTTTCCATGTTCTTGATTTCTGCTGAATATTGAACATACCAGGCGGATATACGTGTCCCAGGATCCAATCTGGGTTGGTCCCCAGGACCAAAGATCTAGTCTTCTAAAACAGATGAAGAACGGTTGCAGGAACTGGGCATGGCCAGTCTAGAGAAAAGAAGGGGAGACGTGAGAGCAGACTCAGGGGGCTGCCCCAAAAAAGAGGGAGTCAAGCTATTCTCCAAAGGCAAGAAGCGATGGGTGGAAACTCATCAAGGAGAAGGTAGAATTTCCTGACAGTGAGAACAATTAACCAGTGGAAGAGTTTCCCTGCAGAGGAAACTGGGGGTGGTCCATCCCTGGACGTCTTCCAAAAGAGACTGGATACAGCCACCTGTCTGAAATGGTACAGAGTCACCTGCATGAGCAGGGGGTGGACTAGAAAACCTCCAAGGTCCCTCCCAGCTCTATTCGGATTCTGGCTGAGCTTTCGGATTTGTGATGGAGCCCATCCTCAGGGGACATCCTCCCACTGAATGGGGAGAAGGGGAAGGCAAGAGGGGCGGAGGGGGGGGGTTCATGCCTCCAAGTCCTCTTTTCCTCTTGGACTCCAGACCTGCCACACTTCCTACTGTGGGAAAATGGGAGGGGGGATTATATGGAGTGGGGTGATATGTAGCAATAACAACGTTCTCCTTAGAAACTCAAGGTCATCTTTGTCTCTGCACCTGGCTGGAACCGGATGGGAGGAATCTGTCTTCATGGCAGTGGCAGATTGGACCACGTGATGGACTTGTGGGTATTGGGCAGGGTCTTCAACTTTCAACTGGGTGGGCAAACCTGGAAGCTATTTGGAACTCTGACAGGGGGAGGGAGGGAGGGGGAGAGGAAGGGAGGGAGAGTATATACATGTATGGCTGCCTTCACTCGGATTTCCTATGTTCAGCAAAACTCAAGAACACGGACAGCTGGATTCCCTGCACTTTCCTCTCTGGCTGGGACTGCAAGCAGACGGAAACGTTTGCCCAAGCGGAGGCTCCGGGAAAAGAGGGGAAGGGGCTGGAGGGTTAAGGCCGGACACCAGGTTGCC
Source organism: Natrix helvetica (assembly GCF_964273705.1). Lineage (NCBI taxonomy): Eukaryota > Metazoa > Chordata > Lepidosauria > Squamata > Natricidae > Natrix > Natrix helvetica. Next base: position 171,464,664 of record NC_138550.1, on the reverse strand, counting down.
ATGATGGCCCAAATGCTGCTTTGGATCGTGGTTTACTGCCCAAAAAGGAGATGGGTTGAAACATCAGCATGCTACCAAAATGAAAAAAAAAAACCTCATTTTAGGGGCTCAGTCCCACTCGAGACAGAAACCAAAGGTGCTTGGAGGGAAACCCAGGCAAAGGGCATTTCCACACTGAGAACTAGCAGCTTACACTCCAAGCTTGTACCAGATGAGGGCAAAATCACCGGCTTGCCCGGATCTTCCTTCCATGCAGTTAATCCTCCTTTCCCCGTATCCGGTGGGACCCCCAGGACTTGGGAAAGTGGGAAGTGGGAAGGGGTGGGCTCCACTTGCAAAGGGAGAGAGGGAGGCAGGAAAGGGGATTTTTGAGCCCAGTCAAAAACATTTTCTCCCATCTACACCTGGTTTGTTTTTTTACAAGTTTGACAACTTTAAGACGGGTGGATCTCAATTCCCAGAATTCCCCAGTCAGCACAGCTGACTGGGGAATTCTGGGAATTGAAGTCCACCCGTCTTAAAGTTGCAAGTTCCCAACGGACCCCAGGAAGGACAGGCCACCCATTTAGCACTTGACCAGAGACAAGAAAGCCGTCAGGATTAAAAATGAGCCGTTAGAAAGAAATACACTGTCCAATTTTTAAACCCACCCCCCCCCCCCAAAAAAAAGCATTGTGTAAAAAAAAGGAGGAGGAAATCCAGAGGTCGCAAAGGGGAATGGAGAGAAGGAAGTGGACGATTCCCACAACTGGCCAGGCAGAGTCCGGCACCTGAGCACTAGGGAGAGGGTCTTGGTGATCCACCTGCCCTGGAGACCCCTCCCCCCCACCTGCTAAGGGGATTAGGATCAGCCCCAGCATTCTCCCTCCCCCAGAAGCCTGGAATGAGGCACCTTCTGCCCTCCTAAAGCTAAGGAAAGATTAGACATTCAGTTGTCTGGGGGTTGGATAGAAGACCTCCAAGGTCCCCTCCAGCCTTAAGAGTCTAAGATTCTCTCTCTCTCTCTCTCTCACACACACACACACACACACACCTGCCCTAGGGTACAAAGGGAAAGAGGTGAGCATCTCCCCAAAACTCAACTCACCCTGATATCAGTTCACAGGCTGGGGAAGCTGCCCCAAAGATCGATCCCCCAAGGCTTCCCCACTGCCTTCCGCCCTGGAGAGCTGCCAGGGCAATAGGTGGCACTGCCTTGCAGCCCCTGGGCTTAGGGCTACCGACTTCAGGTTTCCCAAGGCACTCAGTCACCAAACGGAGCCCAAGAAAGGAAGCAAACAGGCTCGCTGCTGCCATCCAGTGGTCCCCAGGGGTTTTGCAGCTGGAGCTGCATGGGTGCTGACTGCAGCCGGTCTTCTGTTGCCATGGGGCAGACCTGGGCTGCCCTCCTTTCAGCTCCTCCTGCAGCCAAAGAAGGAGAGCTGGAACACAGTCAGAGAGAATGATGGGTGCAGGCAGACCGGCTGGCATGCCATCGCCCTATCTTCTCGCTGGCACCCGCATCCGATGCCTCCTGGGCATCACCACCCTCAGTGCACAGACGCCAGGCCAAGCTGCACCCCCAGCCATTTGTCCCCAGCACTTGAGCAGCGGGGTTGGCCTAGATGACCTCCAGGGCCCCTTCCAACTCTGCTCCTCCGTGGAGTAGGGCATTCAGCCCTCCCTGAGATCGCCACACCTGGACAGAATATCGTCCCGATCCAGATGCCAGGCTCCTCCCGCAAGGTAGGTGTGATTCCACCCCCAGGTGTAGATGCCCAGGGCCGCCACATCAGCCTCTCGACCACCCTGAGCACCAGGGATGCCGCCTGGCCCGGGAGAGTGGACCGCTCACATCAGCCGGCAGCATCGCCTCTTCTGGGCCGGCCTCTCTTCGGCCGGAGCGGTCAACTTGAGGAGGGGAGGGTCTCCGCTGGCTGCTGTGAAGGACACAGTGGCGTTGGGCTCCGCCTGGGGGGCCAGAGGGGCCTGGCTGGTGCCGGGAGGGAGCTCTTCCGTGGGGGGGCGCTGCAGCTTGGCCGCTGCCCGCTGACGCTTGAGGTCTGCTAAGGTGTGGTGGGCCTTCTCCTTGCTGAGGCCAGAGCCAGCCGGGTCCTCCTGGGCAGCCAGCCGGTAGGAAGAGGCGCGCTCCGGCCGCTTGCGGTGGGAGGGGTGAGGGTGGGCCGTTCCGTTGCATTCCCCTGGCCCTCCTGCTTCCGCTTCGGGGCCCTGCTGGGATAGAGAGAGGAAGGGTCTAAGCTGAGCAGAAGCCCCCCTCCCTCCCCCCCAGGAAGGGGATAAGCATCCACAAGCATCTAGGGAGGGCAGCCCCCCCTCCCCCCCAGGCAGAAAGGGGGAGAGCCATGTTGGCACATCTGGGAAAACCTGAATCTGAAAGCTTCCCGGTTTTCCCCACCCAGTTGAAAGTCCAAGATCTTGCCCCCCACACCCACAAGCCCATCCCATGGTCCAATCTCCCACTGCCATGCTATCAGTTCCACCTGTCCAGTTCCGGTCAGGTGCAGAGACAAAGGATGACCTTGGCTTTCTAGAAAGAATGCTGTTATGGCTGCATATCATCTCACTCCGTATTTTCCCACCATAAAAGATTCCCAGCAGAAGAACAGGAAGTGTGGCAGGCCAAAGACCCCGAAGAAAAGAGGGCTGCAGGCCTGATGGAGGGCCCACTGCAAAGGTCCAAGAGGGAAGGGCCTCGGCAGGGCCAGGGGAGAATCCGGGGGCGACTCGGTTGGATTTGAAGCCAATGGCAACAACCAGTAGTCCTTGACTGACAACCGTTCATTTAGTGACCATTCAGAGTTACAACGGCACTGGGGGAAAAAGGGACTTGCAGCATCCCTGCAGTCACGTGGTCCAAATTCAGAGGCTTGGCAAATGGCACGGACTTACGATGGTCACAGCGTCCCGGGGTCACGTGATCCCCTTTTGCGACCTTCTGACCAGCCAAGGCAAGCGGGGAAACCGGGTTCACTTAACAACCATGCGACTAAATGAACTGCAGCCATTCACTTAACAATTGAGGCAAAAAAGGTCGCAAAATGGGGCAAAACCTACTTCGCAAATATCTCACTTAGCAATGTACACCCTGGGAGAGGACTAGGTCGTAACTCGAGGACTACCGGTCAAGGAAAGACCGTGGGAGGGTCAGTCAAGGGCCCAGGACGGAGCGGAGACTTTCCCAGAGTCTGGGGTAAGGAAAGGGGGGAGGGGCCGGGGCCGGGCCTTGGTGCAGCTGCCCTCTCCCCTCCCCCCCCCGGACCCCCACCTGGAGTCGGAGCTGCCCGTCGGCCTGTCCGTCCTCGTCCTCCAGCTCTCCCTCGCTCTGCCGCCGTTGCCACACGATGGCCTCCTTGGCATGCTCCCTCCGGTAGAGGCTGGTGCGCTGGGTCACACTGACACGCCTCACCACTTTCCTGGGGGGGAAGGAGGGGGGAACAAGGCGTTGTTGAGGGTCCCCCAGGGGCCACGCTCCCCCAGCAATGTAGAGCCCTCCCCAGGCCTCCTCCTCCTCCTCCTCCACCCTGTCTCCCCCTGTCTATCACTGATGATGTTCTCTAGTTTGGGTCATGAAACGTCTGCACAAAAACCACCAAGCTCAGAGAGCACCAGCCCCCCCCCCCCCCCCCCCCCCAGTCCTCCTCCTCGGAAACCCCACTCCCTCTAGCCCTGAAGATGTTACCTACTTGGGTCATGAAACGCCTGCAAAAACAACAACCCACAGAGCACCAGGGATCCCACAGCCATTTGGTCTTTCCTTCTTTTCTTCCTTCCTTCCTTCCTTCCTTTTCCTTCCTCCTTTTCCTTCCTTCATTTTCCTTCTTTTTCCTTCCCTTCCTTTTCCTTCCTTCCTTCCTTTTCCTTCCTTCCTTTTTCTTTCTTCCTCTTCCTTTTCTTTCCTTCCTCTTCCTTCCTTTTCCTTCCTTCCTTTTCCTTTCTTCCTCTTCCTTCCTTCCTTTCTTCCTTTTCTACCTTCCTTTTTCTTTCTTCCTCTTCCTTTTCTTTCCTTCCTCTTCCTTCCTTTTCCTTCCTTCCTTTTCCTTCCTTTCTTTCCTTCCTTTTCCTTCCTCTTCCTTCCTTTTCCTTTCTTCCTCTTCCTTTCTTCCTCTTCCTTCCTTCCTTTCTTCCTTTTCTACCTTCCTTCCTTCTTTTTCCTACCTTCCTTCCTTCCTTCCCTGCCTTCTCTCCAGGAACCTTAGGCCTCTACCACACTGATGATGCTACCTAGAAATGTCTGCAAGAAAACCACCAAGCTCAGAAAGCACCAAGATCCCTACGGTTGTTGTCATCTACTTCCTCCTCCTCCTCCTCCTCCTCCTCCTCCTCCTCTCGCTGCCCCCCCCTCCCACCTGGCCCCTGGAGCCCACCCTCGGCTGCCGGCACTGGAGGTCCGGCGCTGCAGCAGAGTCTTTGGCTTCTCCTGGGATTTCATGATGGCATCCTGCTTGTGCTTCAGCTCCAGAAGTTTGGCCCGCACGTCTTCATTCGGACACACATCTGGCAGGGGGAGAGAGAGAGAGAAGCAGCCTCAGGGCCACCCCAAAGCCCCTTCGCCCCCGAGGGGCTCCCCACACGACGACGGCTCAAAGCAGCTGCCTTGGCTCCAGCCACCAACTCCAATTGGGCTCAACCCGTATGGGTGCAGGGACCAGGTGGTAACTGGTCACGTTTCCCCTTGTGATTCTCCCCCCCCCCCCAACTGTAGAAAGGTGTGTGTGTGTGTGTGTGTGTGTGTGTAAATCACTGGTTCCATACCAGGAACCACAAGAGGTAACAGACAAAACTTGGTTCCAATCTTTCCTGCTTCCTGTTCACCAAACGTCTCTTCCAGTCTTCTGTCTTCGGAAGCAGCTGAGCAAATGGGTTTTCCCTCCTGGGGGGCCCTCGTGCTCTCTGCTTTTCTTGCAGACGTTTCATGACCCAACTAGGCAACATCTTCAGTGCTGTAAGGGGGTGGGGTTGGCTCTCTCTTAATCAGTGGAACAGAAGTTGCCTCCACAAGTTCTGAATTCTCCAACTCTGGAAGTCTTTAAGAAGATGCTGGATAGCCATTTGTCTGAAGTGTTGTAGGGTCTCCTGCCTCAGCAGGGGGTTGGACTAGAAGACCTCCAAGGTCTCTTCCAACTCTGCCATTGTATTGTATTGCATTCTATTCTATTCTATTCTATTCGGTACAAGAGACTTGCCCTGTTAGTTACATATATAACCAGAGAGAAAACCTCCCTCCCTCCCAGCACTGATGGTGTTACCTAGATAGGCCAGGTAACGACTGCAAGGAGCTCGCCAAGCTCAGAGACCGCCAGGGGCTCCCCAGCTACAAATACTTCCTCCTGGTGGTGTTTTCCCTCCTGCACCACAGCGGCCTTGGCAGCAGGAGGGCAGTGGTTCTATGCGCGGCAGGCCTGCAGGGTTCACAGCCCAGTTGTGGCGCTGGGGCACCTCTGCCCGGAAGGTCCAGGCCGCCCCCGCCCTCCCCTCCCTCCAGCCCTCTGGCTCACCGAGCGGGCTCTCCTCCAACAGCGACTTCCCGTTGAGATCTGCTCCGTGGGCCACCAGCAGCTCCACCAGGGGGATCTGTCGGCCACAGAAAAGGGGTTCAGGGGAGGGAGACCCCAGGGTGGGCCTGAAGGGGAGAGCCAACCTCTGGGGATTTGGGGGATGGGGCTGGTTACCCCCCCGACCCACAATTGTCTGGGTCAGAAAGAGGCCCCTGAGGGGACCCCATCTGACGCCCCCCACCCCCGAGGAGTTAGCGGACTCACCTGTCCCCAGCAAGCGGCGGCATGAAGTGGCTGCCACCCGTCCTGGTCCTTGGCGCTCAGGCTGGCCTGGTGCTCTATCAGGAGCTCCGCGGCTTCCAAGTAGCCGTTGGCTGAAGCGATGTGCAGCTGTGGGGCAGGAAAAGGGGAGGCTGGTCCTTTGGGGAGAGGGGTGGGCAGGGACAGGCAGGCGGAGCGACTGAGCCTCACCTGAGCCACACGGGGGGCCTCCCAAGGCTTAGCGGAGGTGGGTCGAGTCCCAAGGGCCTGGGCTAGGAGGAGCCGCTTCTAGCCTGCTCCTGAGGCCATCTCAGAAGGAAAGAAAGCAGAGGTCTTTTGCAGAGAAAGCTTGGAGGGCGGAAAGGAAGGAAAGTGAGAAGGAGGGAGGGAGAATGAAAGGAAGGAAAAGGGGAAGGGAGGGCAGGAGAGAGGAAGAAAGGAAGGGAGGGAAATGGGAGGGGCGGAGGGAGATGAGAGAAGGAAAGGGAGGGAGGGAGGGAGGGAGGGAAGGAGAGAGGGAGGGAGAATGGGAGGAAGGAAAAAGGGAGGGCGGGAGAGAGGGAGACGGAAAGGAGAGAGGGAAGGGATGGAGGGAAGGAAAGAAGGGAGGAAAAAGGGAAGGGGGGAGAGAGAAAGGGAGGGAAATGGGAGGAAGGAGAGAGGAAGGAGGGAGATGAGAAAAGAGAGGGAAGGGATGGAGGGAAGGAAAAAGGGAAGGGAGGAAGGGGAAAGGGAGGGAAATGGGAGGAAGGAGAGAGGGAGGGAGGGAGGGAGATGAGAAAAGAGAGAAGGAAGGAAGGAAGATTGGTTCAGGAGGACTTCTCCATCCCCCAAGGGTGTCACCCCAGGGTCCCGGATTCCCCTCACCAGGGTGGCCTTGTGGTCCAGAGGGGTGTCCAGACTGACGCCTTCCTTCACCAACCGCCGGATGTCCTTCACCATGGAGCCCTCCACGGCTGAGCGAGCCTCCTCAATGGTGGCCTGGGTGATCTCTAAGGGGAGGCAGAGCAGCTGGGGGTCAGGGAAGGGGGCAGCAGCACAGGCGCTTCAGGATCAGAAGAGACCCCTCCTCACTTTAAGACGCTTCTTCCTCCCACCAAGGAGGAGATGGGAGGCTCAGGGGTGAAACGGGGGCTCCTGGGGGCTCCCCAGGCTTGCCGGTTCTCTTGCACACCTTGCATGACCCCGCTAGGTCACAGAATCAGTGCTGGAAGGGAGGAGGGGAGGAAGAGGAAGAGGAGGAGGAGGAGGAAGGAGGAGAGGAGGAGGGGAAGGAGGGAAAAGAATCGAAGGAGAGAAGAAGAGGAGGAGGAAGAGGAAGAAGAAGTGAAGGAGGAAGAGGAGGAGGAGGAAGGAGGAGCAGGAGCAGGAGGAAGAAGAAGGAGAGGAGGAGGAGGGGAAGGAGGGAAAAGAGTCGAAGAAGGAGAGAAGAGGAGGAAGAGGAGAAAGAAGAGGAGGAGGAGGAAGGAGAAGTGAAGGAGGAAGAGGAGGAGGAGGGAGGAGAGGAGGAGGGGAAGGAGGGAAAAAGAGGGGAAGGAGAGAAGAAGAGGAACAGGAGAAAGAAGAGGAGGAAGAGGAAGAAGAAGTGAAGGAGGAAGAGGAGGAGGAGGAAGGAGGAGGAAGAGGAAGAAGAAGTGAAGGAGGAAGAGGAGGAGGAAGGAGGAGCAGGAGCAGGAGGAAGAAGAAGGAGAGGAGGAGGAGGGGAAGGAGGGAAAAGAGTTGAAGAAGGAGAGGAGAAGAGGAGGAGGAGGAGGAGGAGGAGGAGGAGGAGGAGGAGGAGGAGGAGAGAGGAGGAGGAGGAGGAGGAGGAGGAGGAGGAGGAGGAGGAGGAGAATGTGGTGTCCTTGCAGAAGTTTCATTATCCAGACTAGGTAACATCCTCAGTGCCAGGAGGAGGGGAGGGGGGTTTGCTCTCATTTGTATCTACTACTCAGTTGATATACAAAAGGTCAGCGTATCCCACTCCCTCCCAGCACTGATGATGTGATGATGTTATCTAGTTGGGTCATGAACTGTCTGCAAAGAAGCCCCAAGGACCCCTGGCTTTCTTCTTCCTTTGGATGCGTCTCTCCAGAGTCGGGGGCCCGGGTGCTGCCTCCCCCCCCCCCTGCAGGCCGCCCAGGGCCCTGGCCTTCCCCCAAAGCAGGAGCAGCTCTGCCCACAAGATGCCCGGTCAGAGCGTGGCCCCGGAAGGGCCCCTCACCTCGCTCCGCCATGGCCACTTCCAGGAAGTCCAGCGTGGGCTCGTCCTCACAGAGGTCGTAGGGCATGTTTCCATCCGAGTTGACGGCAAGCAGGTCGGCCCCTCTGGAGGGAAAAGAGGGAGGGGGAGAGAGAGGCGTTGAAGCTGCAGCCGCTGCCAGGACTCCCTGACTGGGGGGCGAGGGGGGGGCACCTGAGGGTAAAGGATCCCGGGGGCTATTTTGGTCCGGGAGCTGGCGTAACTGGCTGGGCCGCCTGGCAGGAG